>NW_020653900.1:5477918-5514400 GCF_003589595.1 Hyposmocoma kahamanoa | reverse complement strand
GTAAGGTGAAGTTCAACTGACAGCTTTAGTACCTAATCGTGAATTCGAATATGGATCTAAGTTTGGTGCAAACGGGGCTTCAATTTAAACTAATCTATTTATATAATTTAGCGTCAAAAAGCATTTTGAGTTTCTTTTGCTTTTACTTATTTTCTAAATATAATTATTGTTATTTGCAAAGAAATCTATTGTTACAAAAGATAAAGTAAACATAGACTTATGCCAATAACGGTTTTTATGTGTGTTTGTGTTCCTATGTGTGTATATAGGTATATATGTATAATAGTATTTGCGTATAATAGTAGTTAACCATTTTATATTATAAGGCTCAATTTATATTGCGGCGGAACGGAATGGAAGCGAATTTTTGTAACGATTTTGTACATAGTATAATGAACTTTATGATCAATTACGTAACGCACTAACTAGATACCATACAAAATCGTCGGTGGAACTCTCACGCATGCTCAAGAACGCTCGCGTACTCGTTTATCGTTACTAAATTCCCTTCTATTCACTATAACATGTTAGCCGTGTTCGTTAAATGTTAAGAGTGGATGTCATGCACATTTTTAAACCCCGATGCAAAATGAGGGAAGTTACAAGTTTGAAGCCTTTGTCTGTGTATTTGTCTGTCTATGGTATTTGTCTGTTCAGCTGTTCTTCTTCTTACCGAAGGCATAATCTATTCGTTCAAGTCCGCGGTGAAAGGACTTGAACGAATTAATGAAATACTCTTTATTGCATGTAAAATTACACTGGCAACACGGAACAGTAACTCATGTATAAAAAATAGTAAGTTAATGTGCAACAAGCGGTCTTACTATGTAGCAATTTCTTCCAGGTAACCTTAAGATAAAAATTTGGGATATGCAAAATGATTTGCCAATCGGCATTGGCAAGGTGCGCCAATGTACAGGAAAGGAATGGTACGTCATGCGGGGAGGTTCCTTTCGTGCACCCTATTCAGCTGTTTAAAGATCATCGCCTCTATTCTCAGTTAGGCTCAATTTACATTGCGGCGGAACGAAATGGAAGCAAAATTTTGTAACAAAATTGTACATAGCAAAATGAACATTATGTCATTGTGTAACGTACAAACTAGGTACGAGCCAAAAAAATAAGTCGCGCGTCTTCCGTTGAATTCTCGCGCAATCGCGGGAATTCCCGCAGCTGCCTGGGCGACGCCTGACAAATCCGTGCAAAGTGGCTCGTAGACAGACGCGTGACGTCCAACGTCGACGAAATACTACAGCCAAGGTGCAGTCGCGCGAATGCTCGAGTATTCCAACGCCGGCGCGCGCCTTCTTGAGCAGCGAGGCGAAATTGACACTTCCGTTCCATTCCATTCCGCGGCATAAAAAGAATATGTATTTTATTCCCACTTGCTCGGTCGACTTGAAATTTGTTATGGTATAGAAGTCCGTTGACAAGTTCCAGGTCTAGACCTAATAAAAAATAATACAATAAGATTCCACTATGTCTAAACTCAATCAACTACTCTAGTAGCAGTAGAATGGCTATGAAGTGGAATTCCCTGCCTGCAAACTAGTTCCCCGAACGGTCTAACTTGGGCCTTTCCAAGGCGAGAGACAATAGCCATTATTTAGGTGTGCATGCTCCATCGTTGACTTCAATGAGAAAGAGTGTCAAGGGAAGTACTGCCACTAAACCCCCCCCCCCCCCCCCCCGGGTTTACCTCTCGCCGGTTGAGTCGGCGCCGTGGGATCGGTGAACATTCAACACGATGCGCGTCCGTTGCATCCTCACGCTCCGCGACCTCCTTTTGCGACATAACCTCTCCGCAAAAGGAGGCCACCGCCTTTCAGGACTGCTCGCTACCAAGCATGGCAGCAACCACCCTCGGCAGCGAGAGGTTCTGCCCTATCGTCACCGAGACAGAGTACGGTGCTGCCCATTCCACCGGCTGCACACCTCTAGGGTGTGCCACGACGGAGACGGTTCCCTCCTCGCCACCTTGTGCAGGTAGTGACCGAAGCAGTCGTGCCCGGTCAGCACCTGCACAAGGTGGTACGACAGTGATCCGTGGGGCCGGTTCTGGGTCAGACTCTCCTACGAGGACAGACTCTTTCCATCGGTCCCGCATGGTTATCTTTTAAACCTTTTTTTACCCGGAGAAATGCATTACGCATACCGCGCGCCCGAGGGAGGCGCGGGGTTATGTGGGATTCTCCTCTCTAAGAAGAGAGGCCTACCCACTAAAACTCCGTGAGTGTTCCTCCACGCACCTTGTGGCGGGAACGCGGAGACGCTTCCTTATTCTTCCGCTTTTAAATACAACTTACCCTCATCTAACCAAACCTAATCGTGTCTTTGCGATGAACATCCAACATATCCTGAAAGAACATCGGTCCCGTTATAATTTCAGTGTAATGAAAATTCGAACAAACGTTATTTCGGAAAAAAGAAATTTGACTTTGTGATAGGTTACCCTTGTCAACACATATTTATTACATATATATAAGTAGAGCTCCTTGTGAAAAAGTTCGTCCAGGGAAGTATTTTCACCTTACCTATTTCTGGCGCCAAGCAGTAATTCGAGCATTACTGCGTTCCGGTTTGGCAGGGTATTTATTCGACACTACACGCGGCCGCTGCGTGGTCGCCGAGCGGTTTCCGCGATGCCGTGCTGTCTAACTATCATGGCAAAATACGCTCTATTTATTTTTTACGTTTTAACTCAAATGAACGAGACTGGCATGAATGTGGTTTACGCGGAGGCCGTGCGGTTATATTATTCAGAGGAATTGAAATGTTTGCCATTAATGTACATGAAAACGTAGTACATAGGCGTCTGCTACGCGGTGGCCATGGCCGCGCGAAAACTATCACCACGTGTAATGTGAGAATTTCTGAGTTTTGATTTTGAAGGGTAAAGGTGCTGGTGAAATTACAGGTAGGTACATGGAACTTGTCCACTTATGTTTCAGGTTGACGGACGCTGTGGCAGCACTCCTGCGATCTTTTCGATTTAAAGCTCTGAGTGGCATTACAACTGCTATGGACAAGCGTATGACTTACCACCCGTCAAAAACAAAAAAAATGCGTGGAATAAGGACAGGAGCAAAGCGCTGTAAGGATCACAGAACAATTAGTTTAATGAACCATGTCCTGAAAGTATTCCTGAAGATCATTCATTCTCGTATTAATCAAAAGTGCGAAGAATTTATGTCAGAGACACAATTCGGTTTCAGACACGGTTTCGGTTTTCAGAGACGCTCAGCTCTGTCTTAATATCTTAGTTCAAAGATGTTTGGATGTGAATACAAAAATCTATTTATGTTTTATAGACTATGAAAAGGCATTTGATAGGGTTCGCCATGAACATCTGATGTAGATTCTGGAACATATTGGAATTTACAGACATGACCTTAGAGTTAAAACCCATCTATACTGGGCCCAGAAAGCAATGGTAAAAGTGAAAGACCAACTATCCAAAGAAACAGCCGAAGAGGGTATAGTGATAAACGGAGAAGTTATTATACGCTACGCAGATGATACTATACTGATTACGGAGAATATTGCGGACACAAACGCATTGTAATTATTTTTAGGTCATAAAGAATTCTATAAAACGTTCCCCAAAAAATATTCAACACTCGTTATAAAATATTCACTGTAACAAGGTGACACAGCGTGAACTCGACTTTAATCAGCATTTTAATTGCCGCACGGCATGAAGATTAAGCCCATTACAGTGCGTTTTCATGCTACCTACGAAACGGGTATTATACAATTTGTTCTTTTAAGTATTTTTATAAACAAAAAATAAATACAATTAATTAATTTAGTAACGGATGTTTGAAAAATTCATCATCATCATAATTTCTGTTGAAAGACTTCCACTGCTCCTCCAAAGAATGTCACAACTGCCGGTCTGGTGCTGCTTACGGTTGGAGGCTGGTGTTCTTAGTGTTCGCAAGCACGTCGCTCTTAACATTGCAATTAACACACACAGGCAAGTTCTTTGTGTCACAGTGCTTCGATAACAAAACATGGATTTAATGTTCAACTCCCTATCATACAATTATTTTGCTAAAAGATTTCATGCGTACCTTTCCACATTCCTGTACAATAGCGTCTTTAGATTTTGTAATATGAAACTCTGCTCACTATTGGAAGCTAAACGTGCATTACAGCGTCCTGAGTTTGATTCAAAACGGACTCGATCCAATCGGGTAGTCTCGAAATCAGATGGGTTTCTGAGCGAGAAGATGAATCTGATTCCTACTATATCTTTCTAATTTGTGGATTAAATCAAACATTGTTCCGATTAAAAATGTCAAAACTTTCCGATCGGCCAGTTGTGAATCGCAATTATGCGCCTCGACTCGGAAAAGATGCAGTTTCCGATCGGGAGAGGCAATCAAAATCAAGCTGCTGAACTTGTTGCACGGCGCGTCTTCTGGTACGCACACTTGAGTTTTGCAATTCTTTGGGCTATGTCGGTTACTCTGGTTTTTTTGCGGATATACTCATTATTGATTCGATCTAAAAACGAAACTTAACATAGCCCTTTCCATTGCCTTTTGGGTAACCTTGAACCTTGTCATGTGACCCGTAGTGGGTGATCACGTCTCAGTGTCGTAAGTTATTAAGTTTGAAAAATTATTTATTCGGGCGTTTCTCCAAAGCCGCAATTTTCTGTATTCATGCACTAAACTCCACTTATTTATCAAAACGAAAATATACAAAAAAATAGAGTGTATAATATAGATCGAAAGCTAACTGTAGACATATTAAATGACATTTCGTCTCTATTTCTGGTTACATACTGTATGTCGTCAAATAAGTAATAATCGACCAAATCCAAAAACAGTGTCAAGTACGAAGCTTCTTTCGCATCATGCTACTTCTAATTTGGTCTGATATTTGACAGTATATGTTTCGGACGGATATCGGACAAAGAACGGGAGTCGACCCCCTGAACTCCTAGTACAGCCACTCGTGCCGTTTTGGACATTTTCTGAATCTCTTATAAATATAACATTGGGCTATTTAAGCCTCAGTCCATTATCGGCTAGCATTTCGACCCCTTTAATACGAATGAACGTAACTTACAATTTTGTCAGAAATACAATGTAGGTCCAAAGCTCCATTCAGAATTTCATGTTCTATATATGATGAACTCAGACCAAAATATACTGGTTTGTGTAAAGAATAAAGCACTTTTACTTACTGTACACAAGAAAAGAAAAATAGGCGCTATCTGCAAAGCATATATTACTTTATAAAGAGGTTAAGCGGGTATGGCATTTAGGAACAAAACGTTTCACAACTACGTTTTAATCATGCTGTCTGCATGGAAGTGTACAGACGTAAACAGAAATATTTAAGTAGTATAGTTTTCTTACACATAATTATTTAATGTATTTGATTTAACGTTTTTAATAATAAACAGAAAATTTATAATTATGTGAGTTGGAGAGAAATTTAGTAAATAATGACGACCTCGATGGCTCAATGGTTTATAATGTGGGTGCTGGATGCGGAGGTCCCGGGTTCGATTCCCGGTAGGACCAGTTCGGAAAATGAACTCTTCTAAATTGGTTCTGGTCTAGGTGTTCTGGAAAGGGCGCTAGAGTGAATTTCAAGTGAATTCAAGTGCCTCTGTGGCCGAATGGCTACCAGGCTGGACTGCCACGCAGACGTGTCAGGTTCGATTCCTGGGCCTTTCAAGTGAATCCAAGTTGGTCAGTTGGTATTTTAGTATGAGTAGAGCACCTTGTGCAAGAGTTCGTCCTGGGAAATACTGCCAATTACCTATTACTGCCGCCAATCAGTGCTGTAAGTATTACTGCATAAATGTTTTGAAGGGTAAGGGTGCTGGTGAAATTCAAGGCACACTTGTCGACTTATGTTTCAGGGTGACGGGCGCAGTGGCAGTGCCCCTCAGATCTTTGCGATTTAAAGCTTTGAGTGGCATTGCAACCGTCTTGGACAGGTCTGTAGCTTATAATCAGGCGTACGACTTCTTCGTCCTGTCACTTGATTTTACAAAAAAAAGCAGAACTGTCCTTAGGTGGCAGAAGAACTCTTTATACGAGCAAACTTGTGCTCGGTACATTTGAATCACATAAAATGTATTTAAATCGTCAAAAGCGTAATCATTTCTGAATTCGAGAGTACATTTGCCAGTTTAATTAAAGAAATAAAGGCAATAAGTAAAAGTGACGGAGTTAGGGGCCCTTTTACCTTCTTATTTACATATCAGAATAAAAATAATGCACAGTCACGCAATCTAAAAAATGTTAATCGCTTTTACTTTACCTCTAATGGTTTATGGTGTCTCTAAGTCCTCAGAGTCCCAGCTATTATATCGGCTTATTTTTTAAATAGGGATGTTATTTCGGTAAGGCGGTGGTTAACGACCGTTCGCACGGAGCGTTTTGCTTCCACTTTTATGTGGCGAGCAGTTAGGGAGGGAACGCTATAGCTTGGCATTATTTTGGTGTGCATCCTACATCGTCGACCTCATCGTCGCATTGCATCAGATGAGATGGAGGTCAAATGCGCACTTGTTTTTTTATAAAAAAAAAGTTGCAATGCTATTCTAACTTTGAATCACGAAGATCTTCAACCAGGTCCTTTTCTTCTTCTGAGGCTGGTTTCTTTTTAGTATCCTGATTGTCATATTTGTTGAATGTACCTTTCCTCAAAATCTTGGTGCGAAGATTGAACTTTGTTACAAACACTTGTTTGACTTTTGTGTGATATCTCATGCAAAAGTCCAACTTTCTGTTGAGCCGATTTCGGTTTATAATTTATAAATTTTCGACGCTTAAACTGTTTGAGTCGTTACAATTTGCATGCCGATAGTGGGAGTCATATTTAGGCAGTTTCGTTGCTATGCAGAGCTATATACATATATATAAGTAGAGCTCCTTGTGAAAAAGTTCGTCCAGGGAAGTATTGTCACCTTACCTATTTCTGGCGCCAAGCAGTAATGCGAGCATTACTGCGTTCCGGTTTGGCAGGGTATTTATTCGACACGACATGCGGCCGCTGCGTGGTCGCCGAGCGGTTTCCGCGATGCCGCGCTGTCTAACTATCATGGCAAAATACGCTCTATTTATTTTTTACGTTTTAACTCAAATAAACGAGACTGGCATGAATGTGGTTTACGCGGAGGCCGTGCGGTTATATTATTCAGAGGAATTGAAATGTTTGCCATTAATAGGCGTCTGCTACGCGGTGGCCGCGCGAAAACTATCGCCAAGTGTAATGTGAGAATTTCTGAGTTTTGATTTTGAAGGGTAAAGGTGCTGGTGAAATTACAGGTAGGTACATGGAACTTGTCCACTTATGTCTCCGGGTGACGGGCGCAGTGGCAGTACCCCTAAGATCTTTGCGATTAAAACCTCTAAGTGGCACTGCAACTGTTAAAAAAAAAGAGAAGTTATGGTTCTACTGAGAATCGGAGTTAATATTCTTCTTCTTGCTAAGCGACACGCCTGTCCATAGCAGTTGCAATGCCACTCAGAGCTTTAAATCGCAAAGATCTGAAGGATACTGCCACTGCGCTTGTCACCCTGAGATAGAACTTGACAAGTCCCATGTGTTTCTAATTTCACCAGCACCCTTCAAAACCGGAACGCAGTAATGCTCACATTTCTGCTCGGCGGCAGAAATAGGAAAGGTGCAGTACTTCCCTGTATGAATTCTTTCTCAAGGAGACCTACTGTTCTAAAATGGCTTTCTGCCAACTAGTGTATCAATTCCATGAAAGTTGCCAATTGTCGTTAACAAATAAATACGATTTTTATCGATTTTACAGTATAATGGGACATCGTTAAAAAATAGTCTCTCTGAGGTTACTGTAGCGGGCTTTACAGACCGTAGTTCAAAAGACGAGTTCAAAGGGAATCCATTCAAGGTGTGAATAATGCTGAGTACAATTCAACTTGGATGTCCATACCTATGTATGTGATGTTTTATGTTATTAAATATTGGAATTAACATACTAATATCGAGAAACGAACCAATCAGTTGCTCGTAGCACCTGATAAATATTTTTTTATATAGATAATTTAAAAAAAAAGAAAATTTGTAGTGAACATGTCAATGTTACAATATATTTCGAAGAATTGTTAAGCTCCAGCCTGTAACACCATCGTGAAAGACTATCGCTTCGATTTCTTAAGTTCATAATGAATATTTTTAACCGACTTCAAAAAAAAGAGCAGGTTACGAATTCGTGTTTTTTCTTTTGTATGTATCTTACGCGATAACTCCGGTATTTGTGAACCGATTTTGATGATTCTTTTTATGTTGGAAAGAGGGTACCTCCAATCATCCACCTAAATCATTCACCTCTAAGGGTGGCTGTTCACGCATGAAGATAATTTCTATAAATAGCGCCTAAATTTTATTATAAGGAGCAATTATTTTAATGGTTGATTTTGCTATTCTCCAATTCATTCGTTTTTCTCTCTCAATATACTTTGAGCAGTGAGAAACGATTTTTATTATCTCCTGTGTCAAGTTCCGTCTAGTGACGAACTAGGGGATGAATCCGGATTTGCGCACTTTCAGGTAACCGATTTCAATAAAACTTGGCAAATAGACGTAATTCCACGTTCTTCTGAGGTCGGTTTTTTAGTACTCTGTACTGAGATTATCTTGTTTCTTAATGCTGTGTACAGTGGTCATTGGAATGCAGATGTTTTTCTTTTGCATTATTTAATTTTTTTATTATACTAAGTGACGAGACGAACAAGTCGTACGCCTGATGGTAAGTGACACGCTGTCCATACCAGTTGCAGTGCCACTCAGAGCTCTAAAGCACAAATAGAGACGTAAGTTGACAAGTCCCATTGTGCCTGTAATTTCACCACCACCCTTCAAAATCGAAACTCGGATATGGACGAACTTTTTCATAAGACGTTCTACTGCTACTAAGATAGTAGCAGTAGAACTTCTTTTAGAACTGTAGTTGGGCAGTTTTACAGGCATTTAATTTCATGGCGCCTTTTGGTCCCATGATCACAGCGTCATATGCGATTTACATCCGATATCATAATTTCATTTCCAATTACTATCGCTTTATTAATACCTTGTAAGTGTCCTGAAAATAACATAAACATTTGCAATAATTTATTTCGAAAAGTTCGAAACTCATTTAGTAGCAGCAGATCCTTACATATTTCTGCCGCCAAGCTGTACCTAATATGTGCATTACTAGGTTCCGATTTTTAAGGGTAAGGGTGCTGGCGAAATTACAGGCACATAGGACTTGTGAACTTATATCTCAGAATTATGGGCACAGTGGCAGTACCCCTTATATCTGAGTGACATTGCAACTGCAATGGACAGGCGTGTCGCTTACCACGCGGCGTACGACTTGTTCGTCCCGTCAGTTGGTATTATAAAAGAAATCATGAAATGTTCCTGAATTTGAAAAAAAAACATCCATTTATTTACTATAATGGAAAAAGAAAATCGGTGTCATTCTAAAGGTTGAACAGAACTGGCACCTCCTTAGGGAGGAACCTTATCTGCCGTTGGAACCGAAATTATATATCATTCGTGACGTGAACAACGGAATGCGAATAAAATGTCAGTCTCCATGAGATACTTGTTACAAACGGTTTATTTGTTACATCGATGGTATTCTAGATTAACGGCCAGTAACAAAAGCACTTCAGGAAGTTTAATAATAATAATCCATTTATTTTGTACACTCATATGGGACGCGCAGAGTGGAATGGAGCAGGAATGCGCAGATTTTACGAACAGTTGCGTCAAAACCGTCTACGTGCGCATCAAGGATGTTTGTCGGTACTGGTAGAGAAACGGGGCAGCCCCATCAACACCCGGAATGCGTTATAATATTTTTTTTATAATATCAAGACAGTGACGGGATGAACAAGTCGTGCGCCTGATGATAAACTACACGCCTGTCCACAACAATACCAGTGCCACTCAGATCTGAGGGGCACTGCCACTGCGCCGGTCACCCTAAGACATAAGTTGACAAGTCCCATGTGCCTGTTTTGTCAGCACCCTTACCCTTAAAATAGGAACACAATAATGCTGACATTACTGCTTGGTGGCAGAAATAGGTAAGGTACTACTGCTACTAAAAATTATGCGTCTGCGTGGCAGACAAGCATTGTAACCGTCCGGCCCCGTTCGCTGGTAGTTTAAATAATAAATAATAAAAAAATAATAAACTAAGCCACGGAACGAACCAACGGACTTCACGAATTTTTTTATGTACTTGCGTCATGTCTTTGTATTTGGTTTTTCAACGACTTTTTAGTTGTAGCGCCATCTATGTGAAATCTATGAAAGATTTATCACCCAGTTACTACCTTTACAGCTACCAGTCCTGGCGAGAGATGTCGCTATTCACTGTATTTAAAATTTTTATTGAATTGGTATTCAATTATTTATTGTGAAATTACTCCACTAGCTTGTTATAATTATTAATACAAAAATCGACACTCAGAAAAAATTCCTTCGATCCGGTCGGATTCGAACCGACGACTTCTTGCAAACCGTGGCGCTATACCAACTAAGCCACGGAACGAACCAACGGACCTCACGAATTTTTCTATGTGCTTGGGTCGTATCTTTGTATTTGGTTTTAGTCGTAACGCCATGTATGAGAAATCTATGAAAGATTCTGCGAAATAACAATTGTTCAGGAGAGAGATTTAAAAAAAAAAATTCAAAAAAAAAATTCAAATTATGTTGTCTAAGTTCACTTCTAACTTGTTCCAAAAGGATTATACCACATTTTTTCCTACAAATAATGCTATTTTAGAATATATAAGCATGAAAGGGTTAAGGATAGGTTTCTTTATGAAAAAAAAGTTTACGACTTACTCAAGTTTAGGAATATCCGGAGGCAATTTGTCAGTTGTTTATACTTCTTTTCAAAAACTTCGGTGGTTCAATGGTTTTGCAATATCGGCGCTGAATGAGAAGATTAAGGTTTCCCTTGCCGCAGGACCAGGGAAATATTTTTTATAAATCAGGCGTACTGGGAAGTGCCCCGGAGGGCACTCTGTTGCTTTGGTACTGTAGTCTAGGCTCTACTCTATGAGTAGAACTACTGGCTGAGTGAATATAGTTTTGTATTTAGAATGTGTTTGAAAAAATGAAATAAAAATCAGGCGTGGCTGTCTATAGTATGCTGGCTTCCCACAACCAGTCATTTCAAAAGTCGCTCCGCGGCGTGCTGGCTTGAACGGGTGAGCTTGCACCACGAGCATTACGAGCGGTATATATGTATGTCGATCATTATAAAAGTGGTGAAAAATATTTTAAAACATATATTTTTTGCTTAAAAGTGTCACATTTCGTCGTACTTTTCATGATAAAAACGAAGCAACTCCAATAATTGAACTAACATCCCACAGATGGCATTATTAGTTAAAATTATTACACATTGCACATGACAACTAGCATAGTATTATCTCAAAATTGCTTTACGTTATATTAATATTACCTATTTAATTTCAAAGCGACAGTGCTGTTCTGTCACTTTGAAATTAAATCATATAAATATAGCGAAATTTTGGAGATAAATTATTTTAGGTTTTGGGATAATATATAACATAACGCAATTTGTGCTATAATACTATGTTGGTTGTCAAGTGCGACATTAATTTGCTAAAAGTTCATTATTTCAAAATTTTATTACAAGGACTTAATTCAGTTTTACAATGAACGACACATATATAAATAGCAAAAATATAAGGATGAATAATAAATATAATAAACTAATAATTTAGAGTTCAAAAAATCTTGTCATAATTAAACTACTTGCATGGCTATTCTAGCTTCTCCCTTTTTATGTATCTTTGTTGATTTTGTCTAACATCATCTATATTACTATTGAACGAACAAATTCACCTGGAATAAACGACTACCCACTTATTGCATTATAAGCCGCACCCCTTTTTAGCACCGTCCATCCCTCACAGCTTCTATAAAAGTAAGAGCGAAGCCATACAGCGCTCGTAATGGAAACCTCGAGTAATTGTTGTCGGTCGGTGCTAATGTTTTACAAGCTATTTTTTTCTTTACCTATTAATTTTCCTTATTTTGGTGACTGAAATTACGAATTTATTTATAGATTAGATGAAGGGTTAATATTTTAGTTTCATATTTGATTATTAATAAAAAGTAAGTGAAAATCATGAAGCCGTATAATCTTGTTTTTTTAAGTCTGCAACTCCAGGTCTTGTACCCTCATTCTCACATCCGTCCGAAACAATTACTGTCCCATGAGTAGTTGAATACTTGACTAGATTAAAAGATGCGTCTTTTGCAATACGAATGCAGCTTCATAGTTTTTTTTTAAATTTATTTATTCAAAGTACACAGAATACTTAATCTATACTTATCAATAATACTCCTTTCAAAAACCCTTTAAAGGGTTTATGCGAAGGGAGAATGCATAGCTTTTGTTACAATTTTACATACCCCATACTTTTTAAATACTTGTTTGAGTTTCCTAACATTCATTAACATATCTACATGGAGCTGCACAGGTATCTTATTTAGAATGTCAGGCAATATGTACTCCGCGGTCCTTATACCGTATATAACATTGTCAGTTAATTTGGTGTTTTAGTTAGTTTGGTTTTGGTTAGTATGATTCATTAAACACCGGGTTTAATTCTGGTTAAAAACCATAAACGCCCGAAATCGAGGGCAAAAACTATTTACAACTACTTAATTATATGCTGTAAATCGAGTTTTGTTCAGATTCAATAATTTTATTAAGTATAAATATTGTTTATTGCTTTCTGATCTAGACGATTCGATTTGCCTTTCTATTGAATCGATTCGCTTGATAATCGCATTGAAATAAATCGATACAAAAATCTTTACATCATATGCACTTGAATCGATCTTCCTTAAAATTTAAACGTAATGTGCACCCTTAGTAGTGAGAATCTAAAAAAGATTTCTTACCTCGAAATTTGTAATAAGTATGGAATTATGCCAAAGTCTGCCCACGATTTTGGGTAGAAATTGGTTAAAACCGCTCTGGTTAACTCGGGCAGGTTGATTGAGTTTAACCCACTGCCCATCTCTGCCCCTGAATCTAAAAGTAGAATTATTTTAATACTTAATCTTGGACGTTAATTTTTTCAATTGTACTCGTATTTTGTTATTTTTCCTCCATGTTCAATGAATGGAGATTCTTAATGAGAAATAAAATCTTTAAAACCTAAAAAAAATAATTTCAATATCTTTTAGTTCCTTAGAGGATGGAGAAAAATCGTTAGCTCACGAAAAAAAAAATGTTTTTGTTTCTATCTGTCTCATCAGAGTCAAGTACGTGAAGGACGCACGTGTTAAACAAAATTATATGCTATTATTCCCCAACGATTTCGAGATTCGGCAGTTGACTGACGTAATATAATACTATTATATTTATTAATACAAATAGAACAAACACAAAGAAAAATTTCTTCAATCTGGCTGTACTCGAACCACTGTCACCGGATCTGTTGGCTCGCCGTGGCTATTGCTCTCACCAGAGAAGAAAAAAAAACAATGGAAGTGCCTTAAGCTTCGATTGCTATCAGAAAGATATAGTCAAAACTCACACATTCTTAATTTGAAACACTACGAAATCTTGATAATGATTGGTCGTAACTTTAAATTTAAAAGGAAATAACAAATTCTGGTCAATTAATATAATTAAAATTTACCCTGTTGGCATATCGTTGAAAGTTCAATAGCTCAATACCGATTATTGCAAGTTACTGCGTTTTGATATTATATTGAAATTTCGATCAATGTGCTACCATCTAGCGGTTAATTGCTGAACGACGACGAATTGAAGTTGTTTATTTAGTTATCCAAAAAAGAAGCAACTATATTGCAGGGATAAGATAAGACTTACCAATGATATGAAATACTACTACGGGTAATACAATTTTTGCACTGCGAAACAGGTCTCCAAGGTATTTATCTACGATTTTAAAGAATTTGCGCGATAGAATGACACAACCATACCATACATAGCGAAAATGGCGGACTGAGCTCTCCGATAGGACGTCTTTCGAGGCCTATAGTTGACATGCGTCGTCCGCTGACTGACCGTTTCTACTGCGTTTATTGCTCTGTGGCTCTTGCCAACCGAGCTGCGGACCGAGATAACAGATTTTACGAATTTCTCTTTATCTTCTTATCGTATCGATGGCATACATCGTAATGCTTGCCACCGTGGTGAGAAGATTTGCCGATATTCGCCGATTGTTACCCAGGATGCGCCAGACGTGCAGGAAAGCAATGATACGTTAATAATGCTTATTGCATACATTTTTATGGATACTACCAGTTACTTTTTTATTTTGATTAGGATTAGCACCATCTACCAATGTTAGCAAGCGTTAATTTTTTAATTAGTTTCTAACACACAATGCCATCTATTGATCTAGTTGTTAAAGATTGTTAAAGTTCAAAAAAAATTTTTAGATCATGATCAATATTTGTATAATATTACAAGGATTTTATTATTATTTTTTAATTTTTTTAATACCAAGTGACGGGACGAACAAGTCGTGTGCCGGATGGTAAGAGATACGTCTATCCATAACAGTTGCAGTGCCACTTAGAGCTTTAAATCTCAAAGATCTGAGGGGCACTGTCACTGCGCCCATTACCATGAGACGTAAATTGACAAGTCCCATGTGCCTGTAATTTCACCAGCAGCCTTACCCTGCTAAACCGGAACGCAGTAATGCTCACATTACTGCTAGGCGGCAGAAATAGGTAAGGTGACAGTACTTCCATCTCCCTGATGGAAAGTGATGATGAGGTCGACGTAGCATACACACCTAAATAAATAAAAATGCCTTTTCGGGGAATAAGTCCGCAGCGAATAAAACGCTTCGTGCGAATTCTGGGAATATCCACAACATAGGGGTGAAATCCCAACCCACGTCTAGTCACCGTTGATGGAAAGGGGAAGACGGAATCAAATCATGCAATTCCATCGCACACTCTCCGCGATATTATCTGTAGTACTTCTCTAGACGAACTCTTTCGCAGGAAGCTCTAATGCTACAAAAAAACGGAAACAGAAAAAACCGACCACTTATGTCTCATATTAAAGCGGAATTAATTGATATTAATTGTTATTTCTATAATATAATTGTAAGTATACTACTTAGCGCCATCTAGATATAAGGGGAATATTGCCCTTTTTCAGAGTTGCAATCTGTAGTATGGAAATTAGCAGTACTCTTGTGTTATTGGTCCATGATAATACGTACGCATATAATATATAGCTAAGGACCCGTGTTCACCCCACATCTACATTTTCCATTAGCCCACATTAAGGACAACAATAGGCATATTTTAAATAAAAAGGTAGGTAGTTTTTATCCTTTGTCACGACAAGAAAACCCGAAAGTAATCATAACGTCTCTGGGGCCGTAGGCGAAATTCTTCGCTTTGTTGAAGCCCCTGGTGACCAAAAGGTTGACAAATACGTCTGCCAAAGAATAAGTTTAGCGTTTCAAAGACGTTAACATTTCTAGCCTCCTTGCACTATACCCCAGGGTGCTACCTTCTATCTTAATTCCGTACTGTACAGTTTTACCATTTTTTTTTCTATATTTTGTGAATTATTTCTTTCAGTTAAAGCTTTGGAAATAATTATGTTTGTGAATATGTTGTTACATAGGGCATACTATAAGCTTCCGGAACTGGCTACTTACATAAACAATATTAAAAAGTCAATAGTTGTGATTTTTTTTTTTCTAAAAATTAAGAACCAGTTACGCGATCAACAATTTTCATCACCTGAAGAGGCAGTCGAAGAATATGAATTTATACTATTATGTTTCAGAGATTGTGACGGAGGAGTGGCATATATGTTTTCAAAATTAATAATAATAATAACAATCGTCTATAAATCCCAAGTGTAGCGATGAAATTATATCGATGCAGTCGCGTGCTTGCATCGCTGTGTGTGTGTGTGTGTGTGTGCATCGCATTTGCACCACTGCTAAGAGTAATTGATTTTATGTTTTAGATAGAACAATTACCATAACATAATTATTTTATTTAAACATTCTTATAATGTTTGATCAAAATAATAAGCTTTTATACCAAGTGACTGGACGAAAATGCGCCTGGTGAGCGACAGGCCTGTTCATAACAGTTACAGTACCACTTAGAGCACTACGCCTGTCACCCTGAGACATAAAGTTGGCAAGTCCCATATGCCTGTAATTTCACCAAATAGTATTAAGGCGCACAAAGACAATTTCCAAAATGGCGAAATCCTGCGCGGATACCTACCAACTCCGAAAGTCAATAGGTCGAAGTCAGCATAGCCAATTAAAAATTTGCAAAAAAAATTGGAATCTGGTTTTAGTCTTTGAGTACTTTTTTTTGAATAAATTGCTATTAATTGTTTTATTGAATATTAGGATGTTTCACCACCACGATATTCAATTATTTTTTGTGACGGCTAAAAAATCGTTAAAAAATGTGGTCTGTATTAAAAACCAAATACAAAGATCCGACAAACAAACAAATAGAAAAATTCGTGAGGTTCGCTGGTTCGTTCCGTGACTTAGTTGGCATCGCGTCCGGCACGCTTTGCTAGAAGTCGTCGGTTCGAATCCGGCTGGATCGAAGGAATTTTTTGTAAGTGTTCAATCTTTGTATTAATAATTATAATAAATTGGTATTTTTACGAGGAATCTAATTGAGTCGATAATCAAAATAACATTATTATTGAAAAAAAATTACTGAGATTGTAACTGTTTTTAAGACGTTTCGTAGTATAATTTAAAATTGAATTTAATGTTGGAATTCACGCGAAAATAACAATCGAAATGTGTATTTTTTCAAACGCAATAATTGTTTATTATATTGTTTGTGTAACGTTAATAAATGTTTGTTTATCATTTTATTCAAAGTTACATTCTATCGTCTCTCTCTTAGCTGTCAAAAGGGGCCTATTAAATTGTGACAAATACTTCCCCCCTTATAACAAATAACGTAATCGGCATTTTTTGCGAAATAATGTTGTAAACATAATTCTAGGCTGGAATCAGCGAAAGGAGATCCTATAGGCGGTTTTATTATATCATATTTTGTTTCAGTTTTATTGTTAAGGCAAATCTGCGTAATTGACAATTTTCAAAGAAAAATGCTTTAGGAGCCAATATACTCTACAACAAAGTTAATAAAATATTACAAATTTGTCCAATGCATTATTACGACTGTAAAAACGCTGTAATGAAATGGTTACAATTATTAAACTATGACGAAACTGAATATTTTTTTAATGTACCTGTATAATCCGTGGAATTGACTGTTCTTTAAAACGATACATTTATACTTTGTTACTCTAATACCACAGACATACATCTAGATATATATGTCTATGTCTAATACTCATATGCATAATTCACTAATACAATCATACACACTAGCACCCACGCACGCACGCACGCACGCACGCACGCACGCACGCACGCACGCACGCACGCACGCACGCACGCAAACACGCACGCTCAAAAAAAATTAAATTAAATAAAAATTTTTATATTTCCATATTACAATTAGAAACTATTATAATGTCATCCAATGTAAAATAATAGTAAATAACAAATTGTTGACCACAAATTCCTATTTCGCCCAGAAATGGACTGAATCTAATAAAACGTATTTTCATTATTAGATAAATAAAGATTATAAAATTTTAAATTCTGATGATACAAGTGCAAAAATGAATATTTATTTAGAAACTATCAAATATTATCTTGACGTAGTTATTCCAGTAAAAAAATATACAAGTCTAACACTAAAACTACAACGTGGGACTAAAGGTATATTAATATCAAAAAACAATCTGTAAAAATTAGAAATCCTTGCCCAAAAAGAAAAAGCTAGACTGAAAATGTATAAGAAGACTCTTAAAAAAGTAATAATCTCGCCTAGAAAATTTGATTATATGAAAAGAATACAAGCATCCAGTAATAAAATGAAAGAAATTTAGGATGTAGTAAAGAAACAGACTAACAGAAATGTAAAAAGAGCAATAATAGATAGAATTAAAAATAAAAAGGATAATATGGTAATAAAAAGTAAAAAAGAAATAGCAGATCATTTTAATGAATATTTCACGATTGTAGCCTATAAAGCCAGTGAAACATTATCTATAAACAACCTATCCAATTTTACTATATTACAATGAACGAACTTACTCTGACTATAAAGAACTAAAAAAGCAAACGATTTAAAGATATATATAATATGGACGCTAGGATGCTTAGACATCTGATTTTGCTAAATGATAATTTACTAAACATGTTACTATTTATATTTAATGAATGCCTTAAAGTAGGAATCTTTCACGATGTGTTGAAAGCAGGTCGTATAAAACCATTATATGAGAAAGACGAGAAAGACGACGTAAATGATTACAGACCGGTATGTTTCCTGCTTATTGTATCAAAAATTTTCGAATAGATATTGAAAGAAAAATAACAACATTTTTAGAAGTTAATAAGCAAGTAATAAACTACTCGTAGACTGCCAATATGGCTTTAGAACAGGAAGGTCCACAGAAATTGCCATCAAAAAAGTCGTATACTTTATACTAGAATCCCTAGATAGAGCCCAAAAGTGCAGTAATATTTTTTGTGATTTGTCGAAGGCTTTCGACTGCCTACGATATGACATTTTTATAAAAAAAACTATAATGCTACGGCTTTAAGAATAAGGAACTAAGTTTAATAAAGTCCTATCTTTCGAATAGAACTCAGTCTGTAATGGTGGAAGAATATTTTCTGATGTTAGAAAAATTGACATCGGAGTTCTGCAAGGATCAATATTAGAACCTTTGTTATTCCTCGTCTATATTAACGACTTGCCAAACGCATTACCATCATGGTCAAATGTAAATCTATTCGCATATGATAATCATGTAGAAATAGCAGCCACAAATATAATTCAAATGCTCGTAAAACAAACTTTTGTTATGGATAGTCTTAGTAAATGGTTTATCACAAACGGCATAGAACTTAGTAACAAAAAAACCGTTACCATGGAGTATAAAACAAATTCAGAAAAAAAAGAACATTGACACTAGATATACATTTTTAGGATATGTTGTTCAGGACACATTGACTCATTCTCTTCACATTGACAAGATATGTAAACAACTCTCAGCGGCAAATTACGCCTTACTAAAACTTAAACCACTAGTGAATAAAGAAAGTATTTTAAGTGTATACTATGCTTATATTCAATCAATTAATGGTTATGCTTTAACTGACTGGGGAAATTCTTCTGATATTGAGAGAGTATTGGTCTTGCAAAAGTGAGCAATACGAATTATCGCAGCTATTCCCAAACGTGTATCAGCTTGACAGTACTTTGTTAAATATAGAATAATGACTGTAATTTCATTGTATATGTATAGATCATTATTAGAGATACATGAAACAAAAATGTTATGGCAAAGATATCACACATACATACATATAACACGAGGAGTAAACATAAACTAGTAACAAATAAAACCAGGTTAGTAAAAACGTTAAAACAGGGCGTAAATATGTAAATTAATATGTACAATAAACTATCAGTTTGTGTATCTGACTTGGAAATCGCTACATTCAAGCAAACATTAAAGTTTTACTTTGAAAATCACGTTTTTTATAAAATCAACGAATTTATGGATTCAAATCTAAGTGAATATTCATTTTCTTAAAGAATATAATGTTAAGACTTTATTAGTATACATGTATAATTTAAGTCAGTATTTTCTGTAATTTGACTTACCTATTAGGCAATGTACTGGGTTGTCTTGGCTAATAAATCACTTGAATTTGACTTTATTTTTTAACCGACTTCAAAAAAGGAGGATGTTCTCAATTCGACTGTATGTTCTTTTTTTTTTTTGTTTTTTTTTTGTATGTATGTTACGCGATAACTCCGGTATTTGTGAACCGATTTTCATGATTCTTTTTTTGTTGGAAAGGGGGTACTTCCATAGTGGTCCCATTTCATTTTGAAGGAAATCATCCACCTCAAAGGGTGGCTGTTCACACATGAAGATTCATTTTTATAAATAGCGCCTAACTTTAATTTAGGAGCAATTACTTTTAGCAATTATTTAGTTGATTTTGCTATTTCATCAATTCAAGGCGTTTTTCCCTCGATATACTTTGAGTAGTGTCGTAGTGAGAACGTATTTTTATTATCTCCAGTATCAAGTCCTGTATAGTGGCGAACTAGGGGATATTTCAATGAAACTTAGCAAATAGACGTAATTCCACGTACTTTTGAGGTCGGTTTTTTTAGTACTCTGTACTGAGATTATTTTCATTTCGAAAGTTACCAAAATGTAAATGCATTGTTTATTAGAAGGAGTGTAGTATAGTAAGTTTAAAGCTTTCGCGACAATATTTTTGCACATTCTCATTCTACCAACATATCATCCGTTTTGAATTAGCATAAGACGTCTTGGAGTATTATTCACATTATTTCACTCGTATGCGAGGTAGAGAAATGATTAATACCATGGTTTATGAATATTCATGATATGGTGAGAAATTTCGAGAAATACGTTGCCTTAATGATTCTGATATCTCGCATATACGTATTTTGAATGGAAACGAATTTTATATTTTTTTTCTACACCTGTACTATAATTTCATAAACCACATCACAAAGGCGTTCTTTTTAGTTCTGAATCAAAATTCTATTGTCTATGGTACTTGCTACTGAACTGAAACTACACTGTACACAGAACTTTATTGAGTTTCAAAAAAAGAACGTTGTATTTTTGCTAATTAGAATATCAAATGTGACGCTATTGAAACGCTCTTCTTCCTCCTGATTGGTTAAATACCGTGGTCACGTATTAACGTGACAGCATGAAAGATGACAGTGTAGAGCGCTGACTGTGAGAGGAAACATGCTGGCCCGTAGATTCATACTATGTACAAAAGAGATGAAAGTTACGCTTTTTAAAGCTTTTTGTCAGTCAATGTACTTGAGTGGTCTTTTGCTTAGATATACACAGCGTACCTACATACAATTTAATAAGAGCATAGTACAATAACATCTTCAGGATGCTGTTAGGACTGACACGGCACTGCAGTGCGTCAGGCATGTTTGGCGAAGCGCGAACCTTTATTAAAAAAATGATTGGTTCAAATATATTTTAGGGGTTAAAGTATGAAATTGCCGTTTCGCACTGAAAAATTAAAACAATTTTTTTTAAGATTAAATATATTTGTTTAATCAAAGTTTTTTCCCTTGTTGTCTATACATTTCTGCCATGTAGGTAATCGGAAGGTCATTTAAACCTTTGCGATAGAACTCTGGGGACCTGGACTCCACAGCTGTGTGAAGGGATTTTTGTACTGCTTCCTGGGAATTTTATTTCCATACAAAAAAAAAGCAAATTGCGGGAAAAAATGGTAGTCGGTCGGGGCGAGGTCCGACGAATATGTAGGATGATGGATAATTTATATCTGCAGGTCTTGTAGTAGTAAAACTGTTTCTCAAGCAGTGTGAGGTGTTGCGTTATCATAGAGCAATAACGGTGAAGCTGTTTTGCTGCGAGTTCCGTCTTCATTATTCAAACGCCATTATGTCATATTGTGGGTATGCTAACATTAAACCATGACGTTTCGTGGTAGTTTGATACGGATCGGCTTCCATCATTACCTTCAATTCAACGTTATTTACATTTGTGACTGGTCTTCCTCGTGGTTCTTTCTTCAAGTCGTAATTTGCCGTATTGCCGGCGTTTGCCGTATTTGCGTATGCCGTATCCTCTCCAAATACAGCATTGACAGTTTCTGCTACGTTAACTCCATGTGGAAATTCATATTCGAAAATTAGGTACTCAGATTTTCGCTGTATCTGTCTCCACGTTAAAAGCTGAATGTAAAAACAATTGAAAGTCGAACAATCAAATATCATGTTTTTTAAGTTAAGCATGTTTTACTTTTCGTGTGAAAAACGTTTCACTCTGAAATCGGACACCATACAGGTTTAATTTTAATTTAAAGTGGCCAGTAAAATAAATCGGCAATTTCATATTTAAACCCCTATTATAAGCGGTACTTGGCAACTTCTATTCAATTTCTTTGGTTTTTTGTTTTTTAATGCTTGTTTGGCTTTCTTTTGAGTTTGTTGTCATGGATTGTTAACAAAATATTGATTGTAAATTATTGGTTGTTTCATTATTTTATTTACCCGTAGAAAAAGTATTGTAAACAATTATTACATAATTAGGTCTTAAAGTCTCGTACATATTACTTCTGTACTCTACACGGTACTCGACTTTAAGAACTCTAATTATGAATAAAATACTATTTTGTTTCATTTAAAAGAGATTTATATATCGTTTATAGATTATAACAACTAAATTATTACCTAAATTATATGAGGTGCTAAAAACACGTGTTGTAAGAAACCAGCTATATGTATTAGACGGCCTTAACCCAGATTGTTCACTTTTAGTTCCCTAAGAATCCGCTAGATGGCATTGACCCTTTGGCGTTATTTCAGAATCGCGGTGTTAAGATTTTCTCTCGAAGGTGACTACTCGAACACAATTTTGTTAATGTGAAGAGAAATCTGAGAATACCGAGATGAATGATGAATGAGTCTCTTCTTGGGAACTGCTACCCAGACCTTCTGACATTTCGTACGCTCATATAGGGTGAAATATTATTGCCCATCTTATGGGGTGAAATAAACATCATTTCATTCTTGGGAACAACCGTCCGGACCTTTCGCATGTAGGGTGAAATTATATTGGCGACATACAAGGTGAAAAATAAATCTTCTAAAACTACAACTTGGAGTTTTCACTTGGCTGGAGCTGCGTAACCTCATCCCACGGTACAGAGAGATACCTTCCTTTACAGTGTTTGAAATTTCAAAGCCTGATTTTACCCTATATTGAAAAACTTTGTCAAAGTTCATAATGTGTAGTGCGACGCCATTGCTGAAGTTTCTTGTATAACACCACCGGTATTTTTTATTTAAAAACAAAGGTGCACTGAAATTTTATAATGAATATTGGAAATTATAAGTATGTGTATTGGCATTATAGTGCGTAGTTTAGTTAAATCAATCAATTGGAAATTTCAAATGTAGTTTGTTAACCAATGAAATAAAGATATTTTGAATTTGAATCTGAATAGTGACCTCACGGCTAAATTAAAAATCCAACTTTTCAGGCGACTAGTTCATCTGATCAGCTAGCTGATTGAGTTCTGTGTGCGAAGAAAAGAAAATCTCGAATTGAGTATGTTCGTTAGCGACAGTTGTTTGTGTCGTTCTATGAATTTTAAAATTAATTTTTTAACACCGTGTATAGAGCAGATCAATCAACTCTTGGTACTTACCGTTGGTATTCACTGAACGACCCCATCAATCCTAATAAAGAAACAAAGACGTCAGTGATTGAACGGTCCACACTATCAAGCAAATGCAAATATATACATATGTATATACGTGTGACAAAGTGTCATATATGGTGCATTTTGCAAGGTTAGCAGATGACAGCTGGATTCTAGTACTAAATCAGTAAAACACGCGTGGCATGCGAAAAAATCGCGTTAATAACGAGGTAGATAAATAATGTGCCAGATATAATAATATGGTAGACAACCTGTCACCTGATCTCAAACTAAAGAATTCCCTATACTATGAGTACCAGATCAGTGAAATTTACTCCAGGGCGCTACCTGGAACACTCAATACCATAACCAATTTAGAAAAGTTCATTTCCAAATTGGTCTTACTTAGAATCGAACCTGGGACTTCCTTGTCCATAGTACAAATCGTTGGAGCACCGAGGTCGTCATTTCTTAAAAAAAAAGTTTCGTTTTGAAAAGATAATAATGAAACGATAAGTACATTATAAATAAAAAACACGATTTGGTGGCACTTTAATAACGACAAAAAAACTCGAATTATTTGTCGCTGTAAGCGGCCAGTGCTCCAGCCAATTGGTAACAAAAGTGTCTATTTTTAGTAACTCCAGAATTGATTATACTTACACTCTGTATATTACTTGAATATAAGTACAAAAATATTTTTCTTTAATAAAAGATACAAAACAATTATTGGCTAGAGCGCTCACTTTAAGTACATAAATGCCTGTGTCAGGAGACTCCGCCCTTCTAAGTCGAATTTACAAAAATGATAAAGATTTTTTTAGAAAAGTAAAAGCAAAAGTTCCTAAACTTTTATTTATTTGTTTATCTATTATTCTGTGCAATTCCGATATATATCCACTAATAAATATTTAATGACAGTAAAGTATGAACATGCCATTTAAGCAAAATTGTCCCCCATCCACAAATTACAGGAAACGACCCAGGAACAAAATTCTAAATTTAATTCAAGTCTACGACTGAAACCGCATTCGCAGGCAGTTAGCCGTAATGAAACTAACACCATCGATTGATCCCTTTGAACTCGTCCTTTGAACCACAGCCTCTGAAATCCTCTATAGAGGGAGTATTCTTTATCGGTGTTCAGTCACTGTAGAATCCTTAAAATGCGTATTTATTTGTTAACGATATTAGCTACCTTGAATAACAGTGATAGTATGGTTTGTAGAAAGCTTACCTCTGATCTAGGAAGTTCTGTATTCGAATTCAGAGCCTGCACAATTGACATTTCGAATCATTCATGTGCAGATTATTATTGGTTTTATGTACTAAGTGACCGCGTCTGTCCGTGGCAGTTCCTGTGTCACTTAGTGTTTAGGATCTGAGATAACTTGACAAGTCCCATGTGCCTGTAATTCCACCAGCGCCCTTCCACTTCAAAACCGCAACGCTGTAATGCTCACATTACCGCTTGGCGGCAGAAATAGACAAGATGGCAGTATTTCCCTGGACGAACTCTTTCACAAGGAGCTCTACTGCTACTAAATAGCATTTAAAAATGTATATTGGTAGATATTATTATTATTGTTATTATATAATACCACTCGATATTACATTATTATACTTATGTTTACTTAAACTTATGCAAGTGGCTAAATGAAAATAATTTTTATTACATAAACAACATATTTGACAGGAAATAAGATGTAAAGTTTTATTTTGATTTTTAATAAATAAATCATACTTGATAAATTTAAATGGTAATTTTTTCTAAGTTTTTCTTTTTTTTTTTAAGTCACATTATAGAATTGAAGACTACGTGTTAGATAAAGATGCATGGAAATACTCTATATTCCACACAAATTTGATTCAAAGTGCATAGTTTTTTCGTTCATATGAAAAGTGCAATCTCTAGAGTTTCTTCAATCAATCAATCATTTAATTTATTTGTCAGAATAAGGTACATTTTGATCAAAACTTATTTTAAATAAATCCAACTTATTTTACCATAATCGGCATGCGAATATACATATATGTCATTCAACTATTTACTAACAATACTACAATCAATCAATGAAAACTCAACGAGCTATCATGCGGCATGCCAAAAAAGTTTTGACGTTTGCTCCGCCCAAATTTGTGAAACAAATATATGCCTGAAGTTCGCGTGACATGCGACAGGAGATGTTGAATTTTACGCATTAAAAGTACCAAATTCGTTTTAGCAAAATAACTCTAAAACTAAAGGGACTAAAAAAAATCCGTAGCGACAGTTGTCGATCATGCATAAATATAATTAATTATCTAATTATTGTCCTAATAACCTGTAGCATTTCTACGATAAATCGAAAAAATGTGAAAATTAGAGGTCATTTCGTGATTTTTATCTATCGAGGAAACTTTATTGTTTTATGTTTCTGATTAATGTCTATGCTTGAATATATCGTGTAGTTACTCATACAATATTTTATTTTTAACTTTAAAGTGGATATACCCTTCTAAAATCAAATCGAAGATTAGTAATTTTTCCTCTGCTCCCACTTAATGAAATTGTCAAATATTGCAAATAAAGTAAAATTACAAAAGATATAAAAATAAATTCATGAATTATTATGTCAATAATTATTGTCAAACAATTCTGTAAATGAGTAAAAAGCAGCTGTCTTTTATATTCATGAAAATTATTGATCAATCTAATCTCCTTTGGCAAATGATTATAAATTTTTGGCGCCATGTAATATGCAGCTTTACTAAATAGCGTAGTTCTGTATGATTCTGTACACAACTTAATACAATTTCGTTCCTTAAAATACAGCTTACAGCTGTCCGTGATCTTGATCGTTCTTTTCAGGGAAGTCAGCACAGTGAATGAGCAGTTTGTAATTTCTGTAACTTTTGACATTCTTTTTGTTGTGCTAGTCAATTTACATTGTATAACTAGACATTTGTATGCTCTTTAATATATGCGAAACATATTTGTACTGTCTGAAATTGTTACATCTTTTGTTATACCATGTTAAATAATCGAATTATTATTATTGTCGCAGTAATCGCCAACTCTCACTTTAAGTTCCTGATACGACGTGACATTAACTTTTCCCCTTATCTGATTTAAATAACTTCGCCTCGGTGTTCCTCCATTTCCTTTGATTGTCTGTTCTATAATTTGCCCAAACATCTATCCTGTTCTCTAGTATTTCTACGAGGGAATAAAATATTTGGTAATTATAGATAGATAGAACGTTTCTTGTCTTTCATCTTTTTTTAACTGACTTCAAAAAAGGAGAAGGTTCGCAATTCGTATGTATTTTTGTTTTGTACGTATGTAACGCGACAACTCTTTTGTGAACCGATTTTGATGATTATTTTTTGTTGGAAAGAGGGTACTTTACTAGTGGTTCCATTAAAATTTGGAGAAACTATTCCACCTCTAAGGGTGGCAAACTAGCGGATGAAGGACTTTCGAGGTCGGTTTATTTAGGAATCTGTACTGAAATTATTTTAATGCAAAGTAGAAGACAAACGAGCAGACGAGCCACTTGTTGGGAGGTGGTCATCGTCGCCCATGGACATGTGCAACAACAGATGAAGTGCCTGTACGATGCCACTACTGGCAATTACTTTATTCTGGCAAATAAATGTAATGCATTTTACAAGACATAAGTTTTCTCCCGAATGAGCACGTGGTACACAATTTACTATTCATTTTTGTGATGTTTGGACTTGGATTTGGACCTGTTTTAAGTATTTTTATTTTGCTTTTTGTTCTTTATTTTTTTTTCATAAAATTCATTTTTTGCCTTCTTTTGGATTCTTTTTGGTTCTTTTTTTTCACGAAATTCGAGGAGCATAATGTTAGTAAATATATATGTTGGCTGTTTACAAAAATAACAGAAAATGATCAAAAAATAAAGGTGGCGTAGTGATTATTGGAGGTATCACTATATTAAAATGTGTGTCAAGACGATATGGGAAAAATGGCGTGAAGTGTATGTGTGTGATTAGTATAAAATTGTGCCATTTTGTATGAGATTTTAAGTTTCTAAGTCCGTGAAGCCTATAATTTATCGAGAAAATGACGCTTGATCGTGTTTATTGAATATCATTGAACTGATTAATTAATATCCGAAATACGAAGGAACTTCGTTCCTATTGAACAAGATCGCAGAACTGTCTTGTTAACAATTATCATTCAATGTAATAATTAAAATTATCTACTCGTGCAAGAAAACTTGCGTAATATATACAAGATATATTTCTTAAATATAATAATCTAATGTAGCAGTGCTTTGATATATATTATATTTATTATGTGTTTAAAAAGACAAACTAGTCTACAGTTAAATTACCTATGTATTTATTTTATAATATTAAGTGACGAGACGAACAAGTCGTGCGCCTGGTGTTAAGCGGTACGCCTATCCATAACAGTTGCAGTGCCATTGAGAGATTTAAATCGCAAAGATCTTAGGGGCATTGCCACCATGCTCGCCACCCTGAGACATAAGTTGACAAGCCGTGCCCGCCAACAATGTCACGATTCTGTCGTAGCGCGGGAACCGTTGTTGTGCGGACTACACCGCTACGTGGCGCGCTTGCGTTCCGTTTAGAGTCCGTACCGTCATTACCGTCTCCGACATATATATGACGGTATATATAATATAATATATATATCTATATATATATGAGGTATTTTAGAGCGCTCATTGTTATGGACAAGCTTATGCAGTATGTTTATTCTTAATTTCCGCCCGATTGCGTAGAGCGTTATGAATTTCGCAATTTCAATACATCACTGATTTATAGTATCTATGAGCAATATTTTGCACACTGCTTGCATGTAGGAAATTATGGTTCATAATTTATTTGTACTATGTTTCTTGCATAGACAGTAAATGACGTTTTAGAAATGTTAGTTTATATTACTCCACAAATATTTTTCTTGTAAAGTAATAATAATAATAATAATAATATCCTTTATTTTTCTCCCAAAATGTACAAGATAGATGTAAAAATAAATTTAAATAGAGCATGAAAATGGGAGACAGGAGCCCAAACTAGGTGTAACCTGTGCTATGGCACTCCTGGCTCCGCCTCTCGGTCATAGTACAGACAGTAATCAGAAACAGTTGTATGATACAAAGTAATAATACTACAAAAAAATTTATAAGCGGTACATAATAAACCTCCGGTATATATATATATTTTTTTATATTATAAAGAAAATAGAATATTGATAAACTAATATTAAATTAAACCGCATTGTTCATTCAAGAAAACGAAAAGAAAATAATTAAAAAACAATTACTAGAAAATGTACACATAAAATTCACTATATGTGTACCTGTGAAAATATTGTGTATGTGTGTGTGTGTGTGTGTGTGTGTTTGTGTGCGTGTGTGTGTGTGTGTGTGTGTGTGTGTGTGTGTATGTTAATACACTGCACGAAGGAGATGTTCAGTTTCCTCGTAATTGAGTGCAAGCAACCAGTCCGTCACAGTCTTCCTAAGCTCTGGCTTAGACTTGGAAAATATGGACAGTATTTTATTTGCTGTATTATACAATTTACCACCTTGAAACACAAAGAACCTCTGAGCGAAAGATGTTCTGACCGATACTACGTCACAAACCATATAAAACCGACGTCTCTGGGATAAGATGTGTTCAGGAGCAAAATCTATCCGTGCGTGCTGTCGCAAGATGGAAGAAAGGACATACAGCTGTCTCACAGTCAACACACCGGCCTCAGAGTAAAGGTGTGTAGTAGAGAAAAGACGTGGCTTAAGTAGTGCAACTTTAAGGATAGTTCGCTGGGATCTCTCAAGTTCTAACATACGCGTCCTTGGTATTCCGCCCCACGCGGTTATGCAATAACCAATCACAGACTGGCACAGCGCTACATATACTATTTTTATAAGTTGAGGATCACTAACATGCCTTAAATTTTTAAAAATAAAAGTCAATTTTCGAACTTTTTGGGCAAGATTTGAAATATGTTCGTCAAACAACAAATTTTTGTCCAGCGTGACACCAAGATATTTAATACTCTTCGTATTATCTATGGGCGTACAGGCACAGTCTGAATCCAATGAGCTGAAACAGGAGTGAGCAACTATGCAGTGGCGAGTATTATCCAGTGTGCAATCATTACGTATGGAGAACGTCATATATTTCGATTTAGACACATTTAAAGTTAAGGTATGCAAAGCTAGCCAGTGACAAATTATATTAAATCCTCTCTGTGCTGAGGCAAACACCGAATCCCAAGTGTCTCCGAAAAACGTAAGTGTTGTGTCATCGGCGTATGTAATGATTTTGCAATTCTCAATTTTGATGTCACACAGGTCATTAATATAGCAGAGAAACAGAGAGGGACCAATAATGCTTCCCTGAGGCACACCGAAACCCACCGAACACTCATCACTCACGACATTGTCAATTTTTACACGTTGGGAACGATCGGAAATATAGCTCTGCAACAATCGCAACTGTTTGCCCCTAACTCCTAGCTTTACCAGTTTTGACACAAATATGGATAATAATATAATATAAAGTCGAAGAACTATTGTTTACAAATCGCTGTAAATAATAGTTCCTCGAATGTTATCGCTTTAAACGGCTTGTATTTTCTACTATTGTATATATATATATATATATACATATATATATACCTAATAATACCATTAACACCTTTTTTACTCAAAGTGTACATGGTCTAAATGATCTTGGTTCATCGTATGGGCAGAGAATAAAAATTAACGAGAAAAGGTACTCTCCGCCCCTCCCTTTAGACAACACACCGCATATTGTTGCGACATTGATGGAACGGCAACAAAGCTCTCAGCGAGCGGTTCGCTAAAGACGACTTTGATGTTTAAACAGTTTAAATTGATTTATTACGAATTTACGTCAATATTATTAGATGAATACATTTTCAATATAATGCGATTTCATAACTAATTAGAGATAAGACATTTAAAAGAAAATATTTTAGTGTAAGTAATTTGTTGTAGTGGTTATTCACTTGTTATGTTAAGTATTTTGTTTAAATTACTTAAATTGTTTAATTTAAATTAACTCGACACTTGCCCCATCCCATCTCCAGAAAACCAGCAAGAGAGCTGTCTCCGCAGCTGAACTGGCAGAAATAATAAAGAATAATAAGTGTCAGGACCTCGGCTCCGACAGCCTTTGGAGACGGCAACCTTGGCCCGTGGCAACTATATCTGTATAAAATTTTATCCAAAAAAATTTATAGACTGTGTTTGAAACCCAACGGCTGGCAGCTACCTTGCCCAACGTATTAGCATAGCCATACAAAGGGAGAACGCTGCCGGCATCATGGGCACATTGCTGCGGAAACCCAATTTTATTCATATAATTTAATCCAAGTTATAGTTTTTTTTTTTCTATAATATTAACTGATAGAACTCTGTCCATAACAGTTGCATTGCCACTCAGAACTTTAAATCGCAAAAATCTGAGGGGCACTGCCACTGCGCCCGTCACTCTGAGGCATTAGTTGACAAGTCTCATGTGCCTGTAATTTCACCAGCACCCTTACCCTTCAAAACTGGAACGCAGTAATACTCACATTACTGCTTGGCGGCAGAAATAGGTAAGGTGGCAGTACTTCCCTGGACGAACTCTTTCACAAGGCGCTCTACTGCTATTAAAGTTAAAAGTTTCTATTATTTAAGCTCTTATTGTACGTTATCTGTATATTTTAACTTATTGTCTAATAAATAAAGTAATAAAAAAATGGAGTAATTTACTGTTGTTCTAGTATTTCATAAATAAAATCATTAGTATACGTAATGTTACGGGTCATGAGACCAGGTGCGCTGAATGCTTTTTCCGAATTCTAGTTGATATCAAAAAGTAAGTATATACGTATGTTGTTCAATAACATAAATTTCGTACACTAGTTACACGTTTCTTACAATGCTATTGCATTACATAATGTATATTTATTAAATTTCATTTATAAGTAATCTTCAATTACAAACTTCTACAGCCAATCACAAAGTTTATCAGATTACAATTCATTTTAAGTGTACCCATTAGTGACTTAGTGCTAAAATTAAATAACTCGAAATAAAGATTGTTATGAGAAAACCTATTAAATAATAATACATAATAATACCATACTGTTAGATTTTGATCAATATATACATACACAGAAAAAAAGAAACATATAGTCCTCCTTTTTCTGAAGACGGTTAAAGAACAAATTTTACTGGCTATTATTAAGTCTCTCACTGTACGTATGCACATAGTCACACCTACGTAAAAGTGTCTTTTTAAACCCTGACATTGGCAGAACAATCGTGGAAATAGATGAAGCCATTATAAAAGAATTGGAATTGGAGAGAATTAATGAATTATGAATTAATTGAAAGGTACAAGTATTTATATAACCAAAAGTTTTAAGATCATTTTTACACACCATTGTCATAGTTTGATTATTTAACGAATAACCAAGAAATTTCTAAAATCTAGTTTTTGGAGCAGTAGAACTCCTTGTGAAAGAGTTCGTCCAGGTAGTACTGCCACCAATGGAAGTGCCACAACCCTGATCAGAACGGATGTCGCTAAACGCGCACAAACAAAATGATAAACACTATGAAATCTTGATAATGATTGGTCATAGCTTCTAATTTAAAAAGATGTAACAAATCCTGGATTGTTAATATAATTTAAACTTTACACAGTTGCTATATCGTTCAAAATTTAATGTCTGTATTGCAAGTTACGACGTTTTGATTTTATATTGAAATTTTATTCAACATGCTGCCATCTTACGGCCAGTAGCTGGACTACGACGAAAGATTAATATCTGAACGAATAAATATTCAATTTTCTGATTATCTAATCAGATAATTGATTATATGTAGAAAATAAACAATATGTTTAACTGTTTCCACGTTTTAAAAAAATCAGGGCACTGTTTTACAAATGTGGCTATCTGCTTTATGTAAATGCATGGGAGTGGGAGGATATTCAACTTTTTGAATAGAGGTATGCACGACTCTCTATAGTTAGCTTTGCATATCGACCTTATACATTTTTTTAAATCTTAAATACATTGTCTATATTGATACAGTTTCCCCACATCAGCAAACTATATTGTAGTATTCACCCACCACTTCAACTGTTGCCACCTCTGTTAGTCGCCGCAGTGCATATACAAATCTATTTAATCTTGCGCATATAGACTCCACGTGAGCTTACCAGTGATAGTGCCTATCCAGCGTAAGGCCTAAGAATTTCATACACTCTATCTTCTATCGAGGTACAAGACCTCTATGTTTTATTTTTAATTGCAGTGGATTTCCATTTTGCGACCTAAATTGCATAATTTTGGTTTTTTCTAAGTTGATTTTTTGATTGTTATCGCTCATCCATATTATCGTCCTTTCTATTACTCTATTTATTTCCTTTTCAAAATTTAACATTTTATCATTTTGAACTAAAATTGTTATGTCATCAGCGACAAGCATCATTTCATGCTTAATTGGTAAATCATTTATATATAATAAAAATAGAATGGGGCCAAGTATACTCCCTTGAGGAACTCCAGAATTAATTCTCTTAAACTCTGACCAGCATTTATTCTGAAGTTTAGTAATTTATGTACATTCAAATCTGTTTTCTAAATAGCTTCGGAATCAGTCATTGACCTTTATGCCTTGACCATATAATTTATTTAGTAGTCGTTTATGATGAACACAGTAAAAAGCCTTACTCATATCAAAGGATGGGGCTGCTACAGGTATCTTTTTGTTGATACTTTCCATTACAGATTTTTGTAATTTAAAATTGGCTAGAATTGTAGATTTATTTTTTACGAATCCATTTTGCGTCTCTGTTATTATATTATATTTAGTGAGAAAACTATTGAACCTATCAAGCATAATCTTTTCTATGACTTTGGATAGTATTGGGACAAGTGTAACTGGTCTATAGTTGGTCATATTCCGTCTGTTACCTTTCTTAAATAATGGTTTTACTATAGAACATTTTAATCTTACTGGAAATATACTTTGACTAAATGACAAGTTAATTATGTGACTCAGTGCTGTGGAGATATATTTAGCAGTTTGCTTTAATAAGTTTGTTGGTAAATCGTCGTAACCCACCGAGCAAGTATTCTTCAATGAGTTAATGACAGTGTATACTTCCAGAGAATCTGTGGCGTACAAAAACATGTTTGCAGAGTTAGTGTTATCAGTCACCATTTCATTTATGCATTGAGATGTCTCGTTTGTGAGACTTATAAAGAAATCGTTAAAAGCTTCTGCTATATCTTTGGGATGTGAGAACGTTTGTCCATTTTGATCATTTTATCAATGCCAAGTTCATGAATGTCATATGATGTTTGGGTCTTTATAATATTCCAAAATGATCTACATTTGTCCTTCGATTCTTTTAGAAGTTTTTGTGACTCAAATATGTAACGTCTTATTTTTTTGTATTGTTTATATGTGTTTCTATGTTGTTTTTGGTGTCTTGATGATTTATGGTACCGCAAAAAAATATAATGCTCTTTTTACAGCACATGACTTCTTTAGTCCTTTCGTAATCCATCTTGTCTTATTCGATTTCTTGGCTACATTAGCGATAATTTTTTTAAATTTTTTAATTTTAGAATTTGGGTGTATGTAATTCAGCAAAGGCATCATTAGAGTTTTCTTGTTCTAATACATTTGAGAATGACACGGCTGAAATACAGTTTAAGAATTTATTGAAATTACATAGACTAAAGTCTCTTTTTTCTTCAAACCACTGTTTTTTTATAATTTTTGTAAGCAGTGAGAACTTAATAAATTGCCCAGTATCATGATCTGATAGAACTAAGTGTTCAACCCATGCTGAGGCCTTGGGAATGTTGCTCATAATATGATCGATACAAGTTTTATTTTTTGTGTTGGAATTACTATGTGTAAAGACATGTTAAAATTTAGGCAAAGTTCCTTGAGACGTTTAGAACTAAGAATTTGATATAAATTACGAATGGTTAGTAATATAGTTAGGGCTCTGTCACTCGCTCGAGGTTACACGATAAGTGCCTACCGCTGAGTGTATCGCCCGACAGCGCAAGCGCTCAGACAAGTCTCTTATTTTCATTACAATCCTTGTACAACTCCAGCATCCGGTTTCGCACGACTGCTCACGGCGGGCAACGTCATTTTCACCTCTCTGAGGGCCTGGTTTATTAGTCAGTTTTAGTAGGCTATTATAGCGTATGTATTTTCGATTTTGTATGACAGTAATGTATCTGTTACGTAGTAACTATTAATTAATCTGTGGTAATCTGTTAAAAAATAACGTTTTATTTCAGACTTTCAATAGTATTTTTTTAATTTATCTTAACAAGCTTTTTTTTCAATGTAAGGGCAACATGTCATTAAAGTTTTTATTCATAGAAATAATACGATTCGTATTTTTTTTATTCAAGACAACTGTCAATCAACGAAATTAATAATCACGCCTAACTTAGAAGTAACAATTTCCAAATATTCCCTGCGTAATATTAATTAAATTGAACGTTGTTTTCAATTAACGAATTCAATTTAGACTTTGTCAATTAGAAATGATGTGGCACCACAACGAAAATTCATAATGTTTATTTCGCTTAAGCCAAATCCCAAACGGTCAGCCTCTAAAATATTTTAGGGTTGACAATGATGCAAAAGTTTTTGTTTTCTTTTTTATTTAGTTCCATATTATTTTATAAAAAATAATTATGTAATAAAATGGTGATGAATTATTAAAAGTCATGAAACAAAAGTTGCGGTGGTTAAATTCCAACCTGATGGAATGAATTTTTCTTAGTATTTCGATCTTTGTTATAACAAATAGTGGAGTACTAAAAGCAAACTAGTGGAGTAATTTCACATAAAAATACTACAAGAATATGAGATATTTATTCGCTAAAAATGTAGTTAACATTGCAGGTCTTATTATATTAGATCGTACATCTCACCATAAACTTGTCACGCGATTATTTTACACCATTCATTTTTCAGTTTTGATTATGCATTAAAGTTATTTAAATTAATACAATAGCATAAACAAACAACAACAATTGGAATTCAACCGGAAAATAGGAAGTCAAAAATAAACATACAATAGTTAAATATTACATTTTATGTTATCATGTAAAAAATCGTCAATATTCTAGTAGCATTGATTAAGTAACAAATTATGCAATTTCTATACTGCTTGGCGGCAGAAATAGGTAAGGTGGCAGTACTTCCTTGGACGAACTCCAACTTGCCTATTTGTGCCGCGAAGCAGTAATTTAGCGCATTACTGCGTTCCGGTTTTGAAGGCTAAGCGTGCTGATGAAATTATGGGCACATGGGATTTGTCAACTTATGTGTCAGGACGCTGCTTTGCCCCTTAGACTTTGCTATTTAAAACCCTGAGCGACACTTCAACTGGTATGGACAGGCATGTCGCATACAATCAGGCGCACGACTTGTTCGTACCGTCACTTGCTATTATAAAAAAAAGATCAAAGACATAAATTCCAAGATCTCTTGGAAAACTATTTAAAATATTTTTCAGTTAAATCGAATCGCGCGATTGGTTGCAATAAATCGTACGGCAGTTTGAATTTGAATATTTTGTCTTAAATTTGATTGCAATTGATATTGCAAATTTAAGACAAAATATTCAAATTCAAAACATTGAAGATTATCAGTTTCCTCTATCAACCGATCACGTGATCAGAGTGTACACACCCAAAATTCCTTGGATCAGACTGAACTAGAGCAGATTCCTTACAGGTGGCGCCATGGCAAAAAACGGCGTTAAAAACCAAAAACAAAAAATGTGTAATAGACTGATATAAATATATGGCCCTTATTTCGTCTCTATTTCTGGTTATATACTCGATGTTCTAGATTCACAGACAGGTTCGTGTCCCGTTAGATCGAAGAATTTTTTTTTGTGTTCAATCTTTGTATTAATAATTATAACAAATTAGTGAAGTAATTTCGTAAAAGAAAACAATATCAGGTTAGTAAAACATCATAACTGTTACTGGTTGTACGAACTAGCGCTAGAAATAAAATCACTTGTACT
>NW_020653900.1:5302110-5477908 GCF_003589595.1 Hyposmocoma kahamanoa | reverse complement strand
AAAATTAAAACTATATTATGCTAATTAATGAGCGCGTCGCTAACAATAACATTCATTAAAAATCAATATTTAAATATTTATTTTGGAATGGATTTCAAAGAACACCAGCTAGTGCATCATTGTTAAGCATTTATTACTATATACTGTTTGTAGAAAGAAAATTTAATAAAACTTAGAAATCCCAAAGAATTCCAACTAGTAACGATTGAAATTGGTATACTTACTTGGATTTCATTGCATTGTAAAATGTGTCGAGCCAATTCCCCTACCTAGCCGACATAGAGCGACAGAGTAAAGTTACCATGAATCTGGCATTATCTAGGATATAAATACGTAATAGTACAAAACCATCTTTAGTAGCAGCAGACATCCTATGAAAGAGTTCGCCCATAGAAGTACCGCCTTCTTACCTATTTCTGCCGCCAAGCAGCAATGTCAGCATTACTGCAAAATATCCTTCTTAACCGCTCACGCGATGCGCTCCCCCTACCGCAAAATGGCAGTTATTTGGTTTCGCAAATTAGAAAAACATTCAGTATAAATCCTAGTTTTTATAAATAAAAATTATTATTCTGCATTGCTAAATATATACCCTCCGTACTACCAACAAAAACATCTCAAATAAAATACAGTAATACACCGCAAATCCTGCACTTAAAAAGCACTAATTAAATTTTTGGTGTACTTGGATAAATATGATAATATTCCGATTGAGTGGTTCTAACGTTTACCATGAAATTACTCCTTAAAGTATAGTTTATAAACATTTATATTCAGGGTAAACTTAAAAAACGCTACTTACGGTATGTTTTCAATAAATAAACACCGAAATCACCAGCCCAAACAGTAACACACACGATTATCGTGACGTATTTTTGAAGTTGTTTATTTTTTTAAATGACAGACCCAGGCATTAAAAACTTTATGGTATGCTAGAGTAGTTACCGAAATAGCAATTAATATTAGTTCTTTTACTGTTATAACTTCGATATCCGATAAATCACCATCACCGGCACCTCTAGGTGTGGTATGCGTCTACGGCTGCATGTATCGCGTGAGCGGCTAATAAAAAAGGACATGTTGTCGAAATTGGAGTCTAATGTGGTACGCCATTGCTTTTGTGCCACAGGTAGCGATGCGCGACTTTGAATGTCACTAATACTAATCATTCGAATACGCAAATCATTAGCCTAAGTCGAATCCAAGCACAATTTGATAAACAATACCGAATGCCAATGACATTCGGTCGGGTGCACGAGTCGAATGATTATTATATCGGAAGACCTCATTCATCATGTTCATACCAAAATATCCCTGTCCCCGTCGCATTTATAGTATTTACCATTATGTCAGAGAGGGCTAGGTGATCACGAGCAGAAATGCTCTAGGGAATCTATGGATTAGTACTACTAATTAGTAATGTATAATCATTCAAATCATTCAAATAGGAAAATTAGTAGGTTACTAATTTGACATTCGAATGTTACGATTAGTGATTACTATACTACTATTATTCGAGTTAAATATCGAAATCATTCACAATCTCGCATCGCTAGCCACAGGGTCGAAAACCCAGGAAACCTCCTATCTGTAATGGTGGCACTTCACATGGATACTTCTATTCGTTATTGGGTGTTTGATGTACTTGGAAAAATATGACCGTCGACACGTGGAGCCAAATAAGGACTTAAAATAACGAATTTGTCCATAGTGAGGACGGTTTACTTGCGTATTTGCCTATTTAGCTCCTTTGATGTGCGTCGGTTTCTCGACTCGAGTAACACGAGTTTGGTGAGTAGACAAACTAGGCAAATACTTTGTTACTGTCTCTGAGTATGAAATATTAAGTCTTCCTTCCCTGTACATCTATGACGCTTGTGATTTTGTTAGAAAGCACCCCCATCTCTTTCCATACCACTCCCGCCCACAAAACTTAAGATCACAGACGCGGCTTGCCAAGCCCACATGTAAAATTGAAATGTTTCGAAGTGGCCCCTTCAATGTCTTTTTGCAATGTCTTTTTTTTAATTTGTTATAAATCGAAACAAAACCTTTTAACTAATTACAATCTAGCAATTTTACAAGACTAATAAGCAATTTTAATTTAACATAATTTCCTAATATACAAGTTACTTACGTATAGAAATTTTCCAGTGACGAAATATCTTTAAATATTAGTTAATTTAGCAATATTAGTGAAAATTTATAACAAGGCTACAAATAATATTAAAGTTCAAGGAAATTCAATAAATTAAAAAAAAATGTTAAAAATGGCCCTTATTCGAAATTGGTTTTATTAACTTCAGGAATAAGTAATTAATTACAGTTTTATTTGTGTCACGATTGTTACCTCTTTTCTTCTATCAATTTTATTTAATGTTTACTTTGGACTTTTATTTAATCAATTTTCATATTAATATGCGTAGTTACATTTCAATTTATTATTTATTTAATACGTTTAATTTGCCTAATTTTATTATATTTAATTATTTTGAAATTTAATTTAATTTTTCATTGCCACTGTGCCTGTTATTTTATCAGTACCCTTACCCTTCAAAACCGGCAGGCACATGGGACTTGTCAACTTATGTCTCAGGGTGACGGGCGCAGTGATAGTGCCACTCAGATCTTTGCCATTTAAAGCTCTGAGTGGCACCGTACCTGTTATGGACAGGCGTGTAGCTTACCATAAGGCAAACGACTTTTTCGTCCCGTCACTTGATATTATAGAAAAGAAAAATACTAAAACAGTACTACAGTATTAAATATTGGTGGTAATAATGGTGGTTTGTAATGTTGTGGTTGTATAATATAGTGTCCTCCTTATTTATAACTAACGTAATCGACATGTTTAGCGAAATTGAGTTATTAACATATCTGGATTCAGCAAAATGAGATCTAGAACCCCCTATAATCGTTTTTTTTGTTTTAGTTTTAGTTTTATTGTTAAGCAAAATCAGCGTGATTTACATTTTTCAAAGAAAAAAAAAAACACTTAAGGTGTCAATGCCTCGAAAGCTACCAAAATGCAAATTATGACAAGGAGGGCAGTGTAGTGGTAATCATGATTGATGGTTGTTAATTTAAAACCTTTTTAACAAACTCAAAAATTATGGTCGGCCTATTCTGTGTTGCAGCATTCAATTTGTCTGAAACACGCAATGCCAAATGTAATGTAAACTGGTGTTTGTTTTGTTTGTATTAAATATTTGTTTCGTTTGTATAAAAGATGAAACAAAGTCGCTAGAAGTACAGACATTGGCAATTCTATTTTTATTACAAAATAAAAGTATTATGACAATTTTGCGTTATTGAATATCCGTCTAATTTATGTTTTACAAAACATAAATTAGACAGATATTTAATAACTTAAGAGGAGAGAGTTCAATCTTTGAGTGCTATAGCAGCATTTTCCCTCAAAAGATCGCGATTTCCCCCTTTGATCACATAAAAGATATATTTTCTTATTTTCGGGCCTATGGAAATATTTGCTTCGAATTAGCCTAAAACTGTCTATAGCGTGTTGCTACAAGCCATGGAAGTCTTGTCAGGATTCGAGAATTGATAGGACATCTGCACACCTCTTTGTTTTAAATGTGTCCAAGTTTTGTCGCTTATTATATTCGCAGTACTTCGAATTATAATAAGTAAGTGGAGTCTATTCGACATGAACGCCGCCGACGTTGCAGTTAATGTTGGTATCATCGTCCTTAGAAAATATGTAGTTTACATTTGTTTTAGACGCCGCGGCAAACTTTTATTTGGACCCTATATCTTTGAAATCGTTGCAGTCCTTTACATCAAACTTAGATTTTTTGACAAATTTTTTGTCCTCTTCAGGGTTTCTGGTTTTTGTTTTACATGCGCGAATTCTACATTGGGACATAAAATGGCCGACGTTACCACATTTTCGGCATTCTTTGCTTTTGGCACGGCAATATTTTTCATTTTTGTGTTTTGGCACATCGGAAACATCTAGTGCCCAAATTATTTGTTCTTTTGCAATCGATTTTATTTATAGATTGCGTGCCATCACTGAAGTCAGTCATTTGTTTTTGAACCGATTCGAGGACATTGGCCTTGATTACTACTTTTTATCCGCTCACGCGATGCGCTCCTCCTACCGCAAAATGGCGGCTATTTGGTTTCGCAAATTAGAAAAGCATTCTGTTTAAATACAAGTTTTTATAAATAAAAATTATTATTCTGCATTGCTAAATAAATACCCTCCGTACTACCAAAAAAAATATCTCAAATAAAATGCAGTAATACACCGCAAATCCTGCACTTAAAAAGCACTAATGAAATTTTTGGTGTACTTGGATAAATATGATAATATTCCGTTTGAGTGGTTCTAACGTTTACCATGAAATTACTCCTTAAAGTATAGTTTATAAACATTTATATTCAGGGTAAACTTAAAAAACGCTACTTACGGTATGTTTTCAATAAATAAACACCGAACTCAGGCATTAAAAACTGTATGGTTTGCTAGAGTAGTTACCGAAATAGCAATTAATATTAGTTCTTATTCCTGTTATAACTTCGATACCCGATAAATCGGTATAAAACCATCACCGGCACCTCTAGGTGTGGTATGCGTCTACGGCTGCACGTATCGCGTAAGCGGGTATAGAGTGGCAGTGTCACGTAAAGTAAGTATTTTCTAATGTAATTATATTTGAGTTGCTTTTTTAGGTAAGGTTATCGTCTTCCGTATTAAATTTACACTTGGCGGTTTAAAATCCGCAATCTTAATAGAAAATTTTTAAATTTCTCTCCGGGCTCTTGTTTTATAAGCCTAAATAAGTGACCTTCGTAAACCCCGCTTTATCTGGGTAAGAATTACTCCTCTAGTTTGTTTAGAGCTGTTTTATAAACATCAATTGCTTGGTCAGTGTCCTTTGGTCCGTCTAATATATGAGCGTCGGGAATATTAAAGTAGATATCTTAAAGGGCTTGTGCGCCCACATGGAGAAATGTAGCCCTTTTCTGTTTAGAATCAAGTATGTTTAAAGCAAAAAGATAAATTTGTAAAGCCCGTTTCCATTTTTCCCAGCGAACTTCTAAAGACGCGGGGTCAGTTTCGCAGTCGAAATGTTCTAGTGTGGGTTAGACTGAGACATTGTGGGTAACCTACAACCAGGCGTGATTTATTAGTGGTTCATTTATTATATTATAGTACCTCTCGACCATTTTTTTTTGTGTTTCTGACACAGAGCGCGCACGTGTCCGCTCGCTCCCGTGGTCGCCGGCGTCTATTGCACCGTTACATAAGGTTATTCATCACGGTATCCTCGTGATATATTGAAATAACTTTAGCATCGCGGATTAGTGTCTAGATTAAGGATGTATGGATTATGAAATAGAAATGAAATGCTGAAAAATTCTAAATTTGAGGTACTCTTGTTCAAGCAACCATAAACACAACTATAAACAATATTTGATGTCAATTTTCAAACACCGAGCTAAATTTTATAATGAATGACCTCGGTGACCGTGCAACACCGTGACACAGTGCAACGCGAGTGCCGCACGAGATTATGAGAATGTGTGGGTCCATACACGTCGCGCGGCGGAAGTGCACACATGCAAGTGGTTACACTACTTGTTATTATACATTTTTATACTTAACATGATAAACGTGATATTTATATTCTGTATTTTTAGCAAAGTGGAGCTAACAGAATCTTAATATAATATGAATGAAAGTTATTATAGAGTGTGTTATCAGCAGGCTTACAGCACAAGACAATAGATGGCCTAATCGATGTTCTGTCTTTCCGGTGCCGTGTTAGAGTTTAAATTATTATTTCTTACGTGATTACCTGACGCCACTAAAATAATAAATGCGCTCGACTTGAATAAAATCCGTAATATTCCAAAGACAAAAGTAATTAATGAACCCGATAACGTCAACTTGAACTAAGGGCGCGTTCAAATTAGCCGCTGTTAGCCGCGCTGCAGCCGCGCGGCGGCCGCGTGGTGGCCGCGCGACTGTCACTTTTCATACAATTTCTAGAAGCGCTGCAACCGCGCGGCGGCCGCGTGACAGCGACTAGCAGCGGCTAATTTGAACGCGCCCTAAGGGCACCTTCAAATTAGCCGCAAATTGTCGCGCGGAGGCAGCGCGGCTGCAGCGCTGCGGCCGTGCTGCTGTCTAAATCCAAATAAATTAAAAACGCGCGACTGCAGCGCTGCAGCCGCGCTGCGGTCGCGCATCAGTTCATCGATCGACTAGTGACGGTGCGCACATATTCTTTGTTCAAGTCTAAACATGAACGAAAATCAGGTTGAAGAATTTATCGATGAAGTTGAGAGTCGTCCAGCGATATGGGATTCGAGGTCCGACAAGTACAGCAATAAAATCGAAAAGAAAAAGGCGTGGGAAGAAATATGTAATAAATTTATTGAAAATTTCACAAACAAGACCGCAAGTGAAAAAAATGAAGCATGTAAGTATATTTTTTACACAACTACTTTATACTTTCATTGTTTGCCATGACAATTCTCCTTCTGAACTAACAAAATAATCAACTAATGTATCACGTATAGCCGCAGCACTTATTTGTAAGTGATTATTTTGATTTTGTTGTATGTTTTGTAAATCGTATCTCAGTATTGTCGGGTTGGAGTTGGATGACTTTGAATCTGTCTTCCTAAGTAAATTATGTAACACACAACACGCACGAATGATATCTTCAGCAAAGGGTATTTGTACATTTATCGGACGATGAAGAATTCTCCACTTATTTGCCATTATGCCAAACGAACACTCAATGTATCTTCTTGCCCTCGATAAACGATAATTGAAAATACGTTTCTTCTCATTTAGGTAATTGCCAGCGTAAGGTCGTTGTATAAAATTACTAATTCCGAATGCTTCACCACCAAAGAAAACAAAAGGCACTGGTGGTCCATTATTTGTGATTGGTAACGGATTGGGAATATTTAATGTCTGTTCTTGTAGTCTTTTGTAAAATTTGCTGTTTTTGAAAATTTGCGAATCAGAAGCATTTCCATATGATCCAACATCTATGTACGTATAACAATAGTTTGAGTCACATATCGCTAAAAGAACAATAGAAAAGTAATTTTTATAATTGTAATAATAGGGGTTAAAGTATGAAATTGCCGATTTGTACTGAAAATCTAAATTGTTTATTTTTTAAATTTTTAACAAATTTATTTAATCAAAATAGTTGCCATTATTATCTATACATTGCTGCCATCTAATGGGAAGGTTATTAATGCCTTTGCGATAGAACTCCGACGATCTAGACTGCACAAACTGTGTGAAAGCATTTTGTACTGCCTCCTGGGAAGAAAACTTCTTGTCACGTAGATAATTGTCCAAATCACGAAAAAAATGGTAGTCCGTTGGAGCAAGGTCTGGTGAATACGGAGGATGACGAATGGTTTCTAACTGCAGTTCCTGAAGGGTCAAAATGGTTTCTCGTGCTGTGTGAGGTCTCGCGTTGTCGTGGAGCAATAATGGTGAAGATCGATTCATGAGTCGGGGCTGTTTTACTGCTAGTTTTGTCAACTTGGTTCGGAGTTCGGCACAATAGACATCTGCCGTTATTGCTTGACCAGATCGGAGAAAACTATAGTGAATAACACCATGCTGAGACCACCAAACAGTTACCATTACCTTTTTATTGGTAAGTTTTGCTTTAGGACACTGTTGTGGCATTTGACCTGGGGTCAGCCATTGCATTTTTCTTTTCCGGTTATCATAAAGAATCCACTTTTCATCACATGTTACAATTCGATCCAATATTCCTTCATTTCTGTACCGGTTCAACAAGGCAACACAAGTTTCAACACGCGTTTCTTTCTGCAGATCAGTCAAATCATGAGGCACCCATTTTTCGTATTTTTTTATTTTATTGATTTGACGCAAGTGAGTCAATATTGTGGGTAAGGTAACGTTAAACCATGCCGCTAATTCCTGGGTAGTTTGACTAGGATCGGCTTCCACTATCTCTCTTAATTCATCGTTATTCACCTGTGTGGGCGGTCTTCCTCGTGACTCGTTCTTTAAGTCGAAATTTCCATCACGAAAGCGTTTAAACCAAAATCGCACGGTGCGTTCATTAGTAGACCCCTCTCCAAACGCAGCATTGATATTGCGGGCTGTTTCTGCCGCGTTAGTTCCGCGTCGGAACTCGTATTCAAAAATCACTCGAATTTTCGCAGTATCCATCTTTCTTGTCTAAATTGAATAACAAAAACAATTGAAAGTCGATGTTCAAATGTTTCCAATTAAAAAAAAAAATCACAGAAACCATTTGAAAAAAGTTTCATTCGAAAACCTCAAACCATGAAGATTCTATGAAAATTCAAAGAACCTATTGCAATAAAACGGCAATTTCATACTTTAACCCCTAATATAAAGAACCAGTATGCTCTGGTTTGATTATTCTTATATGTTTCCCATCAATAGCACCCAAGCAATTAGGGAAATTGGCCTTGGTGTAATATCCGTTCGCAATAATTAACCAATCTTCTTCCCGAAGCTCGGGTATATAAATAGTATGGAGGATTTCGTAAATTGCTCGACAAACTTCTTTGACAATAGCACATATCGTAGAAAGCCCACGATTATACGTATGATATAAATTTGTAAGACTGCAACCTTCTGCCAAGTACCTGTACATAAAAATTTTGATTGATTTTTTTCAGCTATACTACTGCAACGCAATTGGAAAAACATAAGGGATTCTTATAGTCGTGAACTTAATAAGCAAAGAGCATCAAAGAGTGGATCAGCTGCATCATCACATCGAAAATATCAACATTTTGACCGACTTCAATTTTTATCGTGTTTGTCGGAGTCCAGACCTACTGATATTTCTACTCAGCCCTCGACGTCAAAAAAGAGGAAAGTTTCGGAGCCGGTAGAAGATGAGACTAACAAAATTTTGAAAATACTCTTGGAAAGAATGCAAAAAAAGAATGAATCTATTGAAAATGATGGCGATCGGTGTTTTTTATTATCATTGTTAAGTGATTTTAAGAAAATACCTGAACACCGCAAGACTGACGCAAAGTACGAAATGATCGGACTGATACGACGATTTATCTATGATAATTTCGAATATTCTCACCAATAACATCATGGTTATTTTACTTCTACGAATCAATCAAGCCCAAGCCCAGCCAATGTGTCAATACAAGAATCACAATTGACTGATATGTCGTCTATTTATGAGAATTTGTTTTCAGAGAGCAATGACAATTAAAAATAGTAATAAGAAAAATGTGTTATGTGATTTACTTAAAAAAATAAAACAATTATTATGTATTTTTTTTGGCAATTTTTACTCACCTGAGGGTTATAAATAGTCTTTCTTCAGCACAAATAGTATTTTTGAAGGTTGTATTTTGTTTTCCAATATAACGTTCCAAACGAGGAAGTAATTCGTAGAATTGTTTTCTTGATAATCTTAAGTAATTCTGAAATTTTTTGTCACTGTAATCTTTCACTTTATAAAATTCAGTTTGTTGAGTTATACAAAATAACGGTAACGTTTTCTTTTTTGTTTTTTGTCCAAAATCCTTTTTCTTTTTAATAGTAACACTAATAGCAGTGTTTCTTCGTCAGAGTCCACCGTGAAACTAAATATACAACACTATGATTCTCGAACCAAGCTACAGCAGCGCGGCCGCAGCGCTGCAGCCGCGCTGCCTCCGCGCGACAATTTGCGGCTAATTTGAAGGCGCCCTAAAAGTCGTATATTCAAACAATAGCTAACGACCACGTCGACGATTGTTCTTGAACAATACGCGTCGTTGTGTCTTATTAGATAGTAGAGCCGATCGCTAATCCGGCAGGTGGATACAGGAGGTAGGCAGGTGGGATAAGGTCGAGCAATCCCAGTCTTCTGGTTAGCGCCCGTAGTAAATTTTGTTGCTCCAGTATTCGTAGTACCTACAGAGTATTCCCTATTTTGAGAACAGGTAAATTAATGTGGTTGTCTGGTATATCATTATTACAATATTATGATTCCCACAAGATAATCAACTCCAGAATAACGACAATGGCGATTGAAATGAATAGACAGTGAATAAATACCTCATGCATAAACAAGTGTTAACAGAGTTGCGGTTTTAATACGCCAGTGAATTTTAACTTTATAAAACTGCAAACTTTATCTCTCAACTGTATTTATTAGTAAACATAGTTTAATAATGAAAATAACTAGGTCGAACTTTCAACTACTCCAAACGGAGGCATTTAATGAAGAAGCAACTCGGAAACTATTACTTCCTAGAGCTGCGAAAAAGTTGTTAAGCTTTTTCATTAGTGAGAACTCTATAAGTGACAATGGGTACATAGATGGTAGAAAGGGGACATCCCTATTCTATAATTACTTATATTTGAGATCAGGTAATAAATTATAATAATAACGCACTCACTCATAGCCCCGCACTAGGGAAACCCTATGTAGCGGGTGCCATAGACAACCACAAAATAAATTACACCCAAACTCACGAGATAAATAAATGTAGGGTATACAAATATTATTTCCGATACGGGATCGAACCTGGGACCTCTGCGTGCAAACCAGTATGGTAACCGTTCGATGCGTAGATAGCTAAAAATGTTGGTGAATTAGGCGATAGATGTCACTATGGTACTCCTTCGTAGTGTCATTTAGCACAAGGTTGTTATTGAACTCCTTCATTACGCATCTCAAGTAAAGAAACCAACGAACGCTTTTACGTTTTAACTTAAATCTCTCGTTTTAACTTAAGTCTCGGCCACGCGGGCGAGACTGAAAACTGATGATCTTCCACGAATTATTTACGCCGTACTAAGGTTTTGATTTTATTTTTTAGAGATAATTTCGGATTTTTTCTCTATCGAAGAAACTACAAGCAAACATTTTTCTAAAGAGTATGATTTATAGAGTGAATCCTTAATAGTAAGATGTACACATTAATTTCGTAACTAAAGCTAAAAAGTGGACTCCATTGCGTTCTGCCTTCGGAAATTTGTGAGTCGGTACTTTTTTGTAATATTAAATTTATTTACATACATAAAAGGTGGACGATTTGGACATGTAGATCGATCGGAAAAGAGAACCATTTAAACAAGTGGGTCGATCGAGAAATCAGACCAATTGCACCGAAGGGATTATCCCAGAACATGTTTGGGACACATTGTCCGTATAGTTTATAACAGCGAACCTCGCTGTCGGCGCTAGATTAGGGGCAACGAAATTCACTTTGGGGCACTTCCCAGAACATCCATGCATGCAGAAAATTTCATTTCCCAAATTAATCCTACTGTTAGGCCATCGAGATTGTCAAAAAACTGAGGCGGACTGCCTGTTTTAATCTCACTCGCTTCTCTCCATTACCGTTCAAATTGTCACTATGAGAGATTTCGCATTTTTGTGGTTACATGATCATTACGACGAAAACATTAAGACTTCTTAAGAAAACGATAAATTAAAACCTTTTTTAAATAAATGGACCATCGAGGTCTTCTTTGTTACTAAAAATAGGTGTGCATTTGACTTCCATCTCACGTCATGGGAAGTGACGATGAAGTGGAGAATGGAGCAAGCACACCTAAATAATGCCTATTCACTCTCGAATTGAAAACGCCCAAGATACAATTCAGGGTACAAGTCTGCAGGCAGGGAATATCACTCCATAGCCGATTGCCAGATAAATGTGGAAGCGAAAAGCTTCGTAGGAATCCTTGGAATATCCACAACATAGGGATGGAATCCTAACCTACGTGTATGATACACACACGAATATAAGTTAGTTATGGCAACACTGCCAAGGGTGATGGTTGTGTAATATTTGTCAGAACTCAAGTAATACAGTTCATATAAAATTAATGTGGTTTTTATTTAAGCCAGCGAGTCACAGCCCCACATTATGTGGGGTAAAATACCAACGATTTATGTTCAAAAGCAAAAACTCGTAAACGGCGCCGGTCAGCCTATAATCTTTTGACGTTTAAATGTTCTCACAGCAAAAGGAAAATGCATTCCGGTCATTCGGTAAATTAAATGTCAAGTCGTCGCGAAACATTCGAGATCCGGGCATAGTTTTTCCAACGACTGTTGAGTAGAGAGAGTCTTCTAGAGTTGAATATGACGTACAAAAACGATTATTATATACTATTGGTGCCCGCCACTTTGTCAACTTAGACTAAGTACTTTGAATAGCCTACTGTAATATACTCATTTTAATAGTTTAGTTCTCTATAGGAACTTTCGTCACCTATTCACTGTGCCTAGTCAGCGATACGTAATTGCGAAATAATTGCGTTGTTTGACTAAAGTACTAAAGCTTTTGTTATGAAATTAATGTGTAAGATGTTTAATGATTCACTCGATAAATTATACTCTTTAGAAACATGATTACTTGTAGCTTCCTCGATAAAGAAAAAATCCGAAATTGTCTCTAAAAAATAAAATCAAACCCTTAGTACGGCGTAAATACTTTATGGAAGGTCATCAGTTTTTTTAATAATAAAAAAACTACATGTTTTCTATAGCGTGTACTCCGTACATTTTCAAAATGTGTATTTGTTTTAATAATACGAAGGAAATACCTAAATTCGCACGCGGTCCGCCCATACTAGCCAGAGCCGCCACGCTTCGCAATGTCCGCTTAGACTTGCTTCGACCATCGGATGTAGAGGTTGTGTCGCTTGAGCTTACACACGGCTTTAAAAAGGTATGCCACAAGCACACATACACGGAGCGTATAGAATACATAAAATCAATTAGCGCCAGAAGCTCGGTGCCCTCTATTTTTGTGACAAATAGTAACCTAAGCGCCCAGTTACACAAAGATAAAGCTTTCGCGCGCCCGCCGCGCGGCGACCGCCCAGTTACCACGCCTTCGTGTACATTAATGGCGAATCTCAATTCTATTTACTAGGCAACAACATTTAAATTCCTCTGAACAATACAACCATGCGTGCTACTGTGTAGATTCAAGCCAGTTTCAGTTTTCCGTGCGGAGACGGAGAAAGAATACTATTCTCCGCCCCTTTTCCTCCGATGGGTGTCGTAAGAGGCGACTAACGGATTTTAGAGCTTCCATCTGCTCTACTGCGTGGTAGGGCATGGCCCGTCTGGTTAGTGACCACCGTACGCATGGTGTAAAACCCGTCAAGTGACCGCTTGTCGGTCGCGTTTCGGGATCAGCCAGCGTATAACCAGAGCTCGAGTGAATGCTGCCGCGATGCAGTTGGTCTGTGGAGGCTTCCGTCGAACCAGTGCCAGGAAGACTTTGATAACCCGCCGGCCAGGGAGACCCGTAGAAACGGTTGTTCCGCTGGCCGCCCGTGGCACAGTACAGGGGCCCAAGCGAGTCTAACCAGCTCGTGAGGCTGCCTCACCATGCCACGCATAATCTCGGGGTGGTCCGTCGTGCCGGTTGGTGACCGGAAGGTGGGGTCCCGGTGGCCATTCCCGGGGGGGTTCGGGGGCCCTTCCGTCCGGCGGGTTAATGATACTCATCTGTAGGCAGATCTCTGGCGAAACAGGCCGCCACACTTTGACCATCTGCATCGCGGTAGCTTTTCCTCGATTCACACCTCCCTCCTTTTATCCACCATGACAGCGCTTAAAATAAAAACTGGTCGAACAGCGGTGCACACCCCCACCACAACCAAACCGTTTGAGGTCGAGTTCGCTAACATCCGCGGACTCCATGCAAACCTCAATGCCGTCCACCACCATCTTGAGACGGCACGGCCAGCAATGATGTTTTTGACGGAGACGCAAATAATCTGCCCGGCCGACACAGGCTACTTGCACTATCCGGGCTTTGTGCTTGAAGAATCCTTCAAAGCCAAAGCCGGAGTTTGCTTGTTCGTTCGGGCGGATGTTTGTTGTCGGCGTCTGCGCTGTCTGGAGGACCCTTCCTTTTCCCTCCTTGTGGTACACGTCGACTTGGGCTCTCATAGCCGTGTCTATGTTTGCGTCTACCGATCCCATAATGGCGACATGGAGACAACTCGACTTATGGACCATCTTAGTCGGGTAGCAGATGATGCGCAGGAGCGGTTTCCATTGGCGGAATTGGTGTTTTTGGGGGACTTCAATGCTCACCACGAGTTGTGGTTAAGTTCCTCCAAAACTGACCATGCTGGTAGAATTGCCCATGCATTCGCCCTCACGCACGACCTGACTCAACTGGTGAACCAGCCCACCAGGATCCCAGATATAGTCGGTCACGCGCCCTCTTTGTTGGACCTTCTGCTGACGAATCGTCCAGCTGGTTACCGAGTGGAGGTTCGAGCTCCTTTAGGATCTTCTGATCACTGCTTGGTATCCAGTAAAGTGCCTCTGGACCCGCTACCGCCTTCCGCGGTATCGAAACGCCAGATTTGGCACCACTCGTCGGCAGATTGGGATGGTATGCGGGATTATTTCGCATCCGTTCCTTGGGGGCAGCGCTGCTTCAGTGGGAAGGACCCAACAGCTAGTGCGGCTGCAGTTGCTGATGAGATAGTTTTAGGGATGGAATACTACATTCCAAATTCCTATCTCATCGGCAAAGGCAGACGCAACCGATGGTTCAACCGCGAGTGTGCCAGTGCTGCTGATAAAAGGCAAGAGGCATATCGCGCTTGGATCAAAGGTATAGCACTTGGAGATCCCGAAACCCACTCGCTGAAAGCAGCCTACAATAATGCCACCAAGTCCTGCAAAAGGGCTTACATTAGAGCGGATGCCCAGCGCGTTGCTCGGGTCGGCCAAGAACTACTGACGCATCCTACGGGCAGCCGTAGCTACTGGCGTCTGGCCAAAGCCGTGCAATCCAACTTCTGCCAACCCTCGCTGCCACCATTACGATGTCCTGACGGAACTTTAGCCCACAAGCCGCAGGAGAAGGTCGATCTCCTGGCTAAACTCTTTGCGGCTAACTCCCGAATCGACGACTGCAATGCACAGCCACCTATAATTCCTCACTGTGGCCACACAATGCCCGATCTTAAAATCAGGCAGTGTGATGTCCGTGCAGAGTTGCAGTCAATCGATGTCCGGAAAGCTAATGGTCCTGATGGCATTCCTCCAATCGTTCTGAAAATGTGTGCAGCGGAGTTGTCCCCCGTGTTAACGCGCCTTTACCGCCTCTCGCTCTCTTCAGGTTGTGTGCCGGAATCTTGGAGAAAGGCTAATGTGCAACCGGTCCCCAAAAAAGGAGATCGATCAGATCCGAATAATTACCGCCCAATAGCCGTAACTTCAGTTTTGTGTAAAGTGATGGAACGGATTTTAAATAAACAGCTAATCCACTACCTAGAAGAACACTCCTTAATTCACGATCGTCAATACGGGTTTCGGCCGAAACGGTCAACGGGTGATCTTTTAGCGTTTATTACACATCTCTGGGGTGTGGCTATTGATAAGCGTGGCGAGTCGATGGCTGTTAGCCTTGACATAGCCAAGGCTTTTGATCGGGTCTGGCACAAAGCTCTTCTCTCCAAACTCCCGTCATACGGCCTGCCTGCCCAGTTCTGCAACTGGGTCGCTGGCTTCCTGCATGAGCGCAGAATCCGAGTGCTGTCAGACGGATGCGCTTCGGAATTCATGTCAGTGAACGCTGGTGTCCCTCAGGGGTCCGTTCTATCCCCCACGCTGTTCCTTCTGCATATCAATGATATGCTTCCACTTGGAAATATTCATTGCTATGCAGATGATAGTACAGTGCACGGAGGGTATAATGGTCACCCTGCGGCTGGGCGGGTCGAGACTGAAGAGAAGCGAGTGAATCTTGTCATTGAGCTCAATCGGGTGTTGGACCTCATATCTCAATGGGGCTCCAATAATCTTGTTGAGTTCAATGCCAAGAAAACACAGGTGTGCGAGTTCACGGCAAAAAAGACACCATTCCTTCCCCTTCCTTCTCTTCAGGGCACACCACTTAGCCTACAGAGCAGCATTAGCATGCTCGGTACGGAGATTCGCTGCGATCTGAACCAGAGGGACTACATTGAAGCCGTGATAAAAACAGCTTCACGTAAACTCGGTGTCCTGAACAGAGTGCGACGCTTCTTCGCGCCGGATCAGTTGTGTCTCTTGTATAAGACACAAGTGCGATCGTGCGTGGAGTATTGTTCGCACCTCTGGGACGGTTCCGCTAAGTACCTTCTCGATGCCTTGGACAGATTGCAGCGGCGCGCTATACGCATTATCGGCAATGCAGAGGTCACTAATACTCTCGAACCTCTGCAATTGCGTAGAGATATTGCGTCACTCAGCGCTTTCTACCGTTTATACCACGGCGAGTGCTCTGAAGAACTCTTTGACCTTATCCCACCTTCTCCCTTCCTCCATAGGAGCACGCGTGCTGCTCTCCGGAGTCACCGCTATACTGTCTCTAGCATTCCATCGCGCACAAAGAAATTTGGTGACTCGTTTCTTTGTCGCACTTCCAAAAGATGGAACAATCTACCAGCACACGTATTTCCTCCTTCCTATGACATGGGGTCCTTCAAGCGAGGCGTGAAGAAGCACCTTGTAGGCCGGCAGGGTGAGGGCGACTGATGATGCGTTGTTTTCACGCTGCACCAGTTGTCCTTGCGTCTGGACTCCGTTTCATTTAACATCAGGTGGGACGGAGTCATCTGTCGAGCTTAGTATATAAAAAAAAAAAAAAAAAAAAAAAAAAGTCTCGCCCGCGTGTCCGGGACGCTCATTTAAGTTAAAACATAAAAGCGTTCGTTGGATTCTTTACTTGAGATGCGTAATGAAGGAGTTCAATAACAACCTTGTGCTAAATGACACTACGAAGGAGTACCATAGTGACATCTATCGCCTAATTCACCAACATTTCTATCTATCTACGCATCGAACGGTTACCATACTGGTTTGCACGCAGAGGTCCCAGGTTCGATCCCGTATCGGAAATAATATTTGTATACCCCACATTTATTTATCTCGTGAGTTCTTCATTAAATGACTCCGTTTGGAGTAGTTGAAAGGTCGACCTAGTTATTTTCATTATTAAACTATGTTTACTAATAAATACAGTTCAGAGATAAAGTTTGCAGTTTTATAAAGTTAAAACCGCAACTCTGTTAACACTTGTTTTTGCATGAGGTATTGTGTCTATTCATTTCAATCGCCATTGTCGTTATTCTGGAGTTGATTATCTTGTGGGAATTATAATATTGTAATAATGATGTACCAGACAACCACATTAATTTACCTGTTCTCAAAATAGGGAATACTCTGTGGGTACTACGATTACTGGAGCAACAAAATTTACTACGGACGCTACCCAGAAGACTGGGATTGCTCGACCTTATCCCACCTGCCTACCTCCTGTATCCACCTGCCGGATTAGCGATCGGCTCTACTATCTAATAAGACACAACGACGCGTATTGTTCAAGAACAATCGTCGACGTGGTCGTTAGCTATTGTTTGAATATACGGCTTTTAGTTCAAGTTGACGTTATCGGGTTCATTAATTGCTTTTGTCTTTGGAATATTACGGATTTTATTCAAGTCGAGCGCATTTATTATTTTAGTGGTGTCAGGTAATCACGCAAGAAATAATAATTTGAACGCTAACAGTGCACCGGAAACACAGAACATCGACAGCCTGTCTATTGTCGTGTGCTGTAAGCCTGCTGATAATACACTCTATAATAACTTGCATTCATATTTTATTATATTATATTAGGATCCTGTAAGCTCCACTTTGCTAAAAATACAGAATATCAATATCACCATATTAAGTATAAAAATGTATAATAACAAGTAGTGTAACTGCTTGCATGTGTGCACTTCCGCCGCGCGACGTATATGGACGCACACTTTCTCATAATCTCGCCTTGCACTGTGTCACGGTATTGCACGGTCTCCACGGTCATTCATTACAAAATTTAGCTTGGTGTTTGAAAATTGACTTCAAATATTGTATATACTCCGGAATATATATGTGTGTGTGTATATCATACAGCGTATTTTTTTAACACTGTGGTTGTATGGGGAAATCAGAAACTATAGTCTATAAGCTTTAAAAACAATTAGTCAATTATATATTTTAATTTTGGATGAAAAACATTTTACTCAATTTGACCAACTTCTGCTGTCACGGTTGTTTTCTTCCAATACAATGAAATAATCCTTACATAAAACGAATCGATTAGCACTGGAAAAAAAAAACAAATTTTATTCATTTTTGGGACGCTCACGCTTGACCAACAATTTACTGTGACAAATTATTTTCACAAAAGAAGACTTAATGGTTCCTAAGGACACACTACATACATGTGTTGAACATCATTTTTCTATTGCGTTAACGCATTTAAGGTCCACGGGTAATTTTTTTACCCCACAGTTCAACGACACCCGTGGAATTACGATTATCATTTCTTACCTAAAGAGCTGCGCTTTTGTTGGCGAAGTAATCACCAACCATCTCTTTCAGTAACTATAAATTCCCGATACGACATAGCATCAACGTTTTTCTCTTATCTGATCTAAATAACTTCGTCGAAGTCTTTCTTCGCCACTTTTTTTTTCTATAACGCTTCTAAGAAAGCTGTCATGACGCATTAGATACCAAATCATCCTTCCCATTCGGTTAAGCTTGTTTTTTACTGAGCTGTTCTCAACACATTCTATTGTAGTTATAATTATGAATAACTAGGAGATCACGCGACTTCGTCTGCGATATTTGATCTTCTTGGCGTGTCGACTCTGACATTTATATTTGTGAGAACCAGTACTTAGCGACTGAGACAGCATTTATCAGTGGCGTTGTACAGGTCCGTGTTCAGGTGTAGGGACACGCAGGACAAGACAAAAGATGTGCCATTGTCTGGGGAGAGACGCCACACAGACATGCGCTCTCCGAGTAGTAGCCCCACCCGTGCACCCCATCCTTGCTGCGGCCCACATTTGTCATCAAACAGTGCTAGAGTATTTTTTGATGAAAAATGCCGTCAACCTGTTTTTGCTTTAGGTCTTTATGTAATATGTTTAGCGTATCAGGTCATAAACAATTCTATGAAACGTCGCTCTACTGCTACTGAAAATGCTACTAACCTAGTAGAAGTAGTACAAGTATTAAGACCAAATCAAAAGGAGATACAGAAATGCATTTCATTTTATTAAAAATACTGTTGTGTGTATATATAACTTTAAATATTCGTTCGTTGTTAACACGTTCATCGCCGTGGTGGGTCAAAATGGCCGGCGTCTCATTTGCCTATGTGGGGCGTTAAAATGACTGGCACGACACACCTAATATTGCGATGCTGGTTCAAGCCGTAGGTGGCAAACGCTAATTTACCACATAATATAATCGGCGCGGCACTGACTAAGTTCTGTTGCCTGCCACTTGGGTTGCAGGATTTTTAGTGATACACCTACTTTTCTAAACTTACAGGAAAAAATATATATTTGGAATTTGAAAAATGTGGTCGACAAGATTCCATTTGATTGATATTCGTGATGATACGTACACCTTTTTTTTGTAGAATAAAGAGATCATTCACCTGGGTACTGTTTCCCCATAGTATCAAGCCGTAATTTAACCATGCAAACGCATACCCGTAATAGGCTGATAAAGCTGTTTTTAAATTTGTGACACATTTTAATTCGTGTAAAGCGTAGGTAAATTGGGACATTTTCATCTTAATTTTTTGCACATGTGATTTCGAATCAATATGTGAGTCAATTTCTATTCCTAGGAAACTGCTTGTAGTAACTGTCTCTAAGTTTTTAACGTTTACACATAAATTTAATCCTGTAATAAAATCTGACTTTTGTCGTGGTCTAAATTCTATAATTTTCGTCTTGTTATAATTTATTTCTCAGTTGTGTTTGCTAAGCCAGTTCGTTACGTTTTTAAATGTCTGATCAAAGAGTATCAGGAAGTTTTTGTCGTTTTTGTTATACTTGAAAATAAGGGAGATAGCATCTGCAAATAAAGTACATGGTGTGTGTATCTGTTTAGGTAAGTCATTTCACTCTGTCATGAGACTCTTGTATGTATTTGTACAAAGCTAATGTGGTCGAATTGTTTTTTTCTATGTTCATGTTGATTTTGGTCTAATACATTACATTTTTCATAAAATTGATGTAATGTGCTATTAGACATAGCTCTTTCGAAAATTTTTGAAATAAACGGTAAAAGCGCTATGGGGCTGTACATACTGGGGTCGGTTTTATCACTTTTTTATGTTTAGGTTTAATTATAGAAATCTTTAATAAGTCTGGGAATGTGCCTTCCGTAAATGATTGGTTGATTAATGGCGTCAGAGGATAGCATAGTTCGTTTGCGCATTCTTTTATTATTATATTATATTTTTTTAAATACGTATGAGCCCAAAAACCTCACGTTCTTTAACTGGTCGTAGGTAAATACTATTTATATTGGATGAGCTATGAAATATGTGTTCTGAGTCCGATGTGTGTTGGTGTGAGTTAGTGCTATTATAAATTTTCTTGTTTTGTCCTAGCGTAGCGAAAAAATGATTGAATGTATCTGCTAATTCCATAGGGGAGTCAACAACTTTGCCATTTATATTTAAGGTAATATTCTCATGTTGTTTTTTATTTAAATTCTTTGTTTTACTTTTTATTATTTTCCACGTGGTCTTTGTTTTACTTTCCGATTTTTGCATATGTTTCATGTTGTATAGTTTTTTCGAGAGGTTAATTGATATTTTAAAAATATGTTTTTAGAGTAGCATTATTTGTGTAATTTATTAATGTATTTTATGTTATATTAATGTATTATTAATGTGCTATGAGTTTTTGAGACCTTTTGTTAACCAATAAATTTTATTATTCTGCGGTTTTATTCTTATGGTTTTCATAGCTACATATGTGCAATGCATATAATAATATTATAAAATAATGACATGTGCCACACAACCACCATGATAGCCTGGTCTCAAACTAGGGAATTCTATGTACTATGAGTACCAGAGTAACGGAATTCGCTCTGGGGCACTTCCCAAAATACACCAAACCAATTTAGAAAATTTCATTTACCGTGAGTTGAACCTGGGGCATTTCAGCTCCCACCACGGACCACATGTACCCACGATGTAAACTGTTAGGCCACTGAGGTAATTTGCGGTAAGAGGTGGCTCTAACGCGCAGCTGTGTTTTCATTCACCAACAAAAAAATATATAAATTTATTTTTTTATATTATTGAAATTGAAAGTTAAAAAAAACGCGACTGGTGGTAAGCGACACGCCCATCCGTAACAGTTCCACCACTCAGAAATTTAAATCGCAAATATCTGAGGGGCACTGCACTGCGCCCGTCACACTGAGACATAAATTGACAAGTCCCATATGCCTGTAATTTCACCAGCACTTGTACCCTCCCAAACCGTTACGAAGTAACGCTGACATTACTGCTTGGCGTCAAAAATAGGTAAGGTGGCAGTACTTTGCTGGGCGAACTCTCACAAGGACCTCTGCTACTGAAATCAACAGTAGGTAGTAAATAAAGAATATAATGATTTATTATTTCAATACAAAAAATATTAAATGTTCTAACTCTTGTGAGAAACTGAAGCTCGTATAATGCAACTGAATTAACTACTTTGGCTAGTCTTAAGGTGAAGTGAAGTAAGAGCCAAAATAGACGGTTTGGCGTATTTCGACCACACGGAACATCGGTTTTTTGACATTAAAAAGTAGAAATTCAACTGGTTTTTTATTTCACACTGAAAGCAAAAGATATCAGTAATGAAATATGGAGCACGAAACACGATTGATTAAACTTTGCTCTACTAAAAAAAATGTGAAATTTCTACAAAATTTTCATTTTTACTGCGTTCATCTACGAAAAAATGAGTCTCATTACTATACGGTAAGTAGATAAACGGTAAACGGATTTGTTAAATCGGTAGTGAAAACATTTTATTTACTGTAGTTTTTTATTTTTAGTCATTTATGTTACTATCTTACATTTTATTTTCTTACATATAATTTAAACAAAATTTACAGCTTTATTTGCAAAATGTTACAGTGTAAATTGCACTACATGTCAAAGTATAATAAATTGTATAGATATCGTAAAACAAAAATAAAGATTATAAAATGAAACATACACACAAATTATGAAATTAACAAGTCATTAATAATTATATTATTGTCATTAAATTACATATCAAATTTAATTCTCCGTCAAGGATCGTCGAAAGTTGATAATAAATATCTAAAAATATGTCAATGCGATAAAAATTAAAGTAAAACAGAAAATACTCAATAATATCACATTTTAGGTCCATAAATTCATTTACAGAGTATACAGAGTTTTCCAAGAAAAGGTCTCTTAGCCAGCGCCTAAATGGTTTGTCAGATGTTTCAAGTCTGAGAGTAGCGGGTAGACGCTCCTAGTAAGTAAGTCCGATGACACGCGGGTTTTTTTTGTAATAAGAAGTGAAAGGACGGACAAGTCGTGCACCTTGTGGTAAGCTACATGCCTGTACATAACAGTTGCATTGCCACTCAGAACTTTAAATCGCATAAATCTGAGGGGCACTGCCACTGCGCCCGTCACTCTGAGACATAAGTTGACAAGTCTCATGTGCCTGTAATTTCACCAGCACCCTTACCCTGCAAAACCAGAACGCAGTAATGCTGACATCACTGCTTGGCGGAAGAAATAGGTAAGGTGGCAGTACTTCTCTGGACGAAATCTTTCACAAGGCGCTCTACTACTTTTAAACTTTCTCTGCAAGTGCCTTGCGTTACGGGACTGTACTCGTTATAAAGTAATAAATATATGGTAAATAAGATTACATGTCAGTTTTAAGCTTCCACATATGAAAAGATTTTTCTTTTTCCATGCTAGGAAAGAATACAATAAGACAATACATGAATAGATAGATAAAAAAATTGAATTCAAATCTTGCTTAGTTCGAATACAGATACAAGGAAGTTGCAAACGATCAAGCTATCTTTGTCGCCAGAACCAGGTCAAAGCTAGGTTGTTATCGCATGTTGATTGTTTGCAGGGCTTCGTTAGCATCTTCGACTAACAAAGGAAGTGATTGGATAGGTGCAGCCGTATACGTTTGAAGATGATTGGCATTACAGAGTAACCTTTAAAGTATGTTAGTTAGTTTACAGTGTTGTCTAATTGTGATCTAGATACCCGCAATTTTGTGGAATTATAAAGGTGGCAATAGGTAGAGGCTCATCTGTGGATTACCACAGATGAGCATTATCTCTTAATCTGCATTAGCAGATGCGTCCGTAATGGTGCACGGATTAAAGCATAGCGAAAAATAGGCGGCGCCGGTGCGCGGCGATGAGTTGTTATTCGTTGGTTAATTATTAATATGAAATAGCCGGGACTAGTATTTAGCTGTTGGTGGTCGTCAACCGTACGAGTAAGTTTGCAAAATCACAGATGGTGAGAGACTGCTATCTTAAGCAATAATTAGGATGTATACATGTCTATCTATGTATCTATAAAGGTAACTTTTTACCATGAGAAAAGTTTTAATAATAAGAAAACGTAATTTGTATTTTTGTTGGACGTCATTGTGTTTTTTCTTATACTACTTTTTTATATTATCAAGTGAAGGGAGAAATAAATCGTGCGCCTGATAAGAAGCTACACGAATGTCTATAATAGTTGCAGTGCCACTCAGAAATTTAAATCGCAAGGATCTGAGGGGCATTCCCACTGCACCCGTCACCCTGAGATATAAGTCGACAAGTCCCAAGTGCCTGTAATTTCACCAGCACCCTTACCCTTCAAAACCGGAACACAGTAATACTGACATTGCTGCTTGGCGGCAGAAATAGGTAAAGAGGCAGTGCTTCTCTGAACGAACTTTTCCCAAGGAGGTCTACTGCGTATAAAGTGGCAGTACCAACGTGAACCATTGTTTATGTTAATGACCATTTTAATATCCTTTGACATTTAATTTGAAATTGCAATATTGATAATAATATGATATAAATTATTATGCTCCAATGCGTTATTGTCTGGAAAGTTTTGCATTACAGCTGAGCAAATTTAATCAAAAATTTATGCTTGGTGCTATTTTGAAACTATTTAATTTCGGGCGTATCAGCTGAATGTCAATGAGTTTTGGTAGTTAATATTTAAAACAGGATTAAAGGACGGTTTCTATGCGATTGCTTTTTATCCAAACTAATATTATAAATGTGAAAGTAACTGTAAATGTAAAAGTAACGTTTTCACACCTAAACTGCTGAACAAATTTTGATAAATTTTGGTATAAAGACACAAACATAAATTTTAAAGCAGGTAAAATAGTGGATGAAAGTTTGTATGGAAAACCAATAAGACTATGAAAATTAGTACAGTACTGCGTATAAACAGTTATTCTAGGCAGACGAAGTCGCGGGCATCAGCCAGTCACAATACAAACGGCAACATTGTCCAAGAAAATAATTTTTACATATTTTTTTTATTGATCAAAATACAGAAAAAGTACTTATTATGAAACCAGTTACAAGCATCGTCGCTCACAAAAACCCTTTTATATATGGGTTAAACTCAAAGGCATACCAAAGAAATTTATATTTGACGAAATAAAATGGCTAAATATTACATTTGCCGCTTCTAAAAACAGGAGGGCTTTCCTAAAGTCAATAGTTGCGATTTAACAACCAATAGCAGTTTCTTAGTATAATAATAGAAGGGAAGATCGAACGAAAGAGAGGCAGAGGAAGCTCGAGACGAAGTTATTTAGATGAGATAATTGAAAAAGTTAATGTCGTATCGTATCAGGAAATCAAAGCTAAAGCGCTAATCAGGATTGGCGATTACTCCACCGACAAGAGCTTAGCTCTTAAATAATAATAAGAAGAAGCAGTTTCTTATTTGATATTTCCTCTTCGCTAATTTAAAATAAATAAATAGCTCTTTTCGTCTCCATTTAACCAAGTCCGTTTAACCAGATTCCGTTTAACGACTCTTTTATAGGAAACTGCATACGTTTTTACAATAAAATTCCGGAGCATATATCATGATTACCATGTCCTAAGTCTAAAAACTACATTAAAAATATTTTGATTGAAAAGTAATATTATTAAAGTAATTTATCGACATGGCTCCAGACTCCACGCAAATTTGATTCAAAGTGTATTCCATAGCATTTAAGTTTATTTGAAAAGAGCTAATATATAGAGATAATCCCTAGAGTTTCGTGCTCGTTCTTCTTGAAAAATTTTGTAATCACTAAATTCAAGGTGTCAGTACGGTTACAAAACAACTACAAAAGTATTCGGTTCCAAGTGCGACATGTCTAACTGCTAAATCTTGACTATGTTCAAGTAAATGTAGACGGCTGAGGTCTATGCATCTTATTTGGAGGGATGAGAATCTATGATGTAATTTGCTATATATACGCACCGACATTGACTTCATGCATTAGACATAGAGTTTCGCTTCAATAATCTATGTCTGTCGTCCAGATAATCAATGTATCAGCTTCTAATTTTCACTTAATAGTAATTCTAATTGACTCGAACAAAGAATAAATGTTTACATGATAAATTACCGGATGTTGTAAAATATTAAATTGTAGTAATAAATTGTAGATACGATATAAAATGTAAATTAGTAGGTAGGTAGTAATTTTGTTAAAACAAGAGATTTATATTGGTTTTTTTTAGGTTTGTTGTATTATATAATTATAAAAATTAGTCCAAAGAAGTAAGTTTATTAGTTGTTTTTTATAGGTCTAATTTTACTGAGGTAAGTACATTCGTCACTAAATTCCATGTATAAACGAAATAACTATATTTCCACAAGACTGTTACTAATTACATGTTGATTTATTGTGATAATATAATAGTTAAACTCTATACTTGTATTTAACTGCCTCTGTGGCCGTACAGTTACTATGCTGGACTGCCACGCAGAAGTCCCGGAATCGAATCCCGAGTCGGGAGAAATATTTGTATGGCCTATACTTATTTCTCTCGTGAGTTTCTATGTGCGCGAACATGGCATCCGCGATACAGGGTTTCCTAGTGTGCGTAATTATTATTAATTCTTAATTTTTAGCCACCACCAAACGAACTTAAACAAATGCCAGTAATATGATCCGATGTCTGTGACCGCGGCTATGAGTTGATTTAACTTTAAATGAATGCTACATTAAAAGTGATATATGAAATGTGTAAAATGTTTGCATGCCAGAATTTAATGAAATGTACTATTTAATTTAATTCATAGTTAACTAAATTTTTCAGCGAATAAATAATATGATTCTGAAATATAATTGTACTCTTTACACCTGTACCATATTGAATACAAACTTCACTATTTTTATATTTTGAATTCGTTTTGTTCCGTTAAATATGTCGGTCGGTTTGTGTAGTACATCATAGAACACAGTATCTATACTTTTGTGACAATGCGACTTCTTTCATCTTCATCTTTTCTCTGGTTCCTGGCTACTTAATTTTGAAATTTTAAATCGTTCTCTAATTCTTTTTCTTCGACATTCTTACTTTGTTTCGTTCCGTTGTCACTCCACACAAAATTCTTGAGGCGAGCAGACGTGCTCTTAATCATGTAACTTAACTGCTTATAGGCAGCAATAATACGAATACAGGCCCTTTTGGGGTAAGTTCATTAATCATTCATAATAAGCTAAAATTTGTTATAATTAGATCGAACACTTGGAAAAAATTCCTTCGATCGACCGGATTCGAACCTACATCTTCTAGTAAACCATGCCAGACGCTATGCCAACTAAACCACGAATCTCACGAAATTTTCAATGTTCTTGTTGTTGGATCTTTGTATCTGGTTTAACGACTTTTTGGCCGTTTCCTTAACCTTTACAGCTACCAGTCCTGGCTAGAGATGTCGCTATATACTGTAATTAACTGTTTTATTGAATGTCAGGATGTTTCACTATCATATTATTTAATTTTTTTTTTGTACCACTAGATGTTATAATTGTACAAAGATCGATATATCGATCAAATAATTGAATATCATGGTGGTGAAACATTCAATAAAACACGTAATAAACTAATAAGTTCTAATTTATAGGAAGTGTTTCATATTATTGTACCTGTTTTTTACCTGTAGGCTATGTCTTCCTTTTTTCTTACCTTCACCTTTTCCCTGTTATACTTCTACAATGAATTCATGTGGACTGAGCGTACTTTCTATTATTATTATGCGACACCCGTGTGATAGTATTATCATTTGACAAGTAGGTTTTCTTTCCATATCCTTTTTATCATTTACGTACTACTGTATAGACTTTTGTGTCCGAACCTTGAAAATGAAAGTAAACATTGTTTTATATTAATCCAGTAGCTTTTCAGCATCATTTTCTAGGGAGGCATTGAGAAGTGTCAAATTGTTCATTTCAATGTCTATCTTTGCTAGGCCTATTTCAGTGCCAAAGACTCTAGGGATAACATCCACGCAAACGAAGTTACATATTAATCTGAATCTAAACTAACCAAACTCAATGACATTTAGTAGATATGATATAGAAACTTCAGCCCAGGGTCGTGGTTTGGCAGTTTCTCATTAAATTATGCCATATCAAAATTACATGGGTTTTTTACTGCAGTTTTCGACCAAAAATGATCGATTTTATTAGAATGAACATTAAACAATGAAATGCTTTGTACGGCCGTGCGTGCGACCTGACAGGACTATCCTCTTATCGCAAATAAACATTATTAAAAGTGGTATTGTCGGTTATAATCATTATCACAAAGATCGAACACATAGAAAAATTATTTAGTTCCGGCTGCACTCGAACCAGCTACCTCGCCATACCATACTGACGCACTGCCAACCGAGCTACGGAAAGAACCAAAGACCTCACAAATTATCTATGTGCTTGTTGCAGATCTTTGTTAACGTCAATTGTTTGTAACGCCATCTGTGAGAAAACTGTGAATATTTTTCTTCATTTAGCCTGTCGCTTTAGTATATGTAACGTTATGTTTATTGAATATCACTATGTTTTACTATATTCAATTATTTTTGTTAAATTACTCCACTAGCTTGTTATAATTATTAATACAAAGAAAAATTTCTTCCATTCGGCTGTAAAACATCTTCAATAAACTTAATAATATGGCAAAACAGGCGCCTTGACTTGAGCCCGTTACACGAAGTACCCAGTAAACTTCATATGGCATTATTGGTGTTACGTTCTACGCAACGTACTAATCGCTACGCGCTATGAATGGGGCGCTACGACTGACTTTTGTAGACCGTACGCAGAGAGATAGATAGTGAAGATAGATGCATAAATGTACAGTACGGCAATCGGATAAAAGACACTTTGTTTTATGAACAATGTACTATGTTAAATGTATAACGACTTTAATGAGTTTGCAGATATTTGGTGGAGAAGGTACTATCACGTAACAATTCCAAACGGTTGTACGGACAACGGCACATCAGACTACACATTTTTGTTCGAAAATCGCCTTCATTAATATATTTAATATTTGACAACATCACATACGTTACTCTGATCCCAAAGTAAGTAACCAACGCTTTTGTGTTATGGAAATCGGAAACAACGACGGTACCACAAACACTCAGACCCGAGACAAATAGAAAAATTAGTTTCTACATTGACCCAGCCGGGGATCAAACTCGGGACCTCAGAGATGGCGACACCATGAAAACCGGTGTGCAAGCCACTCGACCACGGAGGCCATTCCAACGGAACAAGATACGTCAATATATAGCTTGATGTGCTGTGAAGATTTTATACAGAGTGTTTTTTGTAATGGGACAGTATGGGGAAGATTGTAACCGTACAAGGAAACTGTCTTTGGGAACCTTAAGTCTTTTTTTGTGAAATCACTTTTGGCATACTCAATTTTTTGGTCAACATTGAGTTACACAAAAAATTAATAAAATTGATGAAAAATTTTTAATGCTGATCGACTCAGTTTTTTTTCAGTTTTCCGTTTATCAGACGAAAAAAATGGAGACAGCAGAAGTTGGTCAAATTTCATAAAATATTTTTGAAAAATAGTAACAGACATAACATTATTACGAGGAATAAAATTAAACTAGCTGTCTTCACAAAGTCTCAAATTCATTTAAGGGGCAATGTATATGCTTCTATAATAAGATTCCGATTGATATCCAAAATTTGCTATTTACGAAGTTCAAAACTATAGTGAAACAAAAATCTCTATACTAAAGGCTATTACAGATTCTGTGTACTAGGATGACATAAATCCGTGGTAGTGACCCGGTTAGCTCTTGTGGGTAGTCTCGATCTAAGATGTTTAATAAAATATTGTAATAATAAATGTATTGAAATGTATATATCCAAAGATCGATCTCTAGAGTTTCTTGCTTGTTCTTCAGTTTTTAATCGGTATGACGATTTCAACTGTAATTTGCTTACCTATGAAATAAAAATTATTTGAATTTACTTTGCTTCGTACTACACTAAAATTTGCAATCCATACACCTTTCCAATTACTTACATTATACAAATACTTTATGATGGTTACGAAAGGCATAGTAGCTTATTATTATTGTTTAATGAATTATTATTAAATTTTTAATTATTATATGGAATAGAATATACATTTATTGCAACGCCACAACACATAAATACAAAAAAAATATTGATAGCACTTAGACAAGCAAAATAAAATAAAAAGACGTTAGTAACAAAATTAAAATATAAAAAATAAAAATAAAATAAAGTAAGACAAAACAAACAATAAGCAAAAAAAAACTAAATATAACGACTACAAATGTTGTCTGTCATGTGTATAGTTGTGGGGTACGCGAAATATATCGTATTGTAAATCAATTAACTATTCTTTATTGCAAAATTTTTAGATTTTGTAACTTGTAACTTACTTGTTATCAATAAATCGCACCCCTCATGGAATAATGGCATAAGTGGAGTTACGTCAAAAACATTTATTGCTACATTAGATACAGAAAAATATAACCCACATCCTTTCCAATTATTGTAAATCTATCTACTAATGTTGAAGATAAAGTTACAAGATCTTACAAGTTACATGTTTGACGTAACTCCACTTATGCCATTGTTCCATGATCACTATGACTTATGCATGCTAGGCGTTGTCTCTTAATTGTATGTATATTACTAATAATAACTAATTGTTTTAATTTTAAATAAATGTAGCTAATCAATAAATTGTAAGTTTTGAATACCATAAAAAAGTTATAGTTCATTAGTCACGCTCTGATGTTGTTACGCACCTAAACAAAAGCTACTGACAGCTCTGCAAGGAACGTTAGCCGCGTAGCGCGTTATAATAGCATTACAGTACCGGCGCGCTATGATGGCGGTTTTGACAGATTATAATAGTGAGGTCAAATCTCAAATTAATTATAGAAAAACTTATAATCAAATGCGAGTCGCATCTATAAGTTTTTAGATTTATAACTAGTGCAAGGGGTAGCTGATTAAAAAGTTTTGATAAAACGAAAATAAAAAAGTTTACTTAATATATCGTCAATTCGAAACTTGCTGGAGGTAGAAGTTGTGCTGAACATCGATCCTAATCATATCAGATTTCATTTTTTTAAATTTAGAATTTCGAAAAACAAATGCCGACTTGTGTCTTAAAATTATACATCTATAAATTTTATTGCACTTCACTATTGACAAGAATGTACACCAATTAGCTCCTTCGACTTAGTTAATAATTAAAACGAAACTTGAGGAGCAGACCAACGTCAAAACGGCCATCATAGCGTGTCGGTACTATAATCATTTGTTTTCAACATACACAAATATATTTATAATATAACGTACCTACTTAAAACTATCACAAGCAAGGCAATATCGACCTCGCGACCTGATTAACCATTCGACTGTCCAAAGGCGATGAGCGCCATGGTATTTTTAGACCACGCATCGAACGGGTTACTAGGGAGGTGCTTAAGTGAAGAATATCGATTTAAATGAAGATGGGTAATGAAACTGTTCCTTTGGATATAAATCGTGTATATTTGTTTTATCAAACAAACCAACGGGTAATGCATAATAAGAATAATTATAACACACACACTCTTAGCCCCGCACAAGGAAGTCCTCTATCGCTGGTGCCGTGGATACACACATAGACAACCACAAATTACACTCTGCTTGGCAGTCCAGCATGGTAACCGTTTGGCCATGGAGGCAGTTTATAAGCAACCAGTTAGTCTAATGTTAATGCATGCATTAATATTACTGGTTGGACTATCTCAGTCATGCGTGTATGGGGGACTGGTAAAGACACGATTTAGATTCTAATAAATACTTTAGGTAGCACTCGCGAAAACCAAAGAACTGAAATGAAGATTTTTAAAGTTATTGAATGTGACGATGTTTGACTACCATGATATTCAATTATTTATGTGAAGTTACTCCACTAGTTTGTTATAATTGTTAATACAAAGATCGAATACTGAGAAAAAAAATCATTCGATCTGGTTGTATTCGTCAAAGTCACGGAACGAACTAGTGGACCTTACGATTTTTTCTTTTTTTGTGCTTGTTAGATCTTTGTTTATATGTCGAGTTCCTAGGGTTTCGCGAATGTTACACATAGGAAATGAAACTGTTTTTCCAGATTTAAATCGCGTATATTTGTTTTTCAAACAAACCGACGTTTCCGGCCATTTACAGGTCCTATGGCCACGGTTGACTGAGGTGGTATAGTCACCACCCTATTTTTTCGCTATAGTTACAAACACACAACAAAACACTATAGTTGTTGCCGGTTATCTTTGTTTTTGGTTTTTAACGACTTTTTTGCCGTTGCGCCATCTGTAAGAAATCTATTTCTTCTGAAATGAAGATGTTAGTATCGATTTTATTTATCACCATCACCCCTGTCAGGGCACAGGTTTTCTCTCAGGAAAGTAACAGGTCAATGTCCACCGTAGTAGCCCATGCTGGTAAGCACTTCGTTTTTCACTATAATTTTGTCCAGTTACGTAAGTTTACAAAGTGCTAAACTAGGAGAAGATACGATCAGGTGTCAATCAATTATTACCAACCTTGCTTAGACACAACTATTCAGTCTTGGTTCTACAAGCAACTGCAGAGTATCGCTAAGCTTCGAATCAATTTCATGAAATTTATTAATGTGCGATCTGCCGCTACATCTGCAGTCTGCAGCTTTGTTCTGAACAACTTAATTAATGTAATATCATAGAAGAGTACATTAATTTTAAATTGTGTTGCGACTGTTTTTATTAAATCGACTCAATTAACGGTTTAAATGTTTTTATTTTAAATATCTCTACCCATCCCTAAATCTAAAGCTCCCTGAATGGTGATAATTTTAACAACCGGCGCCATTTTGTCTTTAAAATATCTTATTGCGTCGCATTAAAATTTTATTGACGTATTGGCAGTGACCCTTTCTTCACAGTACACCCGTCCCTGGCAATAGAAGGAGTATAAGGTAATTGATTGATATATTTATTACATTCAATCAAAAAATTTTACTGGTGTTAAATTTTTATTAAAATACAAATTCACATATTTTTGAAGACGCAAAAGAGACATTCTAGATCCCAAGAGAAGCATTAATTTTACATTTTTTGTCGTTGGCCATCATTTGTTTTAATTAAAAAAAGCATGAATTTATTAGACTACTGGGGGCGAAATGAATTTTCCAATTTAATAAACTTTAAAAAAGTATTGTTCGCTCATTCGAAAATTTTACGAACATGATTAATCATAACGATCTTTCAAATCCGAAAATATTGAGAGCTTAGTTCATACTGTCAGTGTGATATACTACAGTCTTACTACAGGGAATTGTGTTCGTCTTTTAAGCTATGGAATGTCATAAGTTTGTTTATAGCAAGATTTTAAAATTACGTACAACGTAAAGACTTCCTCTTCTTGCCGAATCAACGAAAAAAAGCTATAAAATAACAAATCGGTATTAAATTTCTTTGGACTAATAAGCAGCTGCCTATATGTTGCCTTTAGCAGGTCGTCGTGGGTGCAGCTGGTCGGATACAAACAACACGTACAATTTAAAGACTGTTACTTGGATATCTCCTTCTCATAATCTAATTATACGACTGAGAAGTATGGTCACATTTTAAGCTTTGGAATGTCATGATTTCGTATTTAGTAAGATTTTTAAATCTTTACATTTTTTTATTATATGCGATATGCCTGTCCATAACACTTGCAGTGTTGCTCAGAGCTTTATCTGGCAAAGATCTGAGGGGTATCGCTACTGCGCCGGTTATCCTAAGATCATGTTAACAAGTCTCATTGCCTGTAATTTCACCAGCACCCTTCTAAACCGAAACACGGTAATGCTCAAATTACTCCTTGGTGGCAAAAATTGGTAAGGTGGCAGTACTTTCCTGGACGATCTCTTTCATAAGGAACTGTACTGCCACTTAAACTATAAACTAAAGACTGTTACTTGGGTATCTCCTTCTCACAGTCTAATACGACAGGGAAGTGTGGTCATATTTTAACCACAGCTTAATGTCATAACTTTGTCTATAATAAGGTTTTATAATAACGCACAACCTGAACACTTATTTGGCATTTCCTTGCCATAGTCTGATTACTATTAATACGACAGGGAATTGTGGTTTTATTTTAAGCTGTGGAATGTCATAAGTTTGTTTGTGGTAAAATGTGGATAAGATTTTAAAATAACATAACGTATAAAGACTGTTACTGGTAATATATATTTTTATAGGAAATGAAACTATTTTTCCGGATTTAAATCGCGTATATTTGTTTTTTCAAACAAACCGATGTTTCGGGCCCTTTACAGGTCCCATGGTCACGGTTGACCATGACCATGGGACCTGTAAAGGGCCCGAAACTGTTGATCATGGCCATGGGACCTGTAAAGGGCCTGAAACGACGGTTTGTTTCAAAAAACATATATACGCGATTTAAATCCGGAAAAATAGTTTCATTTCCTATGTGTAACAATCGCAACGACCTAAGAACTCGATATACATTTTTAATTTGATAATATACAGGTAAGGTAAAACAGACAATAATAGCTTAAATACTAGAAAGTAAATTAGGATTAATTATATGAATAAAATTGGGTCCCGCGGCAAGGTGCCCAAGGTGCTTTTAGCGTTCCCCGTTTGTATTGCTATGCTAATGCGTTAAGCAAGGAAGCAGCCGGCTCTTGGGTTTCTCAGACAGTCTATTAATTTTTAAGACTGTTACTTGAATATTTTCTCTGCGTATGGGTGTGATATAAATAAACCGATCGCTATACCTACTCGTTTATTGTTAATAAACACGCTGTTACCTACATGTAACTTAGTGAAATAGCTAAACCACAAGAGAGTACAGTCAAAGGGATTTAGGTTGTAGTCTCCGGATTTGTGGCTTCAGTGCTCCGATCCTCTTTCACCCTTGTGTTGGCAGATGCACATTTGAGAGATTTATTGTCTAACTGACATTTCGTACTATTGGTATTATAGTCACAAAGTGCTTTTATTACATGAAAGTCATAAAATTATACGAACTACATGAAACAAATTAGGGTGTTGGCAACATTGATCGTCATTTTAAGGGAAGCGTATCTTTAAATTTGAAATAATTTTTTTTTAAACACGTATCAATGGTCATTAGTTTACTTGACAGACATAATCCTCAAGAAAGAATACGAAGTTAAAATATCTATTTATAAATATTGCTACTATAATGATATAATCATATAGTTTGTTATGATTATTAATACAAAGATCGAACACTCAGAAAAAATTCCTTCCACCGACGTCTTCTAGTATACCGTGCCAGACGCTATATCAATTAAGCCACGGAACGAACCAGCGGACCTCACAAATATTTCTACGTGCTTGCGTCGAATCTTTGTATTTGGTTGTTTCAACGACTTTTTAGTCGTAGCGCCATCTATGATTTTTTTCTGAGTGTTCGATCTTCGTATTAATAATTATAACAAACTAGTGGAATAATTTCACAAAAAATAATTGAATATCAATTCAATAAATATTTAAGATATAATCATATAATTCAAACGAGGCGTGAAGAGACATCATGTGGAAGTGGCTAAGGCAGTGATTGTATCAACACTGCACTAGGCTCCTTCACGTTTGGATTCTATTTTCCATTTTATATCAGGTGAAATGGAGTCATCTGTATGTAACATAAAAAAAATATTGAAAAAACCTAAACTAGAATTTTCTCTATTTCTCCAGTAAGAAACACCAAAAACCCGCCATATAACTAACCAGTAATCGATACTCACCAATAATGAACACACAGCAGCAGTAGAGCTCCTTGTGAAAGAGTTCGTCCAGTGTAGTACTGCCATCTTAACTATTCCTGCCGCCAAGCAGTAATGTCGGCATTACTGTGTTCCGGTTTGGAAGGGTAAGGGTACTGGTGAAATTACAGGCACATGGGACTTGTCAACTTATGTCTCAGGGTGACGGGCGCAGGACTGCCCCTCAGATTTTTGCGATTTAAAGCTCTGAGTGGCACTGCAACTGTTAAGAATTGTCACTTAATGTTATAAAAAGAAATACCCAGTAATTGGCCTTACGAATAAAAATGTGTTACTATGATAGATAATTGTGTCCTAGAAATACATTCAATGAAGTGAAATGAAGCACCATCTCCTTTATATTTGTATTTGAAAATGTATAAAAACTTATATTTAAACAAAAAAGTCTTCAATCAATTTAAATTCGTAGAATCTTTAAACCACTCTCTTGAAAAGTTGTTATGCTGCAAATGTGACATTATTACACCAAAGGTGCGATTGTAATATATAATAAACACACTACCTATTCATTAACTTATTACTGATCACCGCGTGTGGCGACTATAGCACCTCTTATATCACATAAACGGGTGAGACGAGCGTTAAGGTCGTGGCTGAGGCTTATACCCAGCAATAGGTGAAGTCGGGCTGTAGATGATGACAATCATGACGAATCGTCACTATCTAATCACACCCGCTTTGATGAAGTCCTGTACTCGCCACAGGACGTCTCACGTTATGGTACCCCACGTCTTGACCAACATTCGGTTGTCGCATTACTCCATCTGTCATCAACACGACTCGCAATGTATCCTGCTCGGACCCATTTGACGTCTGTTATCTAATCTACTACGTTTTCAATCTTATTTCATCTTCGAATGATGAATCTCATACATAATTATATGTCCAATAAAGCCGTAAGGGGTACGCTAAGAGAAACACCCTCGTCATTAACTAATTTAGTCAGGAATGAAATAATAAACGTTTAAGGACTGATAATTGGCTTATTCTCTCTTCATTGTGAATTTGTTAAGTCGGCGATGAAATATTAACGTCAGAGCATTGAAGTTTTCGTTAATCCACTTCTCTCAGTAATTACATAGAAAATACAAAAGGTGGAACAGATTTTAGATTATGGAAACCGATTTTTTTTTTTTTTTTTTATACATGACAGGCAAATGACTCCACTCCACCTGATGTTAAGTGGAAAGTGGTATCCAAACGCGAAGGAACCTAGTGCAGCGATGAAACCCTCACTGCACTAGCCACCTCCACCCTGCCTGCCTACAATATACCTCTTCACGCCTCGTTTGAAGGACCCCATATCATAAGAGGGAGGGAAGACATGTGCCGGAAGGGAGTTGCATTTGTCAACCGTGCGGCAGAGAAAGGAGCCACCAAACCTTTTAGTACGCGATGGAATGCGGCAGGTAGTGAAACGGTGACTACGAAGGCCAGCACGCGTGCTTCTGAGCAGGAACGGGGAAGGGGGGATGAGGTTGAACAGCTCTTCAGAGCACTCACCATGGTACATGCGGTAAAAGGCGTTAAGCGATGCAACATCTCTACGCAGTTGCAGAGGTCAATTAAGAAGTCACGCGGAGAATTCACAAAAAGAAAACCACCTTGTCGACGCGCGCCTCTTTATAAAGCATTGACCATCAACGTCACTCTTTATTTTTATGTGACAACCCTGCCAACGATTATAGTACTAGGTCAGAGGACTAAACCCACATTGAGACCTCACCCAGTTTGAGCTGTAAAATGACGTAAGTAAATAAAGAAATCATTATGATCGTGTCTAGTTAATGCGATTCGTAGATAGCTTGTAAATTACTTCTTTAATAACCAGAAAACAGCATTTAATTATTTTATCAAGGACTTATTCTTTTTTAATGCACATTACGTAAATAATAAAGCGAATTCTGTTAAATTGGGTGCGCCTCAATTATACGAAAATGAAATAAACTAATTTTAAAACAAATACCGTTCATTTAATTTCATTTGTATTTGGACCAATTAACTTCGTATAATTCTTGTTTGATATAACATTCACATTTTATAAAAATGTTTCATACAAATATCATATTATATAATAATCATTTCATATATTGTCAATTCAGATATTTTTTACGTATATTAGCACTTTGCATAAATAATAAGTTTTAAACCCGATTCGCCATGGTACTTGTCTGTTCGATACTAGGAGTGTAATTTAAAAGCCGGAGGTGCGGAGGGAGAATTGTTTTCTTTAATATAGTTTACAATGCTGAAATTTCATTTTGACAAAATTATTATTGTTAGACACCGGATACCTTAGTGGTTTAAATAAAATAAACGTATTTTACATAGGTCAAATCTTGATTACGGTTCCCATTCAGTAGGTTAGGTTAGAACATGAAAAACCAACAGTCAGAAACAAATTTATTTGCGGTTCCAAGCATGTTTTCAGGCCAAATTATTATTAATAAAAATAGTATTAGGGATATCGTTTTTTGGAAACAATCATATTTCTAGATGAAATGAAAATTAGATAAAATTACTATTATAATTATAAGATAATATTTATATGATACATTATACACCCTATTAAATTACGTTTGAAGTGATAGCTGTCTCTAATATCTCGTATAAAAATAGTCTTGTATATAACATTTGGGGGTGAAACTCCACAGAAACAACTGACTTAATAAGTCACGTGCACTAATACCGGCATTCCACCCTCTGGAACGCAAACAGGAGACAGACGAAAGTGGACTTTCAGGGTTTATTTTATTTTAGTGATGATTTTGTTTCCTACGTAAAATTGTTGAGTGAAATAATCGTATATTTTTAACACTTTACATGTAATGAAATAACGTTGCTTGGGTGGATGTTAGAATATTGATTTAACGCACGAATGTTACTCTGATGTAATTACTAATAATATTATTATTGTATAATAATCACAGGCTATATTCAGGATTTAATTGTAGAGACAAGCTTCAAGTAATAGATTTTTCGATAATAACGATAATACGTTAATAGCAAATAAAAGCGCACCTTAAATTCAATAATATTTTTATTCGACTTAATTCATGAATTAAACTACATTAAACCAACGACTTCAAACTGTAGACAAGAACATTCACAGCAACTACATGTTCCAAATAGTTCCAAACAAAACACTATCAATAGTGATACTCAGAATAATAACGCATAGAAACCTAGTCCGCACACGCTAAGTGAGGTAAATTGAAGCGCGTTTCAACTTGTATTTTTATATAAATATTCACTAAAACCGAAAGTTAACCTACTACTAAAACTAGCCTACATGAATTTGATTTTCGCCTCACTTGTGACAGTTCGTTTGATATGAACAATCATTCTATGCGTTATTATTCTAAGGTTGCATTAAAGTGTGGTAACTTTCTTCTGGCAACACCAACTACCTAGTCAGGTCATAAATTCTGTCACATGTTTAATATAAAATAATTGAAACAAGTTTATTCATTATGTAACCATTTATATACCAAAATGAACTTAACAAAACATAGATTCTTATGACACTAAAGTTTATTCAAAATGACCTCCGTGATTTTGAATACAGGCTTTCAATCTGCGCGGCCAGTTGTCTATCGCAGCACGAACGAGGTCCATGTCAATATCGGCGGCTGCCTTAATCAAGGATGTCTTGAGTGACTCCAAATTGGGATGAGGCTTTGAGCACGCCTTTTCCTCCAAGTGTTGCCATATCTTGTAATCTAACGGATTCAAATCTGGACTGGAGGAGGGCCAGTCTTCGTGCCGGATGAAGTCGATTTCACGCGCCGCCAGCCAGTCTTGTGTGCTCTTTGCTCTATGAGCTGGCGCTAAATCTTGTTGGAATACCCAGTGCCTGTTATTGACCATGGTATGAGAAGCAGGTTCCACAAGGACTGCATTTTGATACACAACTGCATTCGTTTTTACATGTTTCTCACAAAAATGTACCTCTGTTAAGCCCCAATAAGAAACTCCCAACCATACCATGAGCGAGGATGGAAAATGACCTCGTTGGACAAGCGGAATACGGTTGCTCGCTTCTTCACTACTGTGTGCGTACACCTTATCATTTTGTTTGTTGTAGCTCCCTTCTACGGTAAAAATTTTTTCATCTGAAAAAAGAATTTCCCGATATTTTTTTCCCGCGTACCGCTTCAACAAAGCGCGGCATCTCTTCAGTCTCAGGTCCATTAGACGAGCATTCAAACGATGTCCTGTTTTTCTTCGATATGCCCGAAGCCCTAAGTCTTCATTTAACACCCTTTTTACCGTGATTCTGCTTAACCCCATCTGAAGGGCCAACAGTTTCTGCTTACGTTTGGGATTTCTTTGAATTCGCGCCTTCACAGCTTTTATCACTGCTGGACTCCTAACAGACCGAGGGCGACCACTTCTTGACCTGTCATCTACACTACAGTCTTCATTGTATCGTTTGATGGTACGATAAACGAATCTTTTGGTTATATTCAAATTTTTCAGTATGTCAAAAATTTGAATTGGCGCGTAACCGCAACGAAGCAACGCAATAACTGCAACACGGTCTTCTTTAAGCGTCCACTCCATTTTTAAAAATGAGTAAAATTCTAAAAAGTATACATTTTTATTTTCATGAACAATTCGAAATTCGAATTCAATAAACTTTTTTGTGGCCAGCATTCTAAAAGAAAAGTTTTTACTGTGTGGCAATACTTATGACCTGACTGTGTATTTAACAATCTATATAATTATCATATTTATTCCTGATGTTTATTGTTATTATGATAATTTATGTGTTCTTTGCTTTGTCCTAATAAAGTAAGAAAATCTAATAGAACGTGGATAGCTGCGGGGCGAGGACTAAGGCAGCTGGGAGAACTACCATGAAGGTGGCCCAGTGAACATTCGATGAATGTTCAAGCCCGAGGTGTCGTCTTAGCAACATGCACGATGGGGATTGTTATTTGGAAATGTTAATCTTGATATGTTTCTAATGAGATGTATGAAAAGTTTATTAAATAAATATTTTGTTTGGCTTTAGGTTAGGTAGGGTTACAGCTTAAATAAATAACTAGGGATGTAGCTTAAATAAATAGCTAGGATGGTTAATAAGAAAATTTACATGAATTGTTTGCTTAGGGCGTGATCATAGTCTGTCCCATTTGAAAGGTTTTTGGCAGATTAAAGCCATAGCCTCCTTGGTAGTTTTGTTCTACGAGTATAATAGGTATTAGCTTCCGAGCAGTGTATGGCTAGCCTATAGTAAAGGCTGATCACATATGTAAATTTGCCTATCATAGGTAGGGCACTATGTTTCAGTGAGATCCCCCTTCAATTGCGAGGAGGATGGATGTAGCGCACGCTGGATAAATTATATTATTTTATATTTAGATCTGTCTAAAAAAATAAGAAGGTGATTTTGTATTTAAAACTAGATAAAAAAAAGAAGACTGTCAAAGGAACATCGCGGTTGTTCTGGACAAATCTTAAATTGAACTCTCGCAGTAAATCTTTAATTATGATTATATTTCTTGTTTAAATATTAAATAGTACCTCTCTCTACGCTATAACCACGGCTACACTCTCACAGTACCTACTGAAAATTGCCTGCGCTATACTTGGCTTGTGTTGCTATGCCATTAAAGGACAGAACTATTTATCGTTTAGCTCTACGAAAGAAGGCCCTAATTAGAGAGACTTGTATGAACACAGCAGTGAGATCTAATAATTATGAAACTCATACCGGACTAACATACAAAGATTAATTTCATATTTTTTATTTATTTTATTTGTTGATTTGATTTAAGTAGAATCTATAGAAGTAAAATGGCAACTCCAGCGGCAGTCATAGAGAAGGCAAATAATAAAAAAGGCTAAAGTATGTTCTAATCCATTTTAAACAAAAAGTAAAGAAACCTATTTGTTTAAAATTCTAAAGCAATCACTCAATAAATAGAATAAGTAACACTTTCTCATATATATTTCGAAGATTTCAACTTGATATCTCATCACTCATTCCAGCAATATTCATTTGAATAGCACAGTAAAATCGTATTCGAAAAATGGAAATCCAAGGTTATTTTTCAACTACATATTTATGACTTGTCTTTGGTTGCATAGTGCTGTACGAAAAAAACATTCGGTTCATTCAATTAAAGTTTTTGTAATCGATTAGTAAATAAAAAATTTCAATCGCAATCGAACGAGTATTTAAGTGTAAGGATTTGAAGGAGGACTAAAATTAAGATTTGGGAAATTTTAAATATGCTTTTATAGGTTATGTAAGGAAAACCGCTAGAATGACTCAATTAAACAAATCAATTCACTCAATTAATTAATCGATTTGTAATTGGCATTACAATTGACCATCACTAAACCGTCCAAACGTCGGATCAGTGACTTGTTTGTTTACTTTTTGATTAAAATGGATTGAAACGAAGAAGGTATAGTTGAGTAAGAGATGCGGTATAATTAGGGAAACCCTTTTTTAATATTTGATTTTTTAATATTTACCCGATATAAAGGAGTATCCATAATATTTATTTTTTTTAATTTAATTTATCATATTAATCTAATTAAAACACAAATTTGATCATGTTATACATGACGCACTATAACTTTCCGGAATGAATAAGAAAAAAAATACTACTAATGGTCAGAAATGAATTTATTGTTTCTCAAAATATTCTCCGTTAGCGTTAATGCACTTTTGTCGTACGAAGTTTGATAACATTTATGCCACTCCTCCGTGACAATCTCTGAAACATATTTTTCATACTCTTCGACAGCCTCTTCAGGTGATGAAAATCGTTGACCGCGTAATTGGTTCTTAATTTTTGGAAATAAATATAAGTAAAAAGGTGCCAGGTCGGGACTGTACGCGAGATGGCTCATAAGGTCAACGTTGTTCACCTTCAAAAATTCATTTGTCTGTCTGGCCGTGAGAGAACTGGCATTATCGTGGTGCAATATGATACGGCGTTTACGGTTATTTTTACGGAGTTTGTCAATAACTTCCGGCAAACAAATGGTCGGGTACCAATTACTATTCACGATACAACGATTATCCAAAGCAGCAGTAGCCACGTGTCCAGTTTTATTAAAAAAAGAAGCAATCATCTGCTTAGAGGCACTTTGCACGCGCGCCGCTTTGGCTAGTTTCGGCTCTTCTTGAAGGACCCATACGCTCGATTGCTGCTTTGTTTTGGGATCGTAACTATAAATCCATGTTCCGTCACATGTTACTATGTCCCACACCAAATTTGACGCCCTTTCGTTGAATCTGGTAAGCAAGGCATTGGACCAAGTGACGCGATCCGTTTTTTGAGCCTCAGTCAAATTATGTGGGATGCACCGAGAGCACAACTTTTTCACACCCAAATGTTTGTATAGTATTGATTGTATTTGACGGATGCCTATGCCTAGAGATGCCTAAATGTCATGGTATGTCACATGCCTGTCTGTTTTGATCACACGGCGCACAGAATCGAAGTTACTGTTGTTCACAGCAGTGGACAGGCGACCATCACGAAATTTGTCATTGAGATTCACACGACCGCGTCTGCAAAGTAGCTATAAATAGTCGTCTTGCATGGTGCTTCATCGCCAGAAGCAGTTTGAAGCCGAGTGAAGCTCAGCTCAGCTGTTGAATTACACTTAAAGTCGTAGAAAATCTTACTACGAAAATTTTGACGACGAGTTAAATCCATGGTGATGTAGACAACCAATTTCTAAAATGACGCCACAATGTAAAAACAAGTGACAGTCAGATGAAACAAACTGTATTCTACATCCAAAAAGTGCCATTTTCAAATGTTGTAATTACTTTTTTTATATTGTTTACGTAAGTGGCCAGTTTCGGATACTTATAGTGCCCCATATGTAATATTGGTCGTGCATTAATCATTCAAACAGATTAAACCTACTAACTCTTAAGCTAATTTAAGACGTCTTATAATAGGAATAAATAGTCCATCTCTCGATAGACAAATTATAATAACTATTGACCAATTTGAACATTAATTATAATATACATATATATTATATGGATTGTATCATAAGCACATACGTATTTCATTATATTTTATTTTAGTTTTTCTTCAGAACATACTTTGGTTTTCGGAGCAGTCGAGCTCCTTGTGAAAGAGTTCGTCCAGGGTAGTACTGCCACCTTACCTATTTCTGCCGCCAACCAGTAATGGTAGCATTACTGTGTTCCTGTTTTGAAGGGTAAGGGTGCTGGTGAAATTACAGGTACATATCAACTTATGTCTCAGGGTGACGGGCGTAGTGTCAGTGCCCCTCAGTTCTTTGTGATTTAAAGCTGTGAGTGGCACTGCACCTGTTATGGACAGCCTGTCCATAACAGGTGCAGCTTACCATCAGATGCACAACTTGTTCGTCCCGTCACTTGTAATTTATTTACTTACCCGATTAGGTAAACCTGAATTTTAGGAAAATCACCTCAGATCTGTCACCCGAGATAATCAGGGCAAACGTCATCAAGTTAAATCTATGGGAAAAATATTCTGTTGTACAATTTGCACCGTATGTAAGTATAATGTATAAACGAAAAAATGAATAATCCCAGTACAGAGTGCTAAAAAGACCGACCTCCAAAGTTTTGAAATCGGTTACCGGAAAGTGCGCGAAACTAGATTCATCCCCCGTTTGCCACCGTCTAAGGTGGAATATTTTCTTCAAATTTAAATGAGACCACTACCCAGGTACCCTCTTATCAACAAAAAAATATTCATCAATATCGGTTCACAAATATCGAAATTATAGCCTACCATACATACTAAACGAGACATGCAGTCGAACTGAGAACCTTCTCTTTTTTTGAAGTCGGTTATAAAAGAAGAAAATATTTGCGCGTAAAAATGTTCTGCATATTTCTTTATAGGGAAAAAGGAAACATAAGAAAGACTGCTAAGCTTCTGTCGGTAATCGATATTCTGCCAAGAATAAAGTAAGTTTGTTTTTTTGTGGACCTGATTGTAAGCGGCACGTCTACCCATAACTGTTGCAATTTAAATCAAAGCTACAAATCTCAAAGATCTGAAGGGCTCTACCATTTCGTTCATCCCTCGGAGACATAAAGTAAATATTTTTTTTTTACTTTAAGTCTGCTTTCAATAACATCGATAAAAATTTACCTATAACATGCCGTCAAGGGCTCAGCATCGGTTATATATTTCCAGTGCATCGAGTATATAACCAGAAATATGACAGAAAACTATTCTGCCATATCATTACGGTGACAACTGCGCTCCGATTGGCCAGCCCAAACTCGAAACTATTGACGGGTGTCGTCAATTGCTTCACTTCAAATCGACCAGTTTAACTAACGAAAATTGAAAAAATACGTAATTTAATATTTAATTACCGATGATATGTGATTCCGTTTGTTTTGTAATTTGATGTTTTGCTGTTTTTCCCTCAGCATCGAATGGAACAGCCCGCCATAGTAAGAGATATTATCTTTATTACAAAAATTATAATAAAATATAAAAAAGAATATTTTTGGAATATACGGAGACGTACACGCAGGTCAGTAGTTGGCGTATTTCAGCTTTCTAATTTGTTATTTCAGCGCAAACGAGAGTTGATATTTAAAAGTGATATCAGTACCATTTGGCTGATGAGTTGCCAGGGATGAATGGCCCACAATTCATCGAGTATATAACCAGATATGGAGACATTTCTGGTTATATACTCGATGTTCCAGTGTAACCTGACTTACATGAATTTTCACAAATTCTCGAAATTTCGAAATACTTTTACTAACGCACATTTCAATTAGGAGTTCACATTTCATTATTCATTCAACCGTTTATCAACTTTGATCAATGCTCAGTTGATCATATACGAATTTTCAAACGTACGGAAATTAGAAAATTCCATAATAATTAAGAGCGTACAATCTCGTACATCAGCAGGTACGGTGTTTGACTGAGCGGAATAAGCATTCCGAGTTCGCCTGTACTTCATCATTTAATGGTATTTAAAGCAATTACCGGTTGAAAGTTCAAAGAGTATTTATGTTTGAGTAATATTGAATTCTCGGCTCTTACTCTCAAGTCCTATTCTGTTTCATAAATAAATAAAACGAGCAGAACCTTTTAGGAGTAAGTTGTGTAAAGCCTCTTTTGTAATAATACTTTTTACGATTTTACTTTTCGTTGTAAGTTGTTATATTATCGTCTTTTACAACACTAATTTTGACGGAAATTAATTTTATTATTTATTTAATGAGCAATGCCTGTTAGAGCCATCAGGTTAAACATGAAAGAAATTATTAAAAAACTCAAAAAAATTCAATTTGTGTAAAAACCCGCCACTTTCTTGATTTCATCTTTACATTCTCAATTAGTTCTTACTTATTTATTTTTTGAACATTGGCTACAGAGCCATTAGCTCAAAAGGTAACAAATAACTAAAAAACTCAAAACGTAATGTACTTAAACTAAAAATTAATTATTGTAGAAACTGTAACTACAAAATCCCGCCATTTTCTCACGCTCATAGCACTGTATATAAATAAAAAAAAGGAAACTAATTATTATTTATTTGTTGAGCGTTGGCTATAGAGCCATCAGCTTAAACAAGCAACAAATAATTAAGAAACTCAAAACGTAATAATAATTAAACTAAAAATTAATTTGTGAAAAAATTGTAACTACAAAAACCCGCCATTTTATTTTTTTTCTAAGGAAACTAATTATTTACATGATTTTTGCGCGCGCCAAACAAAAATGGTGTTTTTTGTTATTGGTTTGGACAACAAACTCGTCAACTTAAAAGAAATTATTGTCACTAATATCAGGTTTCTTACCACGTTATGACTTCTTTTTATTTTCCCGATATTTCGGAACGGTTGCACGGTCCATGGTCACGGGTTGACTGGACGGCGGCAGATGACAGCTTTAAGGGCAGACATATCTGTCTACCCTCTTGCGCTGTCAACGACTACCTTCATCGCGATTTGTTGTAGCGTTACCATTGTCACTCACTTTTTTCACACAAACCACACTCACTGTATCCACACGCGAAACTGAACTTTTCTGCATGTTTTTGTTTAATATGTGTTACGGAAAAAATGGCTAAAATTTGTTATGGCAGTACTATTAACTAACTATTAAAAAATTAGTTTCTTTTTGTGACGAATCATGGACTTGTCAAACATTGTGGAAGAAATAGATTAGGATGCAATACGTCTCTGGACAACATTTTCAATGCTACTAAAATAACATACTTAGATGACAAGCTAACACTCGAACATATTATACGAGAATAAGACACTGGAAAAGGTCATTTGTTTCATATTACTGTACTGGGTTTTTATTGAAATGGATTGGATTGGATTTAAATTGAAATTTTTCATTGTGAAATGGTATCGAGAAAAAATAATGAATGTTACGGAAATCACAAAGAATCTTTTTTATATTTACAGTTGCATATTTCGAAGAAATGAAACAAAATTTCACATTTCTCGTTTCTCATTCTGCCAAACGAATACGTTTTCTTTTCGATCTTTCGCACAAATCGTTGACGGTTCGCCGTTAAAATTTATAAAAAAATAATTAAAAAATATATTATTGTACAATCAACAATGAAATTACTTAATTGGACATACAATATATTTAAATAAAAAAATGAAACAATAGTCAAATAATCACTCAGCTACGCAGGACAGGACACCGAATCATTAACAAACATAATTGAATAATACTCGTATATCCCAACAAAACTACAATTAAAATCATTACATGTTATAAAAAATTGTAAAGAAAGTGAGTCAGTATTTTAAAGTTAATTCAGCTCTTCCTACTGACCACACGTTACTAAACCTAAAACACCAGATTCACTATTTTTGTAGGTTTATTTCATCGAGTATGTAACCAGAAATAAAGACGGTCATTTAATTTGTTTGAAAACTATTCTGCCATATCATTACTGTGACAACTGCGCTCCGAATTCGAAACACTGATGGGTGTCGTCAATTGTTTCACTTCTATTCGACCAGTTTGGACGAAAATTGCAAAACTACATATTTAATATTTAATTACCGATGAAATGTGATTCCGTTTGTTTTGTAATCAAATGTTTTGCTGTTTTTTCCACACCACCGAATGGAACAGCCCCCATTGTTACAAATATTATGTTTATTACATTAAATACAGAACATTTTTGGAATATATGGAGACGTACACACAGGTCAGTTGTTGGCACTGTATTATTTCAGTTTTCTAATTTGTGATTACACAGCAAACGAGAGTTGATATTTAAAAGTGATATAAGGTCCATTTACCTGATGAGTTGCCAGGGATGGATGGCCCCCGGGCGGCGTTGTGGTGAATGTTCACCGACCCGCGCCAACTCAATCGGCGAAAGGTAAACCCGGGGCGGTTTTAGTGGGGTAGGCCCTCCAGTATGGAGGGAGAGAGCCCACGTAACCCCTGAGTCTCCCTGGGCTAAGAGGTATCTATAAAGATTTCCTCTCAAAAAAAAGGGATGGATGGCCCTTATTTCGTCTCTATTTATGGTTATATACTCGATAGTTTATTTCGACCCATCCGAAGAACAGAGTCTGATGTGCCCCAGCTAGTCCATACCCAAGTCGGGATCCGCCACAGACGCTCGCAAAGTCGTATCACTGGCGGAGGGCTTGATCCGGACGCCCGCTGTACCCTGGTCTTGCCGTTGAGACCGTAGTGTCTCCGGAAAACCCTATCTCTCGGGTCAGTAGATAGGGAATAATAAAATAACAATTAAAATTCAAATTATCATTACATGTCTTAGGGAAATCGATTACATTACAATTACTACTACTTACTTAGTCACTATTTTTGTGTGTGAGATGCATGTGTCTACACAATTTAAAAGATAACAAGAAACTTTAAAATATTTTTTATAAAACCGGATATATTTCCACTATTCCTTTTTCCTTTTGAACTTTAAACTCGCTAAGCAAGATGTATAGAGGCTGCGGAGGCTGCGAGGCTATTACTCTCCAGGTTACATTACAATCAACAGGACATGCTTAAGCTGTGCCAGCAGTGCGTGACAACCTCTTCAACCCTTAATGTAATGTAAAGAAACAAAAACCAGTATTGCTATAAGCCGTTTCCATGTCATACAAGTTGCAAGCAAAGAACGAATATACTCATGTAAAGAAAAAGACGAAGAAAGTGAAATGATACGACACGTTCTGTCTTAAAACGTGGAAATTAGTTTCTATCGTAAATATTAATTTCATTATCAATAATGATTGCTCATTATGGCAACCTTCAAAATTGTATCATATTAAAATACACATTGAATATTACATTATAATGTTTAATGAATAATAATTAATTAATGACAATGACACCATTTATCATTTAAAAGTCAAGGTAAAGATTTGAGATGAAGAGAGATGTGGTATCTATTGATAAGAACATACAGTTCGAAATTCATAAAATTTAGTTTAAATTATTTATTTATTCTGTCTTCTTTTCGGCAAATCAATGTCTTCACTACTCTGGGAGCAGAGAGTGGCAATCCTACGAGTACGAGTACATTATATTATATTGTGATATTATTATGAGAATAGAATAGAATAGAATACGTTGATTTGCCAGAGTACAGTAATTACATAGGTCTTAAACAAAATTAGGTACATTGTATTCAACCTGCAAGCAGATGTGCAAACATTAGTAGAATTTAATGTATAGTCTCTACAGCTTCTAATTAATGTAATGAATTTGTAAATTCTAAGTATTCTTTATTACTATAGAAGCAACGTGTCAAAAGCCAACAATTTAATTTCGTTTGGTAATTTATTGTAAATAAGTATACACATGTTGAAACAGTTATTTTTATAAATTACTTTATGGCAACGAGGTTGGTATAAAATATTCATAATTTTTGCTCTAGTTTACCTTTGAATAACTTCACCGCGTTTTTTAAAATATTGAGGATGAGAGTTGACAAATACTCTGTGCTAGTTGTACTTGTAGGTTTATAACATAATTTAAAAAAAGTGTTCGTCACTGTATTCTCGTGCTTTATTGAAATAATCTTTGTTCAATGCAGTACTGATATATTTTTTCCAGCATCGCAGATTGGAGTATGATTATGACATAGAAGAGAAATGCTGAACAATTGTGAATTTTAATTACTTTTTTTCAAACCTCCATGAACATAAGAAATAATAATAAACACGTCTATTATTTGATGTACGTTTTTAAACACCGTGCCAACGCTATAATGGCGCGTACGACCCGTACTACGCAATGCGAATGCACCGTGAAATTGTGTGCACACAAATAAGTTTATATGGCGTTACCCTACTTGTCTTAATATAGTAAGGCATTTATGCTCATTTATAGTTCCCTAAAATCCGCTGAGATGGTACAGATCCATAGTATCTAAATTCTGCATCGCAATGGTATGATTTTCCCCCGAATTACCTCGACCGAATTTTGGTGAGAACAATTGACCGGACTTACTTATATGAGAAGTTTATTTTTATAACATTTTGTATAATGGTAAGGGAAACCTAATAATAGAAAAAACGTTATTAATCTTTATCATGAACTATATTTTTATTACATAGACTAAACGGCAAATAAAAAATGTGTAGGTATTACAAAGCCCCGGCCCCACTGGGGCGGAGCCGAGATTATGTGGAACTGGGCTGAACCCTAGCCCTGGACGAACTCTTTAACAAGAAGTTCTACTGCTACAAAAAATATTAAATGTATAAAAAAAATAATAAATTAAAACTGCATGTAAAGCGCTTTGAAACAAAGTAACTAGGCGTTTTTTCGTATTCCGTTTAGTTTTTACAATTCGATAATATAATTAATAAATATATAATTAGTAAATGATAAATGTATACTAATGTTTATTTACAAAGAGCTCTCCTTATGGTTTATTACTTATTCTTGTCGTGGGAATCTGCCTTATGAATTACGAAGTAGATTTAAATCTAAATGAAGATTTATAGTATAATTTGTTTACTTATGTAATATAGATATATTGAGTTTGAAATTTAAGCAGCAGTACATTAAAATTAATTTTAAGGCTGTAATTTGCAATATACGTATTGAAGAGCTTCGTAGCACCCGAGAACCTTTTTCCTTAAGAGTCTCTTTGCCTTCTTTGATCATGATCGCAAGTCATTTGTTTTTAAAGTGTTATTTCTTTATTAATTTAATATATTAAATTTTTCACGGCTGTAATATGTTTAATATGTTGTTTAGACTCGCTTAAAATGATTGTGGTTTTTCTCGCTTGAAGAAAAAAATAGAGATTTTGATTTTCAGTCAAAGATTGATTTTCTTTGTTATCCCTAGTGACGGGACGAATAAGTCACGCGCATGGTGATAAGCGACACGTTTGCACATAACAGTTGCAGTGCTACTCAGAGCTTTAAATCGTAAGGATTTGAGAGACACAGCTGCTGCGCCTGCCACCTTGAGACATACTCAAGTCCCATGTGTCTATAATTTCACCAGCATCTTTACAGTAATGATTATATTGGTGCTTGGCGTCACAAATAGGTAAAGAGGCAGTAATTCTCTGGACGAATTCTTTTACAAGGAGCTCTACTGGTATTTAAATTATTTGAGGCTTCAGTATCTAAGTTGCCTGCCATCGAGATGTAAGAAATTTGCGCAATTTTTTATTTAAGAAAAATTTGCGACAATGCAGTAGACAATGAGAGACCCCTCAACCTCAATTTCGTTAAAAATGTCAATTACGTCAGTTATGATAAGGAGAGCAACGCAAAGTTGTGGACAACGTATACGTGGTACTCCCACAATTTGGATAAATGGACCACTTAGATGGCCCCTGTGCAAGCTCGCTCGCTCATAGTACAACAAAAGTCATAGTGCCCTTCCCGCGTAACCAAGAGGTTGATAGGGGGGGGGCTATATAATGCTCCAAAACTTATGTAGAAAGATATGGGATTGTTAATTATATTTTTATATTTATTTTATGACAAAGAGAGTAGTACGATTTGATGGTGATGACAAAATTGTTACACCATTTCGGCACTCTTCAACCTACCGTGTTATTAAAAGTGTTCCGAAATCATTAACAAAAATAAACGCTCCACAGAGCATTTTACAATGAAGCAAACCTTAAAAGCAAAAATCCACGTTGATAAAACGTTACGACGATACACACAAAAATAACAAGCGGATTTCCACGTGATATTGGCTTTGAATAATTCCCAAGTAATCCGCTCTTTACTCTGTGTTTTGTTTTGTTAACAGTTACCAAAGGGCGGAGTGGATAATTTAGAACCGACAGGTAAAAATCTCTCGAACTTTTGAATAAAGGTTTTCAGATTATTTTTAAAGCCCGATACTGCTAGCTAAATATTATATATTGGTTCTAAATTTACGTTACAAGTTAATGTTATAATTGTTAATACAAAGATCGAACACTCAGAAAAAATTCCGTGTATAATAAATAAAGTGAGGTCCGTTGGTTCGTTCCGTGGCTTAGTTGGTATAGCGTCTGGCACGGTATGCAAGAAGACGTCGGTTCGAATCCGACCGGATCGAAGGAATTTTTTCTGAGTGTTCGATCTTTGTATTAACAATTATAACAAACTAGTGGAGTAATTTCACAAAAAATAATTGAATATCAATTCAATAAAAATTTAATGAAGTTAATGTTACTTTTCTTTTGATACCACGTGACGGGACGAACAAACTGTGCGCCTGGTGGTAAGCGACATACCTGTTCATAGCTGTGCCGTTGCCACTCAAATATTGAATTCACAAAGATCTGAGGGGCATTGCCACTACGCCCGTCACCCTGAGACATAAGTTGACAAGTAATATGTGCCTGTAATTTCACCAGCACCCTTACCCTAAATGTAGTAAAGTATCTAAGTGCAGTTAGTGTTAAAAGGCAAATAAGAATTATTTTGGTTTAAGTGACTGTTGTTGAAAGCAGCGAAATGTGCCCTAAAAACCTCTTTTAAGACTTACCAGTGTCAGTTTTTTTCTATCTGAGTTTGGGGTAAGTCACCCTGAGACATAAGTTGACAAGTAGAACTAGGTAACGTGGCAGTACTTCCCTGGACGAACCTTTTTACAAGGAGCGCTATTACAACTAACATAACATAGATATATAAGAAAAAGCGTGATCTAGCCTTCGACGGTTTCGCTATGAAATTAATTTTTAAGTGTGTACTTATTTGTAAAAATTAGAGACCTGTAAGTTTGTATTGACATTTAAAGATTAGACCTGTGAACACTGCCAGCAGCCATAGCAGCAATCTCTATGTGATTTCTATTGTAATATTTTAAATGTGAAATAAACAAACGTTTAGTTACATATGCCAATTCACTCAAGCCTTAAATAACCCCAAATTTGTAGCTTTCGGGAAATATCCAAATTCGGAAAACAAATTTTTGGCATTTAGAAGTGCCAAAAACATACTTTATTCCATTGTTAAGAATCCTGAAATTTTATAATAACAGGAAAAAGCCAGTGGATATTTTGCTTTGTTCATCTACCACATTTCTTTATTTGGAGCAGAATTCTTTATTCGTCACGGAAAAACATTGTTATTTAAATGCAAATTTTTTGTCGTTTCATTTTGGTTAAATAATTAAAACTTTTATGTATTTGTGGTTGAATTGGTTTTTGAGAACAGTCAATCAATTTGTGAAACTCAGTTAACCAGCCGCGCGTTCTATAGACACACGGAGTATCAACCGATCTTGCAATTTTTTTTTAAATTTATACATTTTTAGATGTAGTAGCAGCTGCTCAGCCGCAATAGAATTCCTTTTGAAAGAGTTCTCCCAGAGAAGTAGCGGGACTTCCCTGGGACCCTTTAAAACCGGAACACAAGAGGCGGCTCCTATGTACCGGTTTTAAAGGGTAAGGGTGCTGGTAAAATTACAGACTCACGGAACTCAACTTATGTTTTGAGGGTGACGGGCGCAGTGGCAGTGCCCCTCAAAACTTATAATAATTACGATATAAAACGAATACTATATATACGATATAAATAATTTACGATATAAAACTCTGAGGGTCGCATTCCAGAACTCTACTCAATGCTCAAGTCAGGATTTGAGCAGACTTGAGTATGATTTCAAGCACTGGAAATACGACCCTAATGGCAAGACTTGAGTATGATTTTCAGTGCTCACTGTAATACTCAAGTCCTGATTTGAGTATTGAGTTGAGTTCTGGAATATGACCCTGTGTGGCACTGCAACTTGTGCTTTGAATTTGGATCTATGGCCTTGAAATATTGGGGTTAATTGAGGTGCATCATGTTAGGGTAAAAAAATCAATTTTAAAATTTTGCTAACGCCAATTTAGACAACTGTGAAAAAAGTACAATAGGAAAGACTGCTGTAGTAGTTCCTATTTGAAATTACTAAGGGATTTTATACCATACTTAATCATAGTGTGATATCTCATTACTACAGTAATCTGTCTTATAAGAAAGTTAATGAGTTATCGAGCCCTACGGCTTAAGACGGCGCAAGCAGGCGATAATGTCAGTACGAAAACGAATTAACCGAACCAAATGCCTTAAGCCGGTCTGAATTTATTAAAAAAAAAACATAGTGGAGTATTTAATCCGTCATACGTCCAAGAGATACATGGTGTACCTGACGATTTTGATACTATAGCATACTAGAATCACACGGCGTCACCATTATAAAAGAAAATGATAGCAAGTGACGGGCCGGACAAGCCAGGCGCCTGGTGGTAAGCGACACGCTTGTCCCCTAGCAGTTTGGAGGCAGGAGAGCTCCTTGTGAAAGAGTTCGTCCAGGGAAGTACTGCCACCTTGCCTATTTCGTAATGTGAGCATTACTGCATTCCAGTTGTGAAGGGTAAGTGGTGAAATTATAAGCACACAGGCCTTGTCAACTTAACATCAGGCACACGACTTGTTCCTGAAAAAAATATTGGTAAGTTTACGCTCAAGCGCTCGCGTATGTGTGAATAAGATTGATCTGCTGGGCACCAGCACGTGCGTACCTCGGGATGATGAGGGTGCGGTGGCCCCGCGCCGCCAGTCACGGCTCTTACGCAAGCCCGTCACGCGTAAGGAGCATGTCGCGCCTACCGTTCGCGCTATACGCCTGATCGGGAACATACTCACTCAATGTAATTAATTGACATATTATTCGCTGATAGCGTTGACTGTATATAATGTAGGGAGACTTGTAGAATAGTTATAGTAATATCTTAATTGAATAATAATATGCTTATAATTATGTGTTTGTGACATGTAAGCGTATTGGTTATTTAGCTGTAAGTTGCAATGTAGGTAAGGTAGGGTACAGAGGGTGGATGTTAACGGTACGAGATCGTCAGGATCTGCAATTAGCATGGGTGTCCCTCAAGGTTCAATTCTAGGCCCATTTTTGTTTTTAGTTTATATTAATGACTTACCTAGCCTTATGGAGGGTGTAAAACATGAGATAGTATTGTTTGCTGATGATACTTCCTTATTATTTAAAGTTAAAAGGCACCAATGTTCCTACGACGATGTGAACAATGCTATATCTAAAGTAGTTGATTGGTTTGCTGTTAATAACCTACTTCTTAATGAGAAAAAAACAAATTGTGTGAAATTTACATTACCCAATGTTAGAGAGACGGTTACAAACATTGTAGTTAGAAACGAAAAATTGAATCTTGTGGATACAGTTGTATTTCTAGGTATAACGTTAGATGCTAAATTGCAATGGGGTCCCCATATAAATAAGTTATCAAAACGGCTCGGCTCTGCAGTGTACGCGATTAAAAAAATAAGGAAACTTTCAGACGTCGAAACCGCTAGATTGGTTTACTTCAGCTACTTTCACAGTCTAATGACATACGGCATTTTGCTTTGGGGTAATGCCGTCGATATCAACAGAATCTTTGTCCTGCAGAAACGTGCAGTTAGGGCAATTTACAATCTGGGCCCCAAAGTATCTTTGAGAGATAAGTTTAAGGAAATTAACATTCTTACACTAGCCTCACAGTACATTTATGAGAATGTAATTTATGTTAAAAGGAATAGTAATTTATTTATGAAAAATAGTGACAGACATAACATTAATACGAGGAATAGAAATAAACTAGCTTTTCTTGATAGTCGTCTTCACAAAGTCAAAAAATCATTTAAGGGGCAATGTATACGCTTCTATAACAAGATTCCGGTTGATATACAAAATTTGCCTTACACGAGGTTTAAAACTATAGTGAAACAAAAACTTTATACTAAAGGTTATTATACAACTTCTGCGTACTTGGATGACAAAAATCCGTGGTAGTAACCCGTTTAGCTCATGGAGGTAGTCTCGATCTCTGATGTTTCAAATAATAAAAAAAAAATATTGTAAATGTTATTTACATAGAGCAACCCCTAGAGTTTCTTGCTCATTCTTCTCAGGGGAATCTGCCTTACGAATGAGCGGTAGAGTTTAATATTGTGACGATTTCAAGTGTAATAATGCTTACCTATGAAATAAAGATTATTTTGAATTTGAATTTGAATTTGTAAATGAATATAAATAAATAAAATTGCGAGAACAAATCACGGTGTAGGGATTCTCAGTAAGCCCTTAAATACTATTGAAAGATTGAAATTACAGGCATATGGGGTTTGTCAACTTATGTCTCAGGGTGACGGGCGTAGTGGTAGTGCCCGACAGATCTTTGCGATGTACAGCTCTGAATAGTACTGCAACTGTTATGGACACGCGTGTAGCTTACCATTAGGCGCACGACTAGTCTGTCCCTTCACTTGATATTATACAAAAAAAAGGTTACGTTTGTATAAGCGCATAGACGAAATAAGTGATATAGTTGGGGTTGGGGTACATATTGTGGGGGTTAAGAGGCGACACTCGTTTTCGAAGGAATAAACATTGTTTACAATTCTAGTACCTGTTTATTCAGATTTCTGTAAACCAGCGGAATAATACCGTTCCTAGTTTGTGCAATTTTATTCGAAGCTAGAAATGCTTCGCATAAACTTTAGTGCGTCCTCACAACTACGACCCACAAAAACTGTATGGGTAGCCATGAACACAATGTATGCACATTGTGTTCATGTTGCGCGTTTCAAAAACTTTCAGAAACTTCATACGCTAGTAGCATAGCATAGTTCTAGTCTAGAGGACGGACAGCTATTATACGCAAAGGTGGAGTTAGTATTTACTTTTGTTGTTATTTTTAAAAAATAAGATATCCTTTAGAATCAGCTAGTTCATGAAAAAATATTACTTTAAGCTTTTCCACCACTACTGTACCTATTTGCCTCAGTAGCCGAACGCTTACCATGCCGGACTGCCACACAGAGGTTCTAGGTTCAATTCCCGGGCCGGGAGAAATATTCGTATGGCCTACATTTGTTTCTCTCGTGAGTTTGGGTGTAATTTGTGCTTGTCTATGTGTGTGTCCATGGCATCCGCGACACAGGGTTTCCCTAGTGCGGGGCTATGTTGAGTGTCTGCGGTATTATTTAAAATAAATATTAATGTCGTCCCGATATCGTTCGCGGATTACACCTCAGCGTCAACATCCTACAGGGATTATTATAGATTGTGTTACGATTTACTCCAGATTTTTCGAAAATAAATAAATTCCTACAATTTCGTTATATGACGAGGGTCGGAATCTTAATTCGAAAAATATCTTCGCTAGAGACAATAACAACGGAAGGTGGAGGAAATAACAAAGCGTTTTAAAAGGCCTGGATTGTGTAGGTATGTATCTCGGTCTGAGCCAGGTAGCTTATTTTCTAGCGGCGTCTCTGAGCACCCATTTAATGGGGATTCCTTTAAGGTACTCTCGGCATGAGAATTTGTTAGTCTTTTTTTTTACAAAATAATTTGGTTTCAATGATAGGAACAAAATCTCTATTTTTTATGATATAATAAGTGATATAATAATTTTATGATATAATATGATAAGTGACGAGACGAGTCAGTAAGCGACACGCCTAGCCATGACAGTTGTAGTGCCACTTAAGAGTCCATACTACCTGAAATGGTTTTGATTGATTCCGCATAACAGTGAAAGTATTGAATCAATCACAATGGAAAAAATATATAGTAAAATTGAGAATATACACTGATTACTACACGGTGTGAAAACACGATTCCTAGAAATTTTCACGATTAAAAAAGGCACAAACTTACCTCGAAATTTTACAAGAAAACCGTTGTTTTCTATAGGTACTTTACATATACCATTTTTTTTAATATCAACTGAATTAAATAGAACATGTATACTGTAAAAAAATAAATTCTAAAGTAAAGCCGGTGTCCCTACCGCTCGACCCAAGCAAAATGAACCGTATAGTATAGACTCTCAAAGTTTTAAGTCGCAAAGATCTGAGAAGCACTGCCGATGCGCCCGTCGTCCTGATACATAAAGTTAACAAATCTCAATGTGCCTATAATTTCACCCTTAACCTTCAAAAGTGGAACGTAGTAATGCTCATATTACTGCTTAGCGGCAGAAATAGGTATGGTGGCAGTCCTTCCCTGGACGAACTCTTTCACAAGGATCTCTACTGCTACTAAACTATAGTTATCGAAAGTATAGGTGTTTTAACACGTTTCTTTAAGCAAGGTACTCGTATGATGCCTTCTAAAGTTCATTGAAATCCATTGTTTGTATTTTTGACAGGTAGTTTAATTTTCAATTGAATAATAAGCCCTCTTTACACAATCACTCTATCGCGCGTAATCAGGAGCGTACGGGATTGCGCGCGGGAAAACCTGCACGTGCCTGTTTGAATTTTTTAAGCTAACGTTTGTTCGCGCGCGATTTCTCGTGTTCGTTTTTGTTACAACGGAGAAAGCGTTCGCACAAAGGCTAATAACGCAGGATAGACCGCGTGAAACTGACGCGTGATGAGCCCAATCACGCGGTCTTTCCCTTTTCCTTCCAACATCTTTACACGCGCGCTCAATCAAGCACGATTGCTGTATCACGCGCGATAGAGTGTTTGTGTAAAACCCATTAATACGGCACATGGATATATATAATTTTATATAAGGAATTTATTATTTTTTCAATGATCACGTATTTTATCAAATATATAAACAATGTCTTTAAAAAAATCTCCGGAAAGGTATAAGATTTCGGCCCATGTAATTTAAAAACTATATCATTTATCGAGACATTGTCAAACCACGACCCTCGATATTAACTTCCAGATCATGTATACTGAATACCATTGAGTTTGAATAGATAATATCGGCAATAGAATCAAACTTCGGTTGTATGAAGCGTGCTCGCAGGGCTGTTAACAAAACCTTCCAAAACCAAAAAAGGTTCCAACATGTAACAATAAATAAAATAAAAATCAAACATTTTCATAAAAAGCTATCTCGATTTTCTTATTATATGACCAGCAAAAGCCTTCGTTCTTCCGTACCAATTTATTCTAAGCCGTAGTTCCGCCGCAGTTTTTAACGAAATAATATACCCAGCTGCGCTCTCTGTCACTTTTTAGTTTATACAGTTTCAAAACCCAATCTAAAAGATAATATCTCGTACAGTATTTTTACGTTATCACTTGCCTGAAACGTAAAAGAAAATTGTTAAACGTGCTTGGTGTTAAGTTAACGGTTATAAACACCCTTGCCTCTTTTATAAGTATTTATTATGGTGGCACTTCACATGGCTGTTTATATTTGCATATTTCATATATTTGGCAAATAATCACACCATGTGTGGATAGCACGTGTCAAGTATTTGCCTTCCTTGACTATTCGACAAATACAGCAAACACTAAACTAGAGTTACCGCGTGAAATAGGCAAATACGGAAGTGAACCGTCCACAATGTGCACATATTCACTATTTGAACTTTTATTTAACTCCATGTGTCGACATTTGTCAGTGTTTGTATTTTTGTTTCTACGTCAAATATTTTGTCCATGTACATCAAACACCCAATAGCGAATACCAGAATAAGACATGAAACTAAAAATGTAAATTTAAAAACATGTTGATAGATCATTATTTCACAAATTTTTGTTGAATAGTTAGTAATTATATTATTTAAGTATTTTTAACCACATTGAGTGTTAGTTTGTAACTTCTTGCTCAATTGAGACTCGTTTCGATCCTGCAGTCAAACTGTATGTAAAGTTTTGTAGGACTATGTTGAGTTAAGTATATTGTACCCCTTTTCAAATTCTAAAAAATAAGTCAAGTGCCGCCATAATTATGTGATGTATTTAATATTTCACTCTAATACTTATTTCATAAAAATTGCCACAGAAATTAGGTACAAAAAAACCAACTTAAAAATTACCCAACAGTTCTATGATGTGACTAGGACCACATAAATTGCGTTCTTCTTCTTCAAGTGCCTCTCCAATATTGAAGGTCGGCTGTCAATTTTCTATACCTTTCTTTGTCCAGAGCTAGCCTGAATAGTTGTTCCACGGTCTTGATGCCGGTTCACTCCTTGACGTTACGAAGCCATGACATTTCCCAACCTTCCGCTTCCCAGCTACTTTGTCCATCATTATAGTGTGCGATAGATGATATCTGTTATGCCGCAGTACATGATCCTAATAGGCAACCGTCAGCTGCTTAATAGTGCGTACCAACTCCACCTCTTCGCCATACGTTTAAGGACCTCGACATTTGTGACTTTGTCCGTCCAACTGATACGGAGTATTCTACGATAGCGCCACATTTCGAACGCTCCAAGTTTCTTCTTGAGGTTTTTTTTTCTATTTATAATGTCTAGTGACGGGACAAACAAGTCGTGCGCCTGATAGTAAGCTACATGCCTGTTCATAACAGTCGCAGTACCATTCAGAGCTTTAAATTGCAAAGATCTGATGGACACTGCCACTGCGCCCGTTACCCTGAGATATAAGTTGACAAGACAAATGCCTGTAATTTCACCAGCACCCTTCAAAACAGAAATAAGGTAAGGTGAGTAAGGTATCTTTTAAAGATAAGTATTTTTATCACACTACGATGACTGGAATCGGGAAGGAATTTTTCTTAACGATTTCAAGTGTAATTTCTTTACCAATTAAATAAAGAATAATTGAGTTTGATTTTGAGTAATGGTAGTAAGTCGTCATGATGTTCAACATAATTTAATAAATAAATATTAATCTTGTCTTTCCGATTTTAAATTTGTACTTCAATTTGATCTTATTTTCTACCGATCCAGCGACATATATAATGACAAAAAATAGCTTGATAAAAAATCCTTAAACACATTTTTCTGTCTAACTTTACCTACCCTGTCCACGTTTCTTCCTCTACCGTCTCGAAATTTAATTATTTTAATTCGAAAATTGAACCATTCTAAGTTTAATAAACTCTGAATAAATTTTAATAAATAAATGAGCTATATTGATAATTTAAAATTTGTACATAGGGTACGTTGTGACTGTTGTTAGCAATTATTGCGATTTCGAAACAAAAGTAAAAACATTTGGTTGTTGATGTTCAAATATATTTTATTGAGAAACTAACTGGTGAGCGCGACTTCCTTTGTGTAGAATAAAAACTTCGAGTAGCCCACTGCACTACTTACTTTAGAAATGATTGGTTTTCCATACAAACTTTCAACCACCTATTTCACGCCTTTTGAAATTTTTATTTTTTATTTATTTTTAACAAAAAGCAGCCTATGTCCTTCTGGTTCAAACGAGCATTCGTCTTGTTATCACATCGATAGCATACACTAGAAATTTAGTAGCAGTAAATCTCAAAAAATCAAAATATGACAACTACAAATTTTGTACCGTCATTTGTGCGTACATGAAAGGACTTCATTCAGCTTATGCCACAGCCATAAATGACTGCTCTGGTTTTCAATGAGCCCTAATACTTGTTTCCTCATTTTCATTAACAAAAATAAGTAAAACAAGCCTTAGTTGTCACATTGTAGTGAATTTGGAATTAGTTTAGTGTCTTTAACGTTAGCAGTTGTTAGTGTTACTTTAGTTTAGTGTCAACTGTTAATGTGACGACTGTCATAATTTTTCAAAACGTCATCGGTGAAAGCGTGGGAAGTCACGAACAAACATTGCGTTTATTTCCCATGTACTATTAAATAAAAAATAAACAAAATATTGAAGAGATTTATGTAAATAAATAAGTTAAACTTAACTTTTAATGATCACCAATCAATATTTAGACAATAAATTTTAAAATAATATTATTTCCATTGCGTCCGAACAACTGTTTTAAGATTGCTAAATTTGACATAACAACAATATTACTTTAATGTCAAAGTCGCGTCATTGAACGAATTCAGTGAATGAATAGTCACAAAGCCGCCAATAAAACACCATAGTTCTAACGTTAAGCTTACTTTAAGTGCGTCATGTTACGAAAAGTCAATGTAAGATTAAATTAATATTGTTTTAAGAGGTTGTGGTAGGCTCTTTGTTTGAGACCATTTGTTTGATAGCTATGGTGCCCCAACCGACATCCTGCAGCAGTAGAGCTCCTTGTGAAAGAGTTTGTCCGGGGAAGTATTGCCACCTTACCTATTTCTGCCGCCAAGCAGTAATGTGAGCTTAACATCTCGTACATTTCGTTTTTGAAGGGTAAGTGCGTTGGTGAATTTACAGGCACATTGGATTTTTCAACTTATGTCTCAGGGTGACAGGTGCAGTGGCAGTACCTCTAAGTTCTAAAGCGATTGCGATTTAAAGCTCATAGTGGCACTGCAATTGTTATAGATAGGCGCGCCGATTACCACCATACGCACGACTTGTTCGCCCCGTCACAGGACATCACAAAAAAACCCGACATAAAAAATTTGATTGTCAATATCAATCAACGATCTTATTGGAGCGACGGTTAATTCCGAAGGGATTAAATACAGAAGTCCCGGGCTCGGTTCCCAATGGGACCATTTAGAGAAACGAACAGTTCTAAATTGGCGCTGGATTGAGTATTCTGAGTACTGCTCCAGTAAATTTCGTTACATTGCAAATAGAATTCCCAAGTATAAGGCTTCGTAATTGCTGTGATTGTCTGGTATATTTATATAAAAATATTTACGAGTTCTAAGTTTTCAAAACGTGAATTATGGTTTGGATAATAATACATAAGAAATTAAATTTTTATTTGTAATTCTTTTACGACCTTGCGCCATCGTCAACATCTTTAGCTCATCCATCAGGTTATCGTAATGTATATGATATGGTAGGATGTAGTTGTAATGCCGTTTCCAAGGTTTAAGAACTTTTGTACACAGGTGGCGCCCTATGAACTTGGTCTATCCTTCGCTTTACAATTTTTTCTTTACTTTTAATGAATACGTTTAATTATTACAATTTAATAAATTACCCTAAATAACGGTTACCCTGCCGGACTGCCACGCAGAGGTCCCAGGTTCGATTCCCGGGCCGAGAGAAAAAGTTGTATGGCCTACAATCATTTGGGTGTAATTTGTGGTTGTCTATGTGTGTGTCCATGGCACCCGCGACACAGGGTTTCCCTAGTGTGGGGCTATGTTGAGTGTGTGCGTTATTTATTACAATACATAGCATAGTAATTGATCTATTAGAATTAAATATAAATTGAAATACGTAACTGTCGATGACAACATTTTCTCGTCTAAAACAATACCCGATATAAAACCATATACTCCAAAAAGTTAACAAAGTCACCAATCGTAGATTGCCAACTCATTTAGACCAATTTAAGCCGAGGTATTTTTGAATGCCAGACTAGATTTTATGAGGTCAAGTGTGGGGGACCGCCACTAGCGTCTCGCAATGTAAGCGCTTAAAATTAGTATGAATAAAATAAGAATAGGTGGAAAAAAATTGACACAGATACGACGTTGTCAAGCGCGCGATGACAACGGATCGGGCAGCGGACGTCGCGGCGGCGTGTAGTTAAACCGCTGGGCAATTTTCATGTTTTGGAATAAAAGTCGATCGTAATGGGAACAATGAATGATTTTCCAAGATTGTCTATTAGAATAGAATAGACATTTATTGCAACGCCACAACACATATTGTGCAGATACTAAAAACAAAAAAATATTGATAACACTTAGACAAGCAAACCAAAATAAAAAGACTTTATAAACAAAAAAGAAAATAATACAATAAAACAAAAAAAAAACAACACAAATTAAGACAAAACCAATAAAAAGCAAAAAACAAAATATGACGTTTACAAATTTTGTATTGTCATTTGTGCGATTGTGGCGTACACAAAAGGACTTCATTCAGCTTATGCCACAGCCATAATTAACTGCGCTGGTTTTCAATGAGCCCTATTACTTGTTCCTCATTTTCATTACGAAAAATAAGTAAAACAAGTTTTAGTTGTCAATTTGTTGTGAATTCGGAATTAGTTTAGTGTCGTTAACATTAACAGTTCTTAGTGTCGCTTTAGTCTAGTGTCAACTGTTAGTGTAACTGTCATAATTTTTCAAAACGTCATCGGTGAAAGCGTGGGAAGTCACGAATAAACATCGCGTATATTTCCCATGTACTATTAAATAAAAAATAAACAAAACTATGAAGAGATTTATGTAAATAAATAAGTTAAACGTAACTTTTAATGACCTCCAATCAATACTTAGACAATAAATTTTAAAATAATATTATTTCCATTGCGTCCGAATAACTATTTTAAGATTGCTAAATTTGACATAACAACAATATTACTTTAATGTCAAAGTCGCGTCATAGAACGAATTCAGTGAATGAATAGTCACAAAGCCGCCAATAAAACATCATAGTTTTAACATTAAGCTTACTTTAAGTGCGTCATGGTACGAAAAGTTAATGTAAGATTAAATTAATATTGTTTTAAGAGTTTGTGGTAGGCTCTTAGACCATTTGTTTGAGAACTATGGTGCCCCAGCCGACATCCTGCAGCAGTAGAGCTCCTTGTGAAAGAGTTCGTCCGGGGAAGTACTGCCACCTTACCTATTTCTGCCGCCAAGCAGTAATGTCAGCATTACTGTATTCTGGCTTTGAAAGGTAAGGGTGCTAGTGAAATTACAGGCACATGGGACTTCTCAACTTATGTCTCAAGGTGACGGGCGCAGAGGCAGTGCCCTACAGATCTTTGCGATTTAAAGCTCCGAGTGGCACTGTAACTGTTATGGACAGGCGTGTAGTTTACCATCAGGTACATGACTTGTTGATATTATAAAAAAATACAGACAGTCATATAGATACACACACGAAGGCTTGAAACTTATAAACCCCCTCATTTTGCGTCGGGGTTTGAAAAATCCTAGCAAAATTGAAAGATGTTCAATAACTTTAATTTCGTTATTTCAGTGTCATGATTTATATTTGCCGGAACTTAAGTCTCTCTTAATAAGTTGAAACTTTGCATGAGTTTCACTTCAGGCGAAATGCAATTTCTTGCTTTATATCGAAAAAAAAACAGCATTAAATATGTTTTATCTTCTACGTAATAAATATTTTACTAAAATTGTTGAAAATCAGGATGAGAATATATCAAGTGATAGGATGCCTGGTGCGCCTGGTGGTAAGCGACACGGACACCCATAACAGTTACAGTGCCACTTCGAACTTTAAATCGCAAAGATCTGAGGGACAATGTCACTGCGCCCATTACTTTGAGGTATGCAGTTTATAAATCACAATATGTGCTTGTAACTGTACACGCACCCTTACTTACCCCTCAAAACCGAAACACAGGAATGTTCGCATTGCTTGGCTGCAGAAATAAAGTATGGTGGCAGTACTGCCATCATAGGGAAGTACTTCCCTGGATGAATTCTTTCACAAGGTGCTCTATTGCTCTAACATTTCATATCAGAACACAAAAAAATCAAATGCACATCTACACCTGAGTAAAACGATAACTCAATATCTTAAAGCTAATCCAAGAAGCTATAATTGAACATTTTTGGTAAAAAATATTGTTGAAAAAATCTTTTGTGAATAATTCTTATAATTCAAATGATTTAAATCGTTCGCGCCTGAAAAAAAATATGCCCAAAATAAATGAGATTTTTCTTAGAAATTGCTGCGCATATTTTTATAATTTGAAAACAAAATTAGATATGGAAATTCAAATGCGAAAGATCAAAGAAATTTGGAATTTCTCAAGTAGATTTGAATTCGTTGGTTGCAAAATTGATTTCGTAATAACTGCGAGGGAAATGCGTGTGTGTGAAGAAATTTTATTATAATCATTATTATTTTATTTTGAAATTATTTCGACGTTATTATTTTTAATATTAAGCATAATAAAAATATTGTCTTTTGAATGGTACCATGTGACGGGAACATGTCATGCGTCTGGTTGAAAGGGTTGTAACCCTAACAAGCCGTGACCAGGTTCACGGCAGCAAAATAGAAAACTTCACTCCACAAATTTATTTAAAGTCGGTTAAAGAGAAGAAAAGGTAACAAGAAGTAAGGCTGCAACAATAAAAGGTATATATAGAAAACAGGTACATTATTATAAAACTTCTTCTTCTTACACTTCTTAACTTGATGAACAAGATATTAAGTAGACACTTACCCCTAAAAGGGCCGAGTTATACTGAATTACAAATAGGTATTCATAGGTCCATGATAAGGCTGTAGTGGCTATAAACTTATTAAAATTGGCACATGATTTAGATTACTAGTGATTATAAAATTAGTAAAGGAATCAATCCGTACGCTGTCGCGATCGAGCAGGCAGTGACGGAGGAACGAAACAAAATCAGAATGCGAGGCAAAAGAACTATGGAACAATTCAATATTTAAATTTAAATACGAGTGGCGAGGAACCGGAGAGCGAAACGTCTGTCCATAGCAGTTGCAGGGACACTCAAAGGTCAAATCGCAAAAATCTGAGGGGCACTGCAACAGCACCTGACACCCTGAGACATAAGTTGACAAATCCCTTGTGCCTGTAATTTCACCAGCACTCTTATTCTTCAAAACCGGAACGGCGGAAATAGGTAACGTGGCAGTACTTCCCTGGATGAACACTTACACAAGGAGCTCTAGCTACTACAATAAATACCAGGGTCAGATTGTTTTGCATGCTCAGTCCAGCAAATGTTGAGTGGTGGGCTTTTTGGCTACATGTACCAACTTATAGAGAATCTAGGTCGAGAATCTAGGTCTGTACGAGAAATTATTTATATTTCATGGAATGAATTGTAATTGGGTAAGTTTGATTGAGAAAACAATGTGCACCAAATGAGCTACATATAGCAAACTACACGCATTTACCTTCTTCACAAAACTACCTACTGAGGCTGCAGAACTCACTACAAATTGATTCTTGTCTTCAAAAATGAGTTTCACTTGTCGGCCGTGGTTGATATTACCAGTTACGATGTGAGAAAACTCAAAATAGGTATGAAAATTAGGTTTTTATAAAATTCGATACGACCATCACGGCTGCTTCAAAACGGAATCTCTTTCAAAAGTGTAATTTTTGATAAAAACGATTGCTCGCTCGCAAGTTGGTTGAGCGTCCATTTTCCTTCCCTTTTATATGTATGCACAAAAATTACCAGAACATCTCGTTTTCTCAAATGACATTAGAAACGAATTAACTATGCGGGAGTTTCAAAAATATGCGATATCTTGATCTCGCATCTATATTGAACAAGATCAAATATTAAATAATATATTTTAATTCTAACCTATAGTTTTTTTTAAAGGAATATTTACTATCATAATTGTTTGTGCTGAATTTTGGCTTTTCTAAAGCAATATATTAACAGCTCCTGCAATAAGTATTTAACTGCTAACCAATTGTATCAAGTAGTGCAATCGCAAAATAAATCTAATTAAAGTTGGACGAGAATGGCTTTTTCGTTATCACCAAGAAAAGGATTAAGATTCAATTTAAGTTTAACGCTGTAAAAACAGACGATGCCCACTGCAGTGTTGTTTTAGGTGGCATTCATTTTGATCAAAATGAAATTTAGAAGGAGGTGTAAAATTACAATCTTCTATCCACTCTTTAGCGATGGTACCCTAGTAGTGGAACGGTTGGTTTCCAAAAGGTCAACGATGATAATCTATCACAAATACGAATTTATTTTGTTCCAAATTTCATTATTCGAAACACGTTAGACTTTTTTTATTAATGACCGTTTTAGTATAAATTATTAACTCTGAAATATCTTACAGCAGAAGTATCGTTTTTCCGAAAAACTATTATTAGAACGATGATTACCTTCGTCGGTGTTTTATACAAAGAAAAAATTTTTAGGGGAGCATGTTTTAGGTTTTTACGACTGTTTTAAAATATTAACGTCTTGTATTAAATTAAATTTTAAAACTTCATTAAAACGTAAATTTAATACACCCTTTCTACAAAACACTGACAATATGTATTATAAAAAAAGAAAAGAAAATTGATATTTTTTGCCATAGCGCCATCTTTAAGAAACCTTTGAAGATTTCTTATTCACTCAGCCAGGTACCTTGACAGAAACCACTGTTCTTTTGTTTTTTTTTATGTCTAAATTATGCGCATTTGTTGGTGTTTAGTAGCAATATCTATCTATCTCTTGCAAACGGTAAAGAAAAATATCCTGATAAAACTTGCACGTGGATAAATGTACACAAACCTTTAAAAAGACGAGTGACGTCACCAAGTCGCATCGGGTTAGATTGATGGATTATAACGTAAAACCTCTTCTTAGAGAGGACCCGTATCCAAATGATCCTTTCTCTAAAGATAAGGAAAGAGCTTAAAACTTAAAAAAGGACGTAAAATCATTGCGTTAAACCCCTTCAATTCATGATTAGTTTGCATTTGTACGAATCGACACACCAGCGATGAAGTTACTACGACATTATGTTACAACACAATACTGCTTTGTTTCGTATCAGCCACCGCCAGACCCGGTACAATTACGTTAAGGCTTTTGCTTAATTGGTGGGGCTGTAATCTACGTGTATATATACTTATTATTTTTGCTTTATTTCGGGGAAATACGCCAACAATATGATGTTGTAACAATAAGAAAATAACTTGTTCTATATTTAACTAAACTCGACGGCCTCCTTAATTATGGCCTTAATGATGTTGTGTATCGAATTCGAGGGAAATAATATTGGTCTTTGAAATTCTGTGTAACAGTCTTAAGAAATCGGTATAAATGTATATTACAATAGCAGTATTTAGTAGCAGTAGAGCTCCGTGTGACTGAGTTCGTCCAGGGAAGTACTGCCACCTTACCTATTTCTGCCGCCAAGCAGTAATGTTAGCATTATTGTAAGGGTACTGGAAATTACAGGCACATGGGACTTGTCAACTTGTGTCTCAGGGTGACAGGCGCAATGGCAGTGCCTCTCAGATGTTCGCGATTTAAAGCTCTGAGTGGCACTGCAACTGTTATGGACAGGCGTGTCGCTTACCACCAGGCTCATGTCTTGTTCGTCCTGTCACTTGGTATCATAAAAAAACACTTCCTTTTGTCGTCCAGGGGGCCTACCATAACCTTTCCAAAAACAATCTTATTTCAATTTAAGCTTAAAGTAAGCTTATTACAATATTACTCATATTCGTACCATGACAAACCTGTCAACTAAGTAATGTAGGTATTATTTCTAAAGTGATGGAAAGAACGAATGATTTCCCAACGTTATCTATTCGTTACTAAAAATAGGAAAGAAATAACGCTATAAGAACTATATAATGCCATCTCTTTCTTTTTTCATGTTCCGAATCGTCTTATCGTAGTATAATGTTTAAGTACTTAATGTTATTCATTCAGAGAATTTTATCTGTTAAAAAAGAAAAGTATGTAATAATAAATCGTATTAAAATTATGTAGTTTTGAATTATTTTTCCGCATTTTCATGAAGAAAAATAAATAAAACAAGCTGAGTCTTGATAATCACGCTGTGAATTTGATGATGAGATGAGATGTCTGAAATAATTTTACAAAATAAACATCGCGTATATTTCTTTAATGAGAAATTATTTCCTAATGTAATAGTACTATTACATTAAAAAAATAATCAAAATATTGAAGAGATTTATGTAAATAAATAAGTTCAACTTAACTTTTAATCATTACAAATCAATATTTAGACAATAAATTCGAAAATAATATTGTTGCCACTGCGTCCGAGTAACTATTTTAAGATTGCTGAATTTGACATAAGAATATAATATTACTATAATGTTAAAGTCGCGTATCATAGTACGAACCGAGTGAATGAATAGTCACAAAGCTGCCAATAAAACATCATAGTTTTAACATTATAATAACCTTATTTAAGCGCGTCATGGTACAAAAAGTCAATGTAAGGTTAAAGTAATATTATTCCCCTGGTCGTTCCGTTGTAGACTTTATTTTTGCTCCAAGTCTAGTTAGTGGTCAAGAGCAAGTCTATTTGCTCTAAAAAATTTAGGCAGAGACCTCATCTTTCCGCTTGAATTAGATTGGTGTATTATGGCGTAAAAAACATTCTATAATTAATGGCGCATGTGCAACGTGAGTACACCGCCGTATTATGCGAATGTCTGTACACAGCCGCGCGCGGCGGGTGCGCACACATACCTACAGTCGCGCTGCAAAGTTTGTAAGGAGTTACACTATATGGCTTATTATACTATGCCGGAACCCTCTATTTACAGGGACCCTTGCCAGCAGTGGGGCGTGTTGTCGATTGATAACGATAATGATAGCCATACAAATTTTACAAGCACGAACATTTTGCGCCTTTATTGAAACTGTGTTAGAAAATAATGTGGATTTATTATAACGCAAATTCGTGACGCAGATTTATAATTATGCGCAAAATTATTATGCCACCAGCATTATGGACAGCCTGCCATAGCGACGCTAACTCATCCATTAAAGTAATCCATCCTTTGCGTAGAAGCCGTTAATGCATATCATTCCTTTGTTTCCGTTCTTTAACAGAATAGTATTATTATTTGAAAATACATTTCTAAATACGGAATACCACAAAGTTCTCTAGAAGGAATAAAAAAAATTGGTCACTCGCAATGGACAGATTCGCGATATATTCTCCTCTAATAAATAATCGTTAAGTACTTGCAATAGAGATGACTTACAAACTTGTATTATGATTTGTGGTTTGTCAGATAGATGGCGCTGATCTATAGCTTGCAGGTAGTGTATATTATGTGAATGGCGGTGGATATCAATTAATTCCTCTATAAACTTCTGAATTTTGATGAATACTTGTGTGTTGCAAACTAATTTACAAATTAATATTTGCTAATGTGGGTAGATGGCGCTAATCCTAAACAAAATAAAAGAATAGCCGGCAGTATCCATAAAAATCAGTGCAATAAGCACCATTTAGTTGATTTGTTTGTTATTACTATAGCTCGTCAATGTATAAACAAATTAGTAACAAAAATAGCTTTTTAACAGTCGTCACGACATCCAGTGCACAATTTTTTGAGTTATTATTATAGATGTCTTGTTATATTTAAATATCAGGCGCACGACTTATTCTTCCCATTACTTAGTATCATATATTTTTAGAGTTAGAGTTGACTCTGAAATTGTTCCGCAGCCGTCACTGTTTAATGGTTTGTAAAAGTTTTCATATCTGTCCATCTAGTTGTAGAACTTGCTCAATGGTGACTTTCTGAGTATACGAGATGTACTAGTTTATAATACTGAACAACTTCAATCAGAAATAAAAACAAGTATTCGAAAAAAATTTTTCACTTTTATGAATTTTAATGGAATAATCTTCTAAATAGAAACGTACTTCTGTGTAAAGTAGGACTTTTAATAATAATAATATTTTTAATAACGCACCATACACGCAGCACACTCATGACTCCGCACTGGGGAAACTCTGTATCGCGAGTGCCAAGGGCACACACATAGACAACCACAGATTACACCCAAACTCACGAGAATGAATGTAGGCTATACGAATATTTTTCCCGCCCCGGGAATCGAATCTTAAAAAGTAAACTTATTATTATTATTAAAAAGTAGCTTTTAAAAATCCTTTAAATAAAGCTTATAAAAATTGTTACCTAGTTATCTGTTTTTTAAAGTTGTTACATTTTGTGCAAACAAAAACTTCTTTTGTTTCTGAACTCGAACGGGCCAACGGATAAAGTATCTTAAAATACTTCCTTATTTTTCAGTGACGTCTTTTTCAATATTTCATGATGTTCTCATGTGTAAAATAACATTTCAATGTTCGTTAGACATAATCCAGTTCTATAAAGTCAATATAAGTAACACATGAATTAACAGGATAGCGATTAAAAGTAATACATCTTCATTATGTACAATAGAGTTCGGTGGGAAAGGGACGGGTGGGGTACTTTTATGGTTTAAGACATATATTTCTCAAAACACAACACAAACATTCACTGACAATGACAAATAATAGATAAATTAAGCTCAAAAAACCGTCACATAAATATTCACGTTTACAAAATGCTGTGGCCTAGAATTAAAATTTATGTTTTGAAATAACCATGCTAGACATGCACCAACAATAGCAAGTTTTTTTTATGTAGGTAATCAGAAATATTTTATTTGTACAACAAGGGGTCCATGTGGAGAGTTCATATTACGTATGGGTACACGATTGCTATCACAGTTAGGGCACACGACTTCATAGCGCTTACCCCGCGCGAAGACCGCGTGAATCTTACATGGCAAAATACGCTCTATTTATTTTGCTTTTACGTTTTAACTTAAATGAGTGTCCCGGCGCGCGGACGAGGCTAGTTTGAATTTGGTCTACGCGGTGACCTCTCGACCGATTCAACACTTTCACTGTTATGCTGAATCAACCAATGCCATTTGAGGTTGTAACGACTCTTAATGCGAAGTATTTCAACGCGAGCCTCCATTTTAGGAGGTGAGATGAGGGGGGGTCACCCCCGCGTCCCAGATTTCGTGCGCTGTACATTAATATGAATAAAATAAGAACAGGCGGAGAAAATTTAACACAGGTCCGATGTCGACAAGCGACCGATGGCGACTGACGAGGCAGCGGGAAGCGCGGTGCGACGTTAAACGGTTGGACAATTTCCAAATTCTGGGATAAATGTTAATTTAATAACAATAGTGTTGCACTTGAAAACCAAAATTTAGCTGGTTCTCTATAGTACTTATAGAAAAATATTACCATATAAAAATTAAGTTAGATATGTTATTGGCAAATAATTCATTTTAGACTTGTATTTTAGCCTATTTTCAGGATTTATATGATCGAGTAAAGAACATATTTTCGTGTAACAAATTAGCGCATTCTTTAGACTATATTCTTAGGTGTATCGCATATTTTTTGTAAAACCGATAACTAATAATAAATACATAACCATTTGATCTAGCGAAATAGTTTTTTCCGCTTCTCCTCCAGTGACTCGCTTTGAATAATCCAATTATTTCATAAAAAATGTCAGTGAAATATAATATGACTACTGTCACTGGAGAACCGTTTCTACGTGTTTATGGTAAATGGATGGATTTACTTGCCACTACAAGAATTGGCATGTAAATCCAAATGCTTTTGCTAGTATGAATAGGAAAATACGGCATTATGTCCCCCGAAAATTAGTTTCATAATACACAATTTCGTTGTAGAAATTCTTACATCACTTGTTAAAGTAGTTCCGAAGTTTATCGCTAGATGGCATTGATCCAAAATACACGATTTCTGAGACTTCTTCCCACCTGACGCCCTGAGACAGACAAGCTTATTCTCGGTAGATATTGTGGTGTAGTCAACAAGAAAATTTATTTATATATATCACTAAGTCAATATTAATGACCTGTTACAAAAAAATATTGTCTGATAATTCTAGCATTAAACTTAAATTTTAAATATTACGCAAGACCATAGATTTAGCGCAAGACTGATTTTTCTTTACTTGTGATTTGAAATATGTCAATACAAATGACCTGTAACAAAAAAAAAATTGATATAATTATAACATTTGACCACGATTGCTTAATAAATAAATATTTGAATTTAAAAACTTCTTTTTCTCTTGACTGTACTTACCTTACAAATACAATGAGGGGATCCATTGGAAGTTGCAAAATATAGAAGAGATCAGTTCGGATTTAGAATTGGCGGTGGATCAGTTATAGTGTCAGTATAATAGGTAAGTGTGAACAAACACCTATTAAATTGTTTAATTGTTATAATTATTAAAACAAAGATCTAACACTTAGAAAAAATTCCTTCGATCCGGCCGCATTCGAACCGAAGTCTTCTAGAACTGTGCCAGACGCTATGCCAACTAAGCCACGGAACGAACCAGAGGACCTCACGAATTTATCCATGTGCTTGTTGTCTTATCTTTGTATTTGGTTTTTCAACGACTTTTTAGCCGTAGCGCCATCTATGAGAAATCTATGAAAGTATTTCGTCGTTTCGTTTCTTAATTATGGTTATTTTCCAATTTTCAAATGTTTGTAACGCGACGAGAAAGTGAAAAAAATTGTACCAATCTTAAACGGTTACTCAACGTTGTATAATTTTTTATTATAACGTGTGAGTCCCTTATGTAACACCCTAGTTATATTATAGCACTGTTCTTTTATTCATTCACATAGTAGGTTTTATCCTTGACAGCAGGTAACCTTTGTAACGAGGGTATTTAGATCTTTATCTCGGCCAGTTAGCTTAACATGTAAGTTCTATGTTGTTCTGCATTTTTAGTAACTTTTTATGATAAGAAGTAACGGGTTGACCAAATCGTACGTACGCCTGGTGGTAAGCGACACAACAGTACCGCTCAGAGTTTTTATTTGCAAAGATCTGAGGGGCATTGCCACTGCGCCCGTCATCCTGAGAAAAGTTCCATGTACCTGTAATTTCATCAGCACCTTTTAAAACCGAAACACAGTATGGCTCATACTAATGCTTAGCGGTAGAAATAGATACCTAAGTAGCTCTTCTGCTACTGAGCCAAGAGAACATCGTTAAGGTTGTTTGTAAGTGAATTCAGTATTATATTTTTTTCTTCTTTAATAAATTTAGAAACATGTGGTTTCATTATACGAAGACAAATATTAAATTAATAAAGTAATTAGAACGTGGTGTATCTACTATCACAGAGTAAAATGAGCATTAATAAATTGTATTACAGCATCTTGCTTTGATTTTGTCTGCCTGACAATGAGCAATCCTTCCACGTGTATTCTGTGTTATATTGACGTTACATTTTCATTTACAGTCACGTACTTTTAATATGTATGCACTTAGCAAAATTAAAATTAGATTATGTTGGTAAGTATGTATTAAAATCACGCTGGAACATGTTTAATAAACATTTTATAACTATGTAACCAGAAGTCAACGTCAATTTAAACGTTGATAATATAACATCTCAAGTTCAGAAGCCAGGAATGACATTAGTGGAGTCGGGCGCAGGATAAAGTTTTAAATCCATGCAATAAGAGCGAAAAATACGTTGCGTGTTTCGCTATTCTATGATATCAAATGACGTGACTACGTGACGAACAAGTCGAGTGCCTGGTGTTAAGCTACACGCTTGTCCATGACAGTCACTCAGAGCTTTAAATTGTAAGGATTTGAGGGCACTGCCACCGCGACTGTCACCCTGAGACCATGTGCCTATAATTACACAATTTTGTTGAGTGTTACCAACGCAGGTGCCTGAGGTCGTACCTGAGATGAGCTCGAGATGGTGGGTTGTAGATACTTGTACATAATATTCCATGAATATATAACAATACCCGCATTAGTTAAAATAAGCTATTGCTTACAGGTCATTAAAAAAATCTACTATTTTATATGACGGCATTAAAATCTTTAAATTCCACTACAGCTTCCTAGGTAAGTAATTTTATATCACAATGCAGTAAAACTATTTCTGGATATCCGGAACTCGAAAAACAATACTACTTGGTGGTCTTAACCACTCGTTGTCACACCTTGTATCTATACATATATGTAGATATTTATCTACTCATTTGGAACAACCTGTTCCGACCACTAGTTACATTAAATATATATATATATATATATATATATATATATATTTGAAATGTCACATACGCCCTTACTATTAACGGCGGCAGAAAGTATTCTAATCATTATAAAAAAAATACATCAGAAGTCTAACTAAAAAAAACTAACAATTATGTTAATTTTGTAAGTAATTTTTTTTTTATGATACCAAATGGCGGGAGGAACAAGTCGTGCGCCTGGTGGTAAGTGACACACCTATTCATAACAGTTGGAGTGCCATTCAGAGTTTTAAATCACTAAGATCTTATGGGCACTGCCACTGCGCCCGTCACCCTGAGACATAACTTGACAAGTCCCATGTGCCTGTAATTTCACCAGCCCCCTCATCCTTCTAAACCGGAACGCAGTAATGCTCACATTACTGCTTGGCGGCAGAAATAGGTACGGTGGCAGAACTTCCCTGGACGAACTATTTCGCAAGAAGTTCTACTGCTACTGCTAAATCTCGAATATTGCAGAATGTTATAATAATATAAATGAGTATTTTTTAAACAATTGTAAGGGTAGATCATTTTATGAATCTAATAAGATTTTGTCTAGAGACTGTCTACCGATGAAGTCACTGTGTCTACAGACAACGTCATCGCTCTTATCGCGATCGATTTGGTGTCAATTCTGAAATAAACTAAGTAGAGTTCCGATGAAATATTCTCGCAAGCAATTTGTCTTCGTCATAAGTTCAATTCATAATTTCACAACGCGATTTTAGAACTCGTCTAAGATATGAACGATGACTGTCGCAAGTCTCAAGTGTAATGTTAAAGTAACTTTACCTTGATATTAAGGTAAGGTTACAACGAGTGAGAAGTACAATTTGCCGTAGTTACGGGATGATTTATATCTCATTAGAGTCTGTCTTTCTTGAAATGGAATAAAATAACAGTTCATTACGTAAAAGCATTGCCTACTTGTGTGTAGCTAGTGATCGCATTCGATATATTCTATCGACTAACACCTGAATATTGCTCACACTTACGGGTTAAATAGCCGAACTGGTTTCATGTAACTGCCTCGGTGGCCGCACGGTTAACATGCCGAAGAGTGACTGCCACGCAGAAGTCTGAGGTTCGACTCCCAGGCCGGGAGAAATATTTGTATGGCCTATATTTGTTATTTATTCTCTCGTGAGTTTGGGCGTAATTTGTGCTTGTCTATGCGCGTGTCCATGGCACCCGCGACACAGGGTTTCCTTAGTACGGGGCTATGTTGACTGTGTGCGTTATTATTATTATTATTTTAATCATCCTCGAAACATTATTCATTTAATTACTGAGTATAAGTTCATTTGAATTGTTAATTTTTGTAAGTTCACACATAGTATATAAAGAACTACGTTTAAGAAAAATACAAAGAGGAGACATATTTTAAAGTTTTTCATTTTAATTCAACATAGATCTTCTAAATCCGGCTATTCTTGTTAAAATGGATATGAATACAAATTTATCTCGATACTAGAAGACCAACTATCAAAATAAGAATAAAGATGGCAATAACGCAATTAGTAATACGTTATTTTTGGCAAAATTTTATATTATTTCTAAACTATCGGCAGTTATTACATAACTATTTAAAATTTTATGAAACTGGCAACTAGAGATGCACCCAGTACAAGTTTTACCGAGTAACCGATTACCAAATATTGCTCGGTTTAACATTTGCCGAGCCGAGTACTCGGCCGAATTACTCGGTCCATTACAACCGGAATGCGATGATCCTAAAAGTCCCATTGCTCTAGAATGAGACCGATATGTCAATGAAAGTTTATTGTCGCGATAGCAGAGTCCTTTCCAATGGGAAAAGGGCATAATATAAGATATTCAAAACTTGCCCAGTTAACAACGTGCGTGTAACGTGTGATTTTATGTGCACCTGCAAGCACAGTGTGTAGCGAGCGGTTATTTTCCGAAGCGGGTAATGTGTATGAAGAAAAAAGGAACAAACTATTACCTGAACGCTCAGAAAGCATTGTATTCCTACAACATAACTTGCCTTTGTTAAATTTTAAATGTTAATAACGTAAACTTTCTTTTTAAATTACTAAATTGCTACAAATTGTTACAATTGTCTAGAATTTCTAGTAATATATCTCTTTTGATTATTTTATATATATTGTTCGTTTTATTTTATTATGTCTATAACTGTAATGCTTTATTTTAACCGAGTACTTTTCTCATGAACCGAGTTATTCGGCCGAGTACCGAGTAGCAAAAGAGTACTCGGCGTATATCTACTGGCAACCATACAAATGTCATTTTACTCTGCCTTCAAAAAGGACTTACTTTACGTACCATAGTGCAATACACCTAGCGAAAACATAGGTCACTCGTTTTCTGGAGATTTCTCGCAATCTCGGGAACTGTAGCAGCTACCAGATCGTATTTGGGGGTCTACACTCATTCTCCGTCTGACATCCGTCTGAAACAATTGCCGTCAAATAAGTAATATTCGGCCAAATAAAAGACAATGTCAGGTGTTAAGCTTCATTCGAATCTTGCGTCTTTTCATTTTGTCCTTATAACACTTATTTAAGAGTAATGGTTTCGGACGAGAGTGCGGGGCTAGATTTGTTCGTTACATAATTAATACAAAGATATAAAGTTCTTTATGATATGTTAATTGTGAAGTTTCGTGTCTAGCAGTGGGATAATATAATAAGTTAATCAATTTAATGAAGTTTTAAAAAGTAGGTTATTTCATTTTGTGAAAATAAAATTTTTGTGCTACGAAGAGGAACCATCTTGACTTCACAGTGTCTGCGAGTGGGTGCTTGTGTGTGTGTGACAGAGAAACAATCGATATATTGGTAAAAAAACAATGGAGTTAAGTCAAGGAACTTCAAGTATCGAAAATTTAATAATGCGTCCACGTCTATCATATTATATCTGGAGCTATTTCTGATAGGAATATACATGTCACAAAACCACATATCGGACGTGTACAGCGGCAGGGAGTGCATAGATGCATTCCTGTATCAAATACTGCTCCGATATTGTTATTCCAATACAAGAACATGCCGAGGAAAGTATCCAGTTACTTGACTCTGGTTTAGTTTCTGAAAATCAAAGTAAATTTCAGCGAAATACCTTCTTTTAGCAGTATATGTTAGGAATATATCATAATTTTTATCAACCTGTTAAAGCTTATTTATTTCTGGGAAATAAAACAATTTTTTTCGAATCTAAATCGGAAAACGCTTGACTTAGTGACCATGGCGATGGGACCTATAAAGAGCCTGAGACGTTGATTTGTTTGAGAAATATGCGATATAGTTTGGAATAGTTTCATTTTATGTTTGTAGCAATCACGAAAACCTAAAAACTCTCTTCTACTGAGAATTTACTCATAATTTTTTTTCTTTCATTAGTCCTTTCGGTTCTGTGCTTATCGCCTCCATCGTTTGCCCGTAAATATTTATCTTGTTCAACCTGTCACCCTGTATTTAGTAGCAGTAGAGCTCCTTGTGAAAGAGTTCGTCCAGGGTAGTACTGCCACCTGACCTATTTCTGCCGCCAAGCAGTAATGTCAGCATTTCTATGTTCCGGTTTTGAAGGGTAAGGGTGCTGGTGAAATTACAGGTACATAGGACTAGCCAATTTACGTCCTAGGGTGCCGGGCGCAGTGGCAGTGCCCCTCAGATCTTTGAAATTTAAAGCTCTGAGTGGCACTGTTATTGTCATGAATAGGCGTGTAGTTTACAGTCAGGCGCACGACCTCTTCCGCCCGTCACTTGACGTTATGAAAAAAATATTTATGTAAGAATTTGAAAAAGATGTTTGTATTGTTAATAGGTACAGTCAATACGACTCTGGACTTATTGTTAGTGCCATAGGGTTGAATTTTAATGTTCAAGTCAAGAAAGACGTTTCAGTTCAATATGGAAATATGACTAAGAGTCGTATTTCCGGTAGTCATTGTCAACCTCTTTGTTCATCGAGTGGATTTCCACACGAAAATGGAGCTTATAGGATCTTAATACAATACAATAAAATATGAATGAACGTTAAAAGTTATCATATTAAAATGAGCCTACCAGATGCTCATTGTATACTGACAATTGCATTGTATTTTGTGTGTGGTAATAGCAAGCTTAGCGTGGAAAGACAGACTAACGGCATTGATTTTTGTCTTTCCGGCTCAGTGTTGGCATTTATACAGCAGTTACTACTAATTTTTAACCGACTTAAAAAAAGGAGGAGGTCGTAAGTTCGGTTGTATGTATGTTTTATGCATATTTTCCGATTTCTCCGTCAATTGTAGACCGATTTTGAAAATTATTTTTTGTTTGAAAGGGTGCATTCTCGTGGTGGTCCCACTGTCACCAAGTCAGTATCTGATGAGGGGATCGCATGGAAATTGAGAAAAATCCGCAAATTTTCTAGGCATGTCAGTGTTCTCATAGATTTCTCCGTCATTTGTGGACTGATTTTGAAAATTATTTTTTTGTTGGAAAGGGTATACTCTCGAGGTGGTCCCTGACGATGCTCTTCTAGTTTTGTTTTGGCTATTACAAATTAAAAAAATATTTTCCGCAATTAAAAGTCGACTTTTCACTTGTCACAGTACATTTAATCAATAAATCACCTTCACCATGACAATCAGAAAAAAGTATAAAATGTATAAAGGAATTCATAATAGTCCCATTCACAGTCACCAAGAAGTCAGAATCAGAAGAGGCGATTTCATGGAAATCGAAAAAAGCCAAAAACCAAACTTTTGGGGTCGGTTTTTTTAAAATTAAAACGTTACAATTATTATATCAAAGGTTTTGTGTCAGAGTGTTAATAGATAAATCACCGTTTTACTAATTTTCCGTCAAAGGCTATCTGTAACAATGGTGGTATTTAAATTACTGTTTCCAATAAATTTTGTGTCTTTTTCATCGTTTAAACTTTCAACCATTAATTTTACAACTTCCTGTCAAAGGTTATCTGACAGTATTCCGTTTAAACAACTGTTCTTACTAACTTTCTGTCAAAGTTTATTTGTGACAGTATTGCTGTTTAAACCACAGTTCTTACTAATTTTCTATAAAACTTTTTATACGTAAAGTTCGTGGGAAAAGTTCTTGGCTGTGTTGTTTTAATGATATTAAGTGGTGAGATGAACATGTCATGCCTGGCGGTAAGCGACAAACCTATCCATAACAGTTGCAGTGCCACTCAAAGCTCTTTAAATCGTAAAGATCTGAGGGGCACTGCCACTGTGCCCGTCACCCTGAGACATGAAAGTGTAAAGGTAAAACCTGCAGTGTTACCTTTACACTTTCTTTTCAAAATCGGAAAGCTGTAATGCTCACATTACTATCTGATGCCCTGGATGAATTCTTTCACTGCTGACTGAGTGTTTGGTTACGCTAAATACATATAAAGGATCGCGGCCGCTGTCGTCAAACAGTGCTTTGCCTGGCGTAGATAATTTGTAAGTTGCGTGTGACTTTCTCATTAGTTGTGCTTTTTTTAATTGTACTCAATGACATTTAACTGCCTCTGTGGACGAACGGTTACCATGCCGGACCGCCACGCAGAGGTCCCAGGTTCGATTCCCGGGCCGGGAGAAATATTTGTATGGCCTACATTTATTTCTCTCGTGAGTTTGGGTGTAATTTGTGGTTGTCTATTTGTGTCCATGGCACCCGCGACACAGGGTTTCCCTAGTGCGGGGCTATGTTGAGTGTGTGCGCTATTTATTATTATTACATTGTACTAGAATTTGGAATTGAAAACTGAATAAAACTAAATACTTGTTTTCATTACTTATTGTTCTCATTCCCAACAGAGCATTCCATATTTCATCATCATCATAGCGGCCGCTTTCTTATCCAATATTGGGTGAAGGAATCTTCCCCCTTCTTCCACTCTTGGCGATCTTGTGCCCGACTCATCCAGCCCCGTCCTCCGTGTCGTTGGATGTCGTCCATCCAGCGCTGCGGTGGTCTGCCGTGACCTCTGATGTCTCGTCCATTCTCGCAATGTGCCTAAATGTGCCATTCTCGCAATTATCTTCAAATTTCACAATTATTTAAAATTAAATCTTTTAAATCACTGTAAAACAGATAAAAATAGATATGTGCATTCACAAATCAAAGGTTAGATAGAAACAGCAACACTTATTCGTGGCGTTACACAATCATAACGGCCAATGTACACTAGGTCGACTTGTAAACACTCCATAACATCTCTATGCAACATATATATGTCAGACTGGGTTAAAAATAAAAATAACTTGATAACTATAATTTGCATCACTAATGCAAGGTACAAAGGTGAAAGTAGGAAGGAGGATGACTTCAATAGTGTATTTAAGATGATGGGTTTTAAACTCTGTATTATTTGATAGATGTATTAAAATATGTTTGTGGCTTGTTTATTAATTTTCCAGTTTATTTTGTTAGTTTGGTATATTCAATTTCCTCTACTACTCACTCGTAAGGCATTCCACTGAGAAAAATGAGAAATTGTAGGGGTTACTTTTTGTAAATAGACAATATTTTGTTAATATTTAATTTAAAAAAATTTTTAGATAAAAACAAGTAATATAATAAAAAGTGGTCACAACCATGAATTTTTGTCATCAAAGAAAGCTGAAGTTTTATTTATATAATAAATAATCATTTGCATAAAGGTTTTGTTTCACGATAATTTTATTAGGAAGTTTTTAATATCAACAGGAGTCTTATTATAACGTAAACATTGCCCCTGAAATTAATTTGTGAAGACGACTGTCAAGAACAGCCAGTTTGTTTTTGTTCCTCGTATTAATGCTATGCCTGTCATAATTTTTCATGAAATGAGTACTGTTCTTTTAAGATAAATTACTTTTTCATAACTGTGCTACGCCAGTGCTACATCGGTGCTACGCCTGTGCTACTCCAGTGCTACGCCAGTGCTATGCAAGTGAAAAAAATAATAATTTCCTTAAACTTATATTTCAGATAAATTCATTTAAAGTAATAAATAATGACTGTAGATCATTATACTGTTCAAGCACAAGACACAAACGTGACAAACACAAAAAATTAAATATAAACACGAATAAAACGAAACAATTGTAGCAACATACGATGTACCCTCTTCTTAAGATCGGCGGTTGAATCATGCAGGAATAATAAAGTAAACATTCACTCGATCTTGTACCGCAAATAAAATATATGGTGCGAACGCGGTTCCCGAACGGGAGAAGTATTCTGATGCCTGTTTAATTGAATTATAAAAGTGATAGCGATAATACTAGCGACATTACACGCATTAACTTTGTCTTTTTATAAACTATATACTACACTATTACTACTACTAACTACAGTTGTTGTTTGTATAATAAAACTATTTTAGATATTTATAAGAGAATTTTGAAACATATTTTTATTTTGATAATATACAGGTAAGGTAAAAAAGACAATAAAAGCTTAAATGTTAGAAAGTAAAATTAGGATTTTTAAATTATATGAATAAAATTGGGTGCCCGCGGCAAGACGCTGGTTGCGTTTCCCCTTTGTATTGCTATGCTAATACGTTGGGCAAGGAAAGGCCGGCTCTTGGGTTTCCCAGACAGTCCATTAATTACCCCACGAGCCAAGGGTATCGACTCCAAAAGCTAGAATATAATTTTTAAACATCTTCATTATCATCATTTCACCAAAAAGACATCAACTGCCGCATCCACGTCGCCACAACGACCTATCTTGCGCTGCCTGCACCCAGCGATTTCCAGCAACACCTGGTCCATCTTGTGGGTTCTGCGCGGCCGCCACTCGAGATCTTTTTGGCGCCATCGGTTATCTCTTCTTTCAGATCTTTGCCTTTAACTGTATGTAAAATGCAACTGTTATGTTAAGGCGTGGTTGTAACCACCAGGTGCACGACTTATTCGTCGCATCACTTGGTATTATAAAAAATGAAGTTATTTTGTGTCGTTGTCTAACCGATTATTGCTATAAAATAAAAAATGAAATAAAATATCTCAGTAGACCAGGGAAAGAACACAGTCACCTAAAAACATGTTCTTGAGGTAATACCGCCACCGAACCCTATAAAAGCTGAGCGTATTTAGCCTAAACCCGGAAAAGGCTAATAATGTTCTATATCCTAAAAAAATAATGATTATATTATACATACATGGTAGCTGTAAAGGTACTAACTGGGTGATAAATCTGTCATAGATTTCTCATAGATGGCGCTACGACTAAAAAGTCGTTCAAAGACCAAGTACAAAGACACGACGCAAGCACTTAGAAAAATTCGTGAGGTCCGTTGGTTCGTTCCGTGGCTTAGTTGGTATAGCGTCTGCCATGGTATGCAAGAAGACGTCGGTTCGAATCCGACCGGAGCGAAGAAATTATTTTCTGAGTATTTTTTCTGAGTGTTCGATCTTTGTATTAATAATTATAACAAACTAGTGGAGTAATTTCACAAAAAATAATTGAATATCAATTCAAAAAAAATTATTTAATACATTATACATGTTAGAAAAGTTGAATCAGATTTATAAAGATTTTTTTTAGGCAAAATGAATTACATAGCGTTACACACATTATGTCAACATTAATTTTATCCCAGGTAGCATTTTTGCATGTTCTTTTCACCAACATATTGAACAGTTTTCCAAATTAAAAGTTCATTCTTCCTGAAGTTCTCCTCGAGCTACTGTTTTTATATTAAGCTATACTTTTGTATTTAACTGATTGTTTTTTTATTGGAGTAGAATGTACTGTTATATTTCATTATAATAGAAAACAAAGGTTTTTTTAGGAAAAATTTGTATAGTTGTCTATTGACATCAACGCGTGTATTGTGTTACCGTAGTTTATGAGTATTAGTGTTATATATTTTTTATAGAAGTTTTTGATACTAATGTCATTAGTTTACTATCAGACATATAAATTTTTGCTATCACAATAATTTTTGCGTTTTATTGAATGTCACGATCTTAATTATTATAAACAAAAATAATATTAATAATAAAAGTAATATTACAAAAATAATTGAATTACATGGTGGTCAAACATCGTGACATTCAATAAAACTTTAAAAATACAATTATTAAAGCGACATCTCTAGTCAGGTGCTGGTAGCTGTAAACAAAGATCTGCAAAAGCACAAAGAAAAATTTGTAAAGTTCGATAGTTCGTTCCGTGTCTTATCTGCCACGGTTTGCTGGAAGACGTTGCTTCGAACCAGCCGTATCTAAGGAATTTTTACTACTTACTTATTTTAATATTCGATCTTTGTAATAATATTTTTTGCTATCACTGTTAGATATTAATTTTACATTTAAAATGAATATAACACGGAGCAGACTCCGTTTAAATAACTTATATTTAATATATACCTACACACATATATATATATATATATATATATATATATATATATACATATATAAATATACTTAAATAAACTTCTACTTATTGTTAAATATACAGACTAAGTTGCAGACTAAGATCGAGCCAGAAGATGCTTAGCGCAATCCAGTTTTAAATATAGAAAGAGATTTAGAATGTCGGATTTCCGACGGGAGTTCGTTCCATAACTGTACAGCCTTAACAGTAAAGGAGTCTTGTTTGTGAAAGGAAGTTTCAATAGATTATCCATTTGAGGCAGTGAAAACGATCCTTTATCCGCTCACGCGATACATGCAGCCGTAGACGCATACCATACCTAGAGGTACCGGTGATGATTTTATACCGATTTATCGGATATCGAAGTTATAACAGGTAAAAGAACTAATATTAATTTATATTTCGGTAACTACTCTAGCAAACTATAAAGTTTTTAATGCCTGGGTCTGTCATTTAAAAAAATAAACAACTTTAAAGATACGTCACGACAATCGTGTGTCTTATTGTTTGGGCTGGTGATTTCGGTGTTTATTTATTGAAAACATACCGTAAGTAGCGTTTTTTAAGTTTACCCTGAATATAAATGTTTATAAACTATACTTTAAGGAGTAATTTCATGGTAAACGTTAGAACCACTCAAACGGAATATTATCATATTTATCCAAGTACACCAAAAATTTAATTAGTGCTTTTTAAGTGCGGGATTTGCGGTGTATTACTGCATTATAATTGAGATGTTTTTGTTAGTAGTACGGAGGGCATTTATTTAGCAATGCAGAATAATAATTTTTATTTATAAAAACTTGTATTTAAACTGAATCCTTTTCTAATTTGCGAAACCAAATAGCCGCCATTTTGCGGTAGGAAGAGCGCATCGCGTGAGCGGATAAGGGTTATTAAATAATCAACCTCAATGTCGTCTGTCGTCGCATCGTGAAATGATGCCGCGTCGTAGCAGGACGCGACGTCGTATCGTGTTTATGTATAAGAGCCCTAAGCTGATATGCCACCGGGTGCTCGGATTAGATTCCGTTCCATTGGTGACTACGTTTAGTTACGGTTAGGTTAGGCGCACACCAGAATATTCCGGCGCATACCGCTAGAACCCAGCGCATGCCGGTGGATTCCGGTGCCTCCCGCCGCGGTATGCTCTAGCATGCTCTTGAATTCCGTTATTACTTGGAGAGTAATAAAAATAAATTAAATAAAATGTATTTTTATGTATTTTTTATAGGTATGAAAGTTATAGAGAAAGCTGAGAACGTGCTCCTCACGTCGTCGTATTTTACTAATATTGCTGTTGATAACCGACAAGTTTACGGGCCAGCATATTTCCAAATTTTTCTAGTGATTTCTTGTCCACACAAATTTTATAAATAACTTATTTATCCAACAATATTGTGAATCTATAAAAAATAAGCACTACGGCAAGAAAAGCCGGCTTTTGTGTACTCTTTAAGAACTGTCCATAAAAGGTTTAAAAAATGACAGCGTGTACAGCCTTATACTTACGTGTACAGCAGATTGTAATATTTATTGTATTGAAATCTCTACCGCACAGCACGGTTCTTTCCATCAAGCGTATCAGTAATTTATGTTGCACGTTATTATTTATACAAAGATCGGACAAATACTAAGAAAAAATCCTTCGATACGTTTGGATTTGAATCAGATTTTCTATTCCGGGTCCAGATTCAGAACTCTTCGATATTTTAACCGAATCGATCGATTGGATATCGTTCTCGCATCGAAGGGCGTTTTCCGAGCTATTCGGTACATTCGAGTGAAACGTTCAATTCGGATTCGGATATCGTTATCCAAGAGCCTTTACGGAGTTAGTCGGTGAAATATATTATAAGAAAAATGAAAATCCTTTTATATGCATTTTTAAGACTTTAAAGGCCTAAAATATAGAAATGCATTCATTAGTCTTGCATTAAAATAAATTAATGAAACAAATTTATTTAAAATAATAAGAGATTTCCGTATTACATTTTTGCTTTGTAAATAATAGGACGTTCGGTAACTTTCATTCGATAACTATGTTCTGAATAACGTTTGTAGCTTTTGCCGGTCGAGAAGTTAGAAGTAATCGTACGGGTGTGTGACGTCATTTCAGTTCGGTTTCGAATACGACCGTTTGACAGTCGACAACTCGTAAGGGTCGGAATCGACCACCCTTGTTCAAACTCAGCCGGATCGAAGAAACTTCTCTTCGTGTTTATAATAACTATAATATTGTATGTAACAAACTAAATGGAAGTCGGAATAAGGCGCCAAGTAAAAGATGTTGCGGCAATATTGAAAACTCTCACGACGCCGCTAAAGTTGGAATTAACGAGCTAAATGTTTGCTTACGAAGTGGTAGACTTAATAGGCTTGTTAGTTTTCAAGTAATTAGTTGAACTTTGTAATTCTATCATCTCTCACCGTCCTTTAATAAACAGTACGTCCCATTCATTAGACAGGGTCACTTAATTAATTCGCCGGCATCATCGACCCTTTATGCGGTTGTGGTTAGTTTGTTATATTGGCATTACCTCAAACTATTGTTATTTTCATTATCAGAAGTTGAACGAGCAATTAATAATTAGTACTGAGCCGGAAAGATAGAATATCGTTGCCACAAGGCTGTCTTTCTATACTTTGATTTAAACTTACACGATTTTCACACATTAATTGATTTTTAGTTTGGGACTCAATCATGTATACTGCAATCGGAACGTAAAAAGGCACAACTGCTGTATAAAGTACGCACAGTTGTACCTTTTTCCACGAACGGACCACCCACCTCTTCAGTCCCTTCGAGACTATGGATGTTGTAATACGTTCAAAATATCTAGGTAACTAAAATATTATGTTGTATACATGATTAAGTTCTGTACTAAAATCAAATACTGTCGTTCTTTCTTTTTGAAACCAAACTTCCAAGAAATACATGAATTTGAATTGTTTTCTTTTTTTTATATACGGCACACAACAATACAAAAATTATAACATATCATCAGAACAACAACAGAGCATGGAAGGAACACGCTCAGTGTAATCCTGTGTGACACGCGAAACTGATTTTCTGCGTGGCTTTGTTGACTCTTAGTTTTTCTAACACAAACCATTTAAATTGCACCAAACTCACGATATCAAATAGCCTTCCATCTGTAGAAATTATTCTAATAACATTTTTATTATAATATAATATAAATACACATTTGATCATACGTCAGAAGTACTTTTGTCATATACGATGCCTCCAATAAATACTACGCTAATTTTATTTTTGTTTCATTTTCTGTTATATTTGTAAACAGCCTATTTATTAATATTATGCTAATTTTGTAAAAAAAATACGTCACAAAAAACAAAATTGGAAGGGAAAAACGAAAAAAATTAAATTTTGTGAATATAAAAAACAAAATAGAAAAAGAACAGGTTCAAGAATTAAGTTGGCGCAGTGTTCATTGGAGGTATCGAATGAAAGTTAGAAAATTAATATGAATTACATGAAATAAATAATTATATACAATCACCGCTTAGAGTAAACGACAAAAAATAAATTTTACAGGAGTGGTTTTTTTTATAATAATTAAGTGACGGGACGAACAAGTCGTGCGTCTGATAATAGGCGACACGCTTGTCCATGACAGTTGCAGTACCACTCTGAGCTTTATATCACAAGGATCTGAGGGACACTGCCACTGCGCCCGAGTCCCACGTGCCTGTAATCACTAGCACCACCACAATACTCATATTACTGCTTGGCGGCAGAAATAGGTAAGGTGGCAGTACTTTCCTGGACAAACTCTTTTTTTCTTTTAATATTTCTACATATAATATGACGTGTTATTAAATTAAATTTTAATATATAATAACGAATTCCGTAAGGCCACATCGATCGTTAGTGATTGAATGAATGAATGAATACCATTACTGCATTCCACTGACATTTATTGAGATTCAACAGCCATTGCAACTAGATTTTAGCAGAATAAAAAATATTATCATAATTCCAATATAATTTCAATGGAGTTACAATGACCGTGGTTTTGAAAAAAATAATAGAATTGGGGCGTTCATTCATGGACTACAGGTGAGCACACAATAGGTCATTAATATTTTATCAGCACACTGTAATACAGGGTATAACAAAAATGTTTATCTTTTATATATTGATCGTACTCATGACAACTAATAGCATTTTGAACTAGTGTAGTAAACAATTCTGTACCTCCAGTGTAAAACGGTTGAACTCGAGCTTATCCAAAATGTGGATTTTAATACCATTGCGTGTTTTTCGTCATGCTACATCGTTTGTTTTGACACTTGTGGTTATGCGATCATTGGCTGCGAAGATAACGATTGTGCAAAGGGATTAATGTTAGCAAAAATTTGCAAGTAATTTGTTCAAAATGGTTTATTTTTAATTTATCTCACAAGCAACAGCGACATTCGCAAATCGTATGTTTACAATGGAGGTACAGAATTATTAAGCATATGTAACATAAACAACACACGGTAACGCATAAACCAATAACCAATCTCTTAGTTATTGAGTTTGTTTGCACAATCAGCTTACGTATATAGTACATTGGTTTGCCATTAATTTGAGCCTTGAGCCCCATTACGCTAAAACCTTTAAAGTAAATGCTTTAACCCGTTCACAGATAGATTCAGATTCAGATACATTTATTTCTCAAATACAACATTACGGTATAAATTGCACTACATGTCAAAGTATAATAAATTATATTGAGATCGTTAGACAAAAACGAAAATTATAAGAAAAATACACAATAATTAGAAAATTAACAATTCATTAAATAATATTGTTGTCATTCAATTACATATCATATATCATTCTCCATCAAGGATCGTCATAAGTTGATAACAAATATACAAAAGTATGTCAATGCGATAAAAATTTGAATAAAATAGAAAATACTCAATATCGTTGCAATTTTAGGTGAATAAATTCATTTACCATTCATCAAGAAAAGTATTTTCAGCCGGCGCATAAATGTTTCGTCAGATGGTTCAAGTCCGAGAGTAACGGCTAAACGTTCATTGTAAATATGTCCGATGACATGCGGGTTTTACTCTGCAAGTGCCATGCGTCGGGAAACTATTCCCAAATGACCGGTACAGCGGAGTGGGATGCCAGATACATTTACAGTATTAAATGAAGAAAGACTATTTCTAACGTACATTATAAATTCGTATATGTAGAGCGAGTAGTGCGTCATTATGCGTTGCGCTACAAAGAGATTTCTGCAGGAATGTCCGTGTTTTCCCCAACCAAGACGCGTAAGTCATGCTTTTGCATTAGCATGACTCTATTGGCACCCGTGGAGTTACCCCATGTGAGTGAACCGTACGACATCAGCGAGTGGAAATGTGCAATTTTGCACAGACCTGTCTTAATGCAGAGTTAGAAATGAGCAATTTCAGTTTACGCAACGCAAAGACTGCACCACTCAGTCCATCAACATGGCACTTCCAGTTAAGGTTCGAGTTCAGAGTGAAGCCAAGGAACCTACTCTCATTGCATATAGGCATCAGATTGCTTGTTACACACGGTAATGTAATGGTGTTTACCTTAAAATTAAATTAGAAATTAAAATGTGTTAGTACAGAGTACCCCGTTTCGTTATATGGACCACAAAAGACTAACTGAGGCTTTAAAGTGCGATTTTCAATTGTTTTTAGTGTACTACCTTAGCTCGAATTCAATTTTTCCCTTACTAATACGGTTCATTTTGCTTGGATCGAGAGGCGGGGACACTGGGTTTATTTCAGATTTATTTTTTTACAAACGAAATTGAAGCCGTTTGAAAAATGTATATTGTGTACTATACGTGTTCTATTTAGTACAGTTGATCTAAAAAAGTCATTCAAGTCATTGAATATAGCGGTTTTCTTGTACAATTTCGATGTAAGTTTGTGTTTTTTTTTGTACAGTGAAAATTTTCAGGAATCGTGTTTTCACACCGTATAGTTATTAGAGTATAGCCTCAACTTTAGTATATATTTTTCCTAAGTGATTGATTCCGTACTTTCACTGTTATGCGGAATTGACTAAAGCCATTTGAGGTTGTATAGCCGCTCACGCGATGCGCTCTTCCTACCGCAAAATGGCGGCTATTTGGTTTCGCAAATTAGAAAAGCATTCAGTTTAAATACAGTTTTTATAAATAAAAATTATTATTCTGCATTACTAAATAAATACCCTTCGTATTACCAACAAAAACATCTCAAATAAAATGCAGTAATATACCGCAAATCCTGCACTTAAAAAACACTAATGAAATTTTTGGTGTACTTGGATAAATATGATAATATTCCGTTTAAGTGGTTCTAAAGTTTACCATGAAATTACTCCTTAAAGTATAGTTTATAAACATTTATATTCAGGGTAAACTTAAAAAACGCTACTTACGGTATGTTTTCAATAAATAAACACCGAAATCACCAGCCCAAACAATAACACACACGATTGTCGTGACGTATCTTTAAAGTTGTTTATTTTTTTTTAAATGACAGACCCAGGCATTAAAAACTTTATGGTTTGCTAGAGTAGTTACCGAAATAGCAATTAATATTAGTTCTTTTACCTGTTATAACCTCGATATCCGATAAATCGGTATAAAATCATCACCGGCACCTCTAGGTGTGATATGCGTCTACGGCTGCATGTATCGCGTGAGGGGATAGACTCTTAACGATTAACACGCACGCATTTCTAAAAGTTACATCAAGATACTACGGTGGACGGTGTTTGAATACAATTAGATGTCAGTATCATTGAACTTTCTAATAGCAAAAGTAAGTTTTAACCACATTTTTTCTATATGACACGACGAACTCAATATGACACGATGACAATCATCCTACTACTTTCTTAGTAGTTATTTCTTTTATACAAGAATGGCTGGGTTTCAAAATTACCCAAATCCACGTTTTACTTTTTTTCAGTACCGGACAAAAACTGGTTTTTGAATATGGTAGACCCCGTTCAAAGTATGTTTTGACTAGTATAAAGTTGCAAGTTGTAAACATTACTTAGCGAGCAATTTTTGTTTTTGAGACTTTCCATCTCAAGTTTTGTTGCGGCCGTTTCTTAGACATTTTAGATGCAGTTTTTACAATACACACCTCATTTCCCTCCATTATTTTGTTTGCTTTTTAGCGAAACTCGGCTTAAAAATCTTCACTCGACTAAACCTCGAAATGAAGAGAAAACAATATTGTCGACTCGGTCAAACTAAGTACTCGAAGTTGATTGACTGTCCCGAATTAGACCGATTTTGAAATGCAAGCGCTTTGGATTTTACTATTTTGAAACCAAACGCGTATTTCGGTACCATTTTTCATAGATTTTAAGAGGATTATGCAAGTTTTCAGAAGCACGAAAGTTCACTGTTGTGATCCTGACGTAATATTTACGATTTATGTATTTATAAGATTTAAAGTCTTACAAAATCTATGTTGAAATGTCTGGCGTAAACTGACATTAACTGTGTTGCAAGTCTGTGATTAACTATTTTCTATCGATACCGGCCGGTGAAGTTGTCGCGCTAGAGGACAATAGATTGCCCATCCGGACGACCGGTCGTGGGCCAAAACGTGCTACTTACACCCGTAATCCCAAGGCGTTAGTGCCGATATTCCCTCCTTTCCCTTTTTCAATAAAGCAGTTCGCGTTTAATAAAAAGTTACCTCTGTATCTCACAAATTATGGATAGTTTTTAATTTATAGTTGACAATGTGCCGTAAGGGTTATTTCATTATAACAAGTATTTTTATTGCATTAAATAAATAATGTAAATATAATGTGCCAGATTACTACAACGATTTCCTGGTCTCAAACTAGGGGATTCCTTTTACTATTATTTACCCAGAAGACCCAGACTGGAACCAATTGAGAAAAGTTGATTTCTGAATTGTTATCAGTTGGAATCGAATCCGGGACTTCTCATCCAGCGCCCAGAGTGAAAACCATTGGCCCGCTGAGGTCATCAAGGTCGTTGTTGAGCCAGCTCAGGTGAAGTGCACCTCATACTTAAACTACAACTTATAATGCATCAATAAAATCCAGTACTATGTCAGATGATGTTATGAGTGAGTGTAGTGGGTTTAGTTCCTATAACAAAGTTTTTATTTTCGTGGACACAAAATGATTTTCTATAACAAAGTGTTATTATTATTGATACAACGATCGAACAAACACAAAGAACAATTCCTTTGAACCAGCGATCTCGCCATACCGGGGCTATCGCTCTCCCAACTGAGCTATGGAACGAGTCAGCAGACATTACGAATTTCTCTGTTAATAGGGTTATTGTGAACTATAATACGATTTTCACTTTTTAGTTCCATGACAATAAATACTTTGTTTTGTAAACTAAACAAACTCTGCTTTAGCCACTCAAGTTTTTTTAGTAATAGTTTTAATTTAATACGTTTACTGTATATAAACAAATCTTTCTGCATTCTAAGATGTTGAAATACATAAGTAAAAATGTTGATTTTTGCTTACGTATTTCAACATCTTAGAATATTACGTACTTTTTACAAGTTTCTTTTAAATGTGGTTTATAAACTCATTTAAATGCTGTATTTTTAATAAAACCCTAAACCATGAATTCATTCGTTTGTGAAATTTGTATTCCATTTGCGATGGAAATGCATAATTTAATTCCGCCTTCCCCTTTCCATCATCGGGGGACTAGACATGGGCTAGGGTTCCACCTCAAAGTTGTGGATATTACCAGGATTCCCACGAAGCGTTTCGCTTCCACATTTATATGGCGAGCGACTAGAGAGTGGAACTCCCTGCCTGCGGACTTATTTCCTGAATGCTATGACTTGGACTTTTTCAAAGCGAGAGTAAATAGGCATTATTTAGGTGTGCATGCTATATCGTCGACCTTACCGTCACTTTCCAACAGGTGAGATGGAGGTCAAATGTGCATTTATTTTTTAAAATTTCTTATTATTTATTTTAGTAGCAGTAGAGCTCCTTGTGACAGAGTTCGTCCAGGTAAGTCAGCACTTACCTGGACGAACTCTTTCGCAAGAAACTTATCTATTTCTGCCGCCAAGCAGTAATATCAGCATTACTGTATTCCGGTTTTGAAGGGTAAGGGAGCTTGTGAAATTACAGGCACATGGGACTTGTCAACTTATGTCCCAGGGTGACGGACGCAGTGCCATTGCCCCTCAGATCGTTGCGATTTAAAGCTCTGAGTGGCACTGCAACTGGTGGACAAGCGTGTAGCTTACTTATATTACAAAAAATAGTAATAAAAAAAAATATTTTACGTTTCATTTAACTGATTTCGAATTCCGTCTATTCTACAGTCGTAGCGCCATTTGAGCGTAGAGCGAATATTTTCTTCGTTGTAACAAAAAGATCTTGTAAATTTCTCTTGATTTGGGGTAAACATTTATCAAAACTCTCCATTTCGCGTTTCGCTCTAATTAGAGGTACTTCAAGCCTTAAGAAGTTCATTTATACCCATTTAACCTCAAAAAGCCTCCCAGGATTGGGCACAGCAAAAAATAATTTTAGAAGTATTTTATACTTTAAGAATTAGAAACACGCGCCATGACTCGCGTATAATTGAAAAGTATACAGATCTACAAATTTTATATTTGAAAGTTTCTAGAAATAAAAATAACTAGGTATTTTTTGGAAGTAAAAGCTGGATAGGGAGTTTTCGTTCTGTTTTACACAAGTAAGAATATTTGCATTATTAAATGCCAGGATTTTTTTTAACAAGTCTAGCAGAATGTCAGCGGCGTTAAGAAACACTTCACCAATTTGCTAACCTGCGAACCTTTTTATTTCCCACTAGTATTGTATGTACTAAGCTCTATGTATAAATTGTTTGATGTGTTGAGTTATATAAATAATTTTAATATTATCCTTAATGACAATTGAGATTTATGTCCATGTAATAAGACTGAAAAAGACGAGCGTTTCGCAGAGACGGGGATCTACTCCCAATCTCCATCCGAAACAATTATTGTCAAATAAGTAATACTCGATCAAATCAAAAAATAATGTCAAGTATAAAGTTTAATTCGCATCATGCGTGTTTTAATTTAGTCGAGTATGACTTATTTGGCAGTAATTGTTTCCAACGGATGTCAGTCGAAGAACCGGTAGTAGGCCCCCAGGTGTCGGTAACAAGCCTGCTTCTCGCGAATTTCCGACGATGTGTTAGATACAAGCAAACGGTAACCTAAAAGAAGTGAATATTCTATTTTCAGACCATTAATACGAGATCGACACAGTGCGTGGCCGCTTGCAGCAACCGCAATTGTATGAATATAGATTATTCGCTTCTAGTTGCCGTTGCTTGTATCCAACAGAAGGCACACGTTCCACGGCGCCTGAAGGTCCAAAGGTCACTTTTCGTATGCCCACGATCCGAGTCCATGCCGGAATGTAAACTAAGAAATGTACACTAATTGACTTTACAAGTTACACCTTAACACTTTAGTAATTGTAATATACAGCCATGGTAGTCTAATGGTTTGATCTACCGTCTCTCAAGCATAGAGCCCACGAGCTCGAATCCGGGCATGCATTTCTGAGTTTTTCGGAATTTATGCGCAAAATTTACCATAGGCTTTTCGGTGAAGGAAAACATTGTGAGAAAACCTGCACACATCTACAAAGCATGATGTCTGTGAAGTGTCTGATCAACGTTGGGCCCGTTTGGGCAGTATAGCCCCTTAATCTGAGAGGAGGTCTACGTCCAGCAATGGGACTACATACGGGTTAACTATTATTATTAAGTAAGTATAATATGTAAGTATACCAAACACATGTAACATGGAAGAAAAGAAAAATTTAATTATTACATATCGCACTAATATTACAATAGTGCTGTAACTCAAAATATGTGAATTTCAGGATGAAATCATTGCTGAAACCAAACCAACATTTGATACTTTACACACAATTAAAAGATATCTACTTAACGCAAAATGAGACTAGCTTTATGTGAGCTTGTTCTGGCCAAAACATAAAGTATTTTTTCCCTTTTATTATTAAAAAATTGGGTGAGTAGGAAATTGTTTAGATGTCAGTTATAAACTTTATACATAAATTTTAATGATCTTTCACGGGAAGTGAGTATTCGTTTTTCATCTATTCTGAAAAAATACACGTTTTTAGTTAATACACTATTGTATTAACAGTGCGATATATACAAATCTTATTTTAAAAATCTCAAATAAAAAGTCACTTGTGAGCTTTTTAGCAAAAAATTACTACGTGTTACAATAAAAGTCTCAGTGTTTACGATCATTGTTCCTTATGTACCATATTTAACCGGGTATCATTTTTATACTGTATTTCAAACAAAATCTCTTTCACACTCGATAGTAATTACAGGAGGGTGAAAAGCGTATTTATTGTGGAAAGCCCCTATTCAGGCTTGCGGAGCTGATGAATGGGGCCACCCTTATTGTAATGTATGAAAGGATGGGGGGGCGTTATTATCAAAGGTGTATGCGTTAACAAGCCGAAATTTTGACACGTCGTTTAGGACAACAGATAGCATTTCTGGATAGTAAATACCTCGCAAATTCAAATAAAATAAATTCAATAATTCAATGCATTTTTTACAGGATTACGATTATTATTATCTGCTATTAATGATAATCGGTTAACGAAAAGTGCGTGAAACCGGATTCATGCCCTAGTTTGACACCCTTAGAGGTGAAATACTTCCTTAAAATTTAAATGGGACTCAGGTACTCTCTTTCCAACAAAAAAATAATCATCATACAATTTAATTTACATTATATGTTTATATAAACTTATAATACAACTGTTATTTTAGTAACTTCTTATATATGAGACAAGCTATTAAAATGATACTATTTAACATGGTAAGACAATGTATAATTTTGGATATTGTACGTCTATCGGATGGATGACACACATGTACACATTCACACATTCCACACAATTACACACCTACAGATACATATACACATACTTGCACTCACACACACTAACAATTAGGTTAACCTATTTTTAGTCTAAAATTAAAAATTACTGTAATTAGTGAAATTTATATTAGTTGTAACACCAGTTATAGTAGATATTAAGGTAGTCTGTTTCATCATCTTAAAATAATATAAGAGCAAGATTACTATTAATATTAGGGAAGACCTATGTTTCTTAACACAGGCCCTAACAAGCCTAAAGGGAAACATCGGCCCCTGTACTATGCCCTTTAAAATGAACGAATAAAACATTTTATTTTATTTTATATATTTATTTATTTATCATAATCAGTTCGGTAACATAGACACAAAAAATACAGTCAAATTGAGAATTACCTCCTTTTTTGAAGTTGGTTTAAATATAAATATCAAATATATAAAATACAATATATCCTTGAGTATGTATAGCTTGATGTATTAGCCAATAAGTATGGTGTATCTATGTATATCTATCTAATCTAACTTTAAACTCTGTAACGTATTGTACATTTTCTTGTTGCATATGCATCATGTTCGCTTTCCTATACAATAAATAAATAAAATATGTTATATATTATTTAGTTGGATTTAAAAAAGACCAAAAAAATGTACAGATTTTGTGTGAATAAATAATAAATACCTCTGAATTATTATTAAGCCCTATTGGTCCCACAGTGTACTTAAATTGTATATAACATTCCACTTACAGCGGAGAGCAATAAAGTTATTCGGTATTTACTGGCGACACATTTGAGGTTCACCGCAAGTAAACTTCCACAAATACCACGAGTGAGCGCGTGTTCAATCAAAGGAAAAACTGTAGCCCATTCACGCAAGTTGTAGAACACGCACACTGGTCACATTGTTCTGCGTTAGATCCCAACTGTAGGTTTTGAGAGAAGATCCTTGCTCACGTTGGGCCATTTCGCTCACTGCCTTTATATAATAACGCAGTATTGCAGAATTTTGAGATTTTGAACTTAACGTACAGTGACGAGCAGAGAGCAAAACTTTTACCTGAATAAGCACCCAACTTCTTTTGACGTAAGATTTTTTGACGTAAGAATATGGGCACCTTAATCATGTGAAAGTTTTGCTTGTTCTGCTCGTTGCTGTATGTTTAGTCAAAATTACAGTATTCCATAATACTGCGTAATGCAAACTGCATAAAGGCCGCGCCGTGATGATAATCACTTAAATTCCAAACACAAATTCAAAGCACTAAACTGCAGCACTTACTCTTGCTACAAAAATCTCTCTAATTTGTTTCTAGGATATCTAGTTTTGACTAAATAAAAGTTGCCTAGATTTTGTTGAACAAAAACACAGGCGTCACAAATTTATATTTTAGCAGCAATAGAGTACCTATTTCAGTAATGTGAGCATTACGGCGTTGCAGTTTGAAAGGTAAGTGTGATGGTGAAATTACAGGCACTTGGGACTTGTCAACGTATCGGTGACGGGCACAGTGGTAGTACCCCTAACATCTTTGCGATTAAAAGCTCTAAGTGGCACTGCAACAGTTATAAATATGCATGTCACTTACCACCAGACGAACGACTTGTTCGTCACTTCGCTTGGTATTATAAAAAAACATGGCCCTGATGGCGTGTTCGCTCGCACAGGTCAGAGTGCCCTTCGCATAAGGGTCGGTAGGGAGGGTCACTATAATCAAAACTTATGTAGAAAAATATGAGACTGAAACACTCTTTAGCTTGGTACCGATGACTATATACATTAAAATAGAATATTTTTAGTTAAATATTCTATTTCTAAAACTTATATAAAACTTTTAATTAAATGAGAATTTTCGAAAAGAATACATAAACTAAGAGTTTATATATAAAAAAACTAAAATGAATGCATCTAAAACCTGGTTGTGAGATCTCAGAGACTGGCTGGCTGTATGATTATGTTTTGTACGGTTGCCCGTAAACTTCAACGAATAAAGCGCCTTGCTATTAAATACGTATAATAGAGCAGACAATTTTTAAGCCACAACTTAGCATGTTTAAATTAATGATTGTTGTATGCATATACCAGACATTAGAACAGGTAGAGTATATTCACCTGAAGTTCAAGTGATAAACATTAATCGATAATGAATAAATAACAATGAAAGGCAAAGAAACAAAACAGAATAGATACTGAGAATCGTCGATAATAAAGCCATAAGAGATCATGCGTCAAAAGTGTTTTTATCACATGAAATTTATAAGAATGATAAATATACATGAAACAAATTACGTATAATAATATGTTACGTTGTTTATGTCTTCTAAGAGCGGTTACACACGGAGACTTTTAGCACCGATGCAAACATGATGCAAACGCGATGCAGTCGCTAATCATCTACCTTTACTCACGCCGCAGATTTGTAATTGTATTTTAGCACATTTGCTAGCAAGGTTGCTAGTATTTTACAAAGAACCCTGTATAACATAGTCTGTTGACTGCAATAACGAGACCGTATTCCGACTTCCTTTCCTAGAGCATTTTTAAGTTTTCTTCATTCTTTGTGCCGTAGCTTTGATGCATCTTTTATTTTGGGTTTATTTTAGTAATAATGGAACAGTTTTTTCGAATCTAAATCGTTTGTATTTTTTTAATAAACAAATCAATATTTATTTATTTACAGGTCGCATAGTTATAGCTGTCTCAACTATATATGCCATATGCATATTTAAGGGTGCTGGTGAAATTACAGGTACATCGGACTTGCCAACTTATGTTCAGGGTGACGGGCGCAGTGGTAGTGCCCCTCAGATCTTTGCAATTTCAAGCTCTGAGTGGCACTCTAACTGTTGTGGACAGGCGTGTTGCTTACCATCAGGCGCACGACTTGTTCGTCCCGTCAGCAGAGGTTACAAAAAAAAATGCTGATGCTGTTATAGGGACGTATTGATTTCTATCGATTGATTTTTATCGATTTTCATGAAGATCGATTCAATTGAATATAATCTAGGGATTTTTTTAATTCATCCATTTCAATGCGATTCAAAATTAAGGCAAATCGAGTCGTTTAGATCGTTTTCATAATTTATATAAAAGTCTTATTAAAGATTTCGGAACAGTAGCGAAAGATAAAGAGGAGGACCATGCTTTGGATATTAAATTATATGATATTATTGTTTAAAAGTTTAATTAGATGTGAAAAGCAAAACATATAAATTTACATATTATTATGGCTATTAAATCATATAATAAAGGTGTGTAAATATAAAAAAAATTGAAACGATTTTTGTGAGATCGATTCAAGAGCATATGATCCAATCCGTGGTGAATGAATTCAGAGGCATATGATCCATTACGATTCAAAAATCTATTTAAATTTAAAAAATCGTGTATTCCTATATTGTTATTTAAGCAAACATTATCAAACTTTTCATTGTTTAACTACCTTCTTCTTTGAAATGGGATAATAAAATTAAATAACTGTAGGTTTAAATTAGAAAAAAATATATATAAATAATTGTTTAGACTACCTAATTTCTTTAACATAAAAGCTATATTAAAGTAAGCTCTTCGAATGGTCCATGAGGTAATGAATATTTAGACATGCAGGATTCGTAATGTAGTTACCTTTGGCAATTTTCTATTTATCATTTGTGTTAGGTATCACATTTGTAACAAGACTTGTGGTAATGCATACGAATGAACGGTACCCTCATTAGGAGAGTCAATTGCTATGTTTATTGAGGACATTCACAGTGGAAATGAGATTACCGTAGGTTAATGTTTTGAGAGTTTTTACAGAATGGGAAATGGCATTTTGCTTTGGGGTAATGTCACTGTTATTAATAGAATATTTATCCAGAAACAGCAATAGCGATTACAAAACTGACTGCAAAACATTGAAGAGATATTTGTAAATAAATAAGTTCAACTTAACTTTTCATTATTACAAATCAATAATAAGACAATAAAACTGAAAACAATATTGTTTCCATTGCATCCGTGTAACTATTTTAAGATTGCTAAATTTGACACGAGCAATAAATCTTTAATGTTAAAGTCCCGTCATAGTACGAATTGAGTGAATGAATAGTCACAAGGTTGCCAATAAAACATCATAATTTTCATCATCATCATCTTACTTTAAGCACGTTATGGTACGAAAAGTCAATGTAAGATTAAAGTAATATTGTTTTAAGAGGTTGGGGTAGGCCCCCAGCTCATGCAGGTAGTCTCGATGTTTGAAATAAATACTGCAATGATAAATAGTATACAAATTTTTATTTATAAAAAACAACATCTCGAGTTCTTTGCTCATTCTTCTCAGGGAAATCATCCTTACAAATTACCAGTACAGTTTAATCAATTTGACGATTTCAAGTGTAATTTGCTTACTTATGAAATAAAGATTTTTCGACATGATTTTCACCTGGGTCGACCTTCCCTAACGATATGGGGTTATATATTACAAATTACAAAATTTGTAAAAGAGAACCGTATTTTTTAATATAAATATATAAAAGAGTATTTTTAACAGACTTAAAAAAAGAGGAGGTTCTCAATTCGAATGTGTTTTTTTGTATGTTACGCGATTACTCAATTTTTTTTTTACAATATTTCAATTTTTTAATTTTCAATTTTGTTTTTATTTTCAATTTTTACAATATTAATATTTTTAGATCATTACAATATTTAAGAACGAATTTTAATGTTACTTTTTTTATTGGAAAGGGAGTACCTCGGTATTGAGCCCATTTAAAATTGAAGATAACATCCCACGTCCAAGGGTGACAAACTAGGGGATGAATCCGGACTCACGCACTTCCCGGGGTAGGTTTCAATAAAACTTGGCAAATAGATGTAATTCCACGAACTTTTAAGGTAAGTTTTTATAAAAAAATCTACAAATAAGATCTACAAATAAGTAATACCAGATGCAATGTCAAATTCCTACGGAAGGGGAGCAGTCTTAGTAATATCATTTATTGATAATATTCGCATTTGAAAACTGAGATCCAGCTGATAAGTTACGACGTAAATGTTACACACAGTATTTATTAAAGATAGGAATGATATATCGTTTATTGCAAACTATATCTTTCTTGCACGCATTTTATGTTCAATTTTCGATGCGCTAACTCTGCCGCGGTCACCGCTTTCAAGCATATAATAGTAAAATAACATATGTATTGACTATTCGCAACATGCCTAAATGATAGGGTGTGCGGTGCATCGGGCACTGTAATTTGTGGTCGACTCGACGTTTGACGTTTTCACAACATTGTGGTATGATATAGCACAATTACTAATGTACAATGCTTTTTTTTTAAATGCCAGTGACGAGATGAAGAGGTCGTGCCACTGGTGGTAAACGACACGACTGGCCATAACAGTTGCAGTACCATTCAGAAGCAAAGTTCATACTACTGCTTGGCGCAGAAATAGGTACGGTGGCAGTACTTTCCTGGACGAACTCTTTCATAAGGAGCTCTAGTGCTTCTAAAAGACACTATTCTTAAACTGTATGCAAAATAGTTCATTTTCCCGTCGTATGCTCTTTTTTATCGTGACATCCGCTTCTTTTTGGTATCAGAGATAAATAAACGGACTATTATCAAAGTTTGTTTGGTGATTCAATCAATCAAAACCTGAATAAATTCGTTATTTAAAATTGTTTCTGCAACTATTGTTATTGATGTTGCAATCACTGTTCTTAATAGGCTCAGACGGAAACAAGTTATAAATTATACATTAAACAACATCATTTACATTGCTGTGAAAACGAAGTAACTAAAGCACTTGGGTTATGGAAATTGGAAACAGCGATGATACCATAAACACCCAAACCCGATACAATACAGAAAAGTTAGTTTTCTACATTGACCCGGTTGGGGATCAAACCCGGGACCTCAGAGATAGCGACACCATGAAAACCGGTCTACACGCCACTCGAGCAAGGAGGTCGTCAAAAGTTGCATTACCACCTTGAATAATATTTGCTTGTTTATTTCAATTTTTTTTAAGTGTAGTGTAGTAACACAATTGTATGTGTACTTGTATGAAAACCAATGTTACTCCGCGCACCACTAACGTAGCGCGTATTTCGGTCGCCTGAGGCGTACATAAATCCCCCCCCCCGCTCTATATATTGCAATTCGCCAAAGTAATCGGTAACTGTAATATTCTATTTCCGGTATTTCCAAATTTGAGAAAATATTTTTTTAGAATTGATTCTGATCTGGGTGTTCTGGATGTACTTTGGAATAAATTGCATTGTTCTGGTACTCATGGCACAGGGAACAGTGTAGTTTGAGACGAGGTGATTAGTATGATTGTCGAGTATTGTCTATAAGAATTATTGGAAAGGGATAAAAAATAAAATAAATGTGGCTTTATTTGACAAGCAAAATACATAAAATTCAATCACTCTTAGAAGTAGAATATTTTCTTTAAACTTGAATGAGACTACAGTTAAGATACCCTCTTTACAATAAAAAAATCATTGAAATCGGTTCACAAATGCAATAATGGCGTAACATTGACACAAAAAAAATACATACGAATTGAGAGTCGAGTAAAAAAATGGGATCAAATTTCGTTCGTACAGAGAGCAGTTGTGTTACTGAAGAATGTACTGTTATAATAATAATGTATAATAACAATAATCGTTAGCCTATATCTAGGTTGGTGGACTACGCGCCCAGTTACACGACGCGAAATGTTAACGCGCGGCCGCCGCGCATTGACCGCCCAGTTACGACGCTTTCACATATATTACTGGCGAATCTGAATTCTATTTACCAGGCAACAATATTTAAATTCTTCGGAACAACACAAACCGCTCGGCCGCCGCATAGACTAAAGACCAGTCAGTCTCGCCTGCGCGCCCGAGACGCTCATTTAAGTTAAACCGCAAAGGCTAAATAAATAGAGCGTATTTTGCCACGACATTTAGAAGCACGCGGTCGCTGTGCGTGAAATTTGTGTCGAGTGTACGCGCCCTTAAGCACATAAACCAACATCATTCGTTTAAATCAATATAATATCGATTGACTAAAGCACATAAAATTATTTAAATTTGATTGAATGAAATTCATTAGATTAAATTATTTCCACTGACATCTTTTTCAACCTTATCCTTCACATCTTGTAACATCATAAACAACAAAGTTTGTTTGTTTATTTTTGTCTTATGATCTTAAGTCTACCAACCCCAGATATAGTTCTAACGCTGGGCACTGGCCTCCTCTCACAATAAGAGACTATGCAGATGTGTGCAGGTTTTCAACAATTTATACCTTATCAGAAAACTTAATGGTAAATTTTAAATTGAATTTGGTACATGAGTTCCGAAAAACACAAAAGTGCAATTCCGAATTTAATAGCACTAGAGCTCCTTGTAAAAGAGTTCGTCCAGGGTTCGTACTGCTACTTTACTTACTTCTGTTGCCAACCAGTAATGTCAGCATTGCTGTGTTCCGGTTTTGAAGGGTAAGGGTGCTGGTGAAATTATAGGTACGTGGGACTTGTCACCTTACGTCACAGTGTGACGGGCTCAGTGGTAGTGCCTCTCTGATCTTTGCGATTTAAAGCTATGAGTGGCTCTGGAACCGCTACGGGCAAGCGTGTAGCTTAGCATGAGGCACAAGACTAGTTCGTCCCATCGCTTGATATTATAAAAAAAAAAAAATTCGAACTCACGAATAATCATTTGGCGAGCATGGCTTTTAAATGTATAATGCATAATATAACATATTACGCCCTATACTTTCCTATCTAAGAAATCACGAGGCAAGTATCGACAGTGATGCGACAATCGACTCTATTCGCATTCGGCAATTGGTGCGGAAAGATATCATAAAGTTTGTAAGCCTTTGGTATTATAATGCTTGTAAGCCTTTGTTGTTTGCATAATCGCTCGCTTGCTCACGTCTTTTGTTTTCAAGTCGTCGCACAGCAATATGATATAGTACAAAGCGTGAAACGTATTTTAAAAGATACCTGTTAAAACACGGCGTATCAAGAAAACGTTTACTTTTTTTATGATACCTAGTGACCGAACAAACAAATCGTGCGCCTGGTGGTAAACGATATACACCTATCTATAACAGTTGCAGTGCCATTCAGGGCTTTAAATCGCACTGATCTGAGAGGCACTGCTACTGCGCCATTCACCCTGAGACATAAATTGTCCCATGTGCGTGCAATATCACCAGCACCCTTACCCTTCAAAACCGAAACGTAGTAAAGCTCACATTACCGCTTGGCCCCGTTTCCAAAGCCGCCCATAGAAATCTGCCGCCTGGATTCATGACCCCAGCCCACGTCATCTCCACTGTCACACATCACTCTGAGTGACAGCTGTTTTGAATATGTTACTTAATAACCTATCATAAAATGAATAATAGGTACCATTACGTGAACCAATCACTGTCCAAATTCTACCATAACCATAACAAATGACTGCCGAACACTTTGACCGACTATACATAGGAGCCTATACGTCTACCAGTCTATATTGTCATTTGCCATCCGTCGACATCGCCTCACCTCCCTAACACGTTTTAAGCGAAACTCCATTAATATTGATTTGACGCCTTGCCAGAGCGCTTGTCCTACTTTATTGTAATTTTTTCTCCAGAATTTACCATTTGGAACTTCAAATAATAGGGTCACGAAGACCGGCAGCGAGGAGGAGGATGCTTAGTTGGGAGAACGCTTGTTTTCCATGCAGGATATTCGAGTTTGATTTTCTATATTGAGTTTGGTATAAAACTATAGTGAAACGAAAATTTTACACTAACGATTATTATAGAACTTCTGAGCACGTGGGTGCCGGAAACCGATGGCAGTGACCTGTCTCTGGCTTGAATCCAGACTCGCACTTCTATATTTCTCGGAATTTATGTGTAAAATTTAATTTGACATTTACCATGAGCTTATCGATGAAGGAAAACACGTCGAAGAAGGTTCACAACCTTCGGAAAAATCCCTATCCTGCATTGAGTCAGGGTGGCGGACTAAGGCCTAAAACCATCGCCTGAGAGAAGACCCGTGCCCAGCAGAGGGACGTATAAATAGGCCGATGATGAAGTGAAAAACTTGCACACATGTTTATTTACTCAGGGGAATTTGCCTTACGGATTAATGTGACGATTTCAAGTGTAATTTGCTTGTCTATGAAATTGTTCGATTATCAGCAGGGATATTAATAAAAATGCAAGAATTGTCATAAATAAACTTAATTTATTTAGCTCGCAAACTGGTTCTCTGATAATCGATTCTGGGACGAAAATATTAACATCTGCCTAAACATATGTCTTTTAAAACTAATATAACATAGTCTTAATGTAAAGTTACTATCTAACATCAATAAAGGTTCTTTGATTTTCAGTTCAAATTTATAGATATCCATTCATCCGGTCATTGCTGACAGTAGGTTTTAAAAATAATAAGTAAAATAATAAACCTTTATACAGGATATAGAAGTAGCAGTAGAGCTCTTTGTGAACGAGTTCGTCCGGCGAAGCACTGCCACCTCACCTATTTCTGCCGCCAAGCAATAATGTGAGCATTACTGCGTTCCGGATTAGAAGAGTAAGTAAGGGTACTGGTGAAATTACAGACACATGGGACTTGTCAACTTATGTCTCAGGGTGACGGGCGCAGTCTTTGCGTTTTAAAGCTCTGAGTGGCACTACATTTATAGACAGCCGTGTCGCTTACCACCAGACCCACTTAATGTTATAATTTGTAATTTATAAATAAAATTATGTCCCTATAAGAGTTAATAAGGTTAAATTTTATTCAAAAACAAGCTTAAGAAATCAAGATTAAAGAAGTACAACGGACAAGATTGACTTTACAATATTTTAAATCAGCCCTATGGCACTTACAATAAGAGCGGTCTAAAGATCAAAGTGTGCTATCGATTGTATAACCGATAATTGAGTTTACTACGCCATTTGCAGTTACCCGGCAGGCTGACGCGGTCGGTAAATGTAAAAGAAGATTACGCCGCAGCCGATGAAAGGTGTACGACGTATATACGTCATATCGTGTTACTTCACGATATAATATACAGGGTGTAACTACTACCTTTTAAATAACACGGGACGATGGGCCTTACAAAACAAACATAATTTATTTTATTATATATTATTTAAGAAACGCCGTTGATTGTCTGAAATAAATAAATGAAATAAAATAATGATTAAGTGTGCCTAAGCGATTATTTCGTAAATATAGGAGATATCAAAATCCTTAATCTGATAACGAAATGTAGGGAGTAAAACGACAACAATAACATTTTAAAAATGAAACTAGAAATATCCAAAATGGAGTAGATGCAAAAAATATCAAATAAATTCTATTAAAAAGGAAAGTAGAGTAGTGTGAAATGTTTTAAAGACAATGGAAAACAGAAGGAAAAGACACAAAAATATAACAAGCACAAAGAAAAATTCGTAAAGTCCACTGGTTCGTTCCGTGGCTTAGTTGGCATAGGGTCTGGCACGGTTTGCTAGAATACGCCGTTTCGAATCCGGCCGGATCGAAGAAATTTTTTATGTGTACGATCTTTGAATTAATAATAATAACAAAATGGTGAAATAATTTCACAAAAAAAAATTGAATATCAATTCAATACAAATGTAAGAAGGAAATGATGTTTTAAAAAAACCATCTATAACGTAATGACAGTTTATAAAAGTCACAATTGAGGTGACATTGTTGTATTGTGTACATTAAAAATACTTTGAATAATTATTAGTTTTATCACACATCACAAATAAATGCTAACAGTGTCTACAACAGCACTGTAAGAACTCAATTAAAAAACACTTTATCATACTGCATTTGCTTGTAAAGTCTTCGCTCTTGAAAAATTATTTCACAACTCGGAAATCATTAATCACTTGATAAAAGATGTGTGTGACTTTGTACTAGAGTTGCACTCTTTTCAACCTTAACGGCTAAACTGAGAAGTACTATCTCGTGATTGTTTCATTAGATAATTTAATTTTTAACCGAGTTAAAAAAAAGAGGAGATTTTCAATTCCAATGCATTTCTTTAACTCCAGCGAAATTTGTGAACTGATTTTGATGATTTTTTTTTTTGTAGGAAAGAGTGAAGTATGGGGAAATTCGAAGAAATATTCCACCTCTAAGGATGGTTAACTACGGGATGAATTCGGTATCGCGCACTTTCCGATAAGCAAATCCAATATAACTTGGCAAATAGATGTGATTTCACGAACTTATGAGGTCGGTTTTTTTATAAAAAGTTATTAGTGTATCCGTTTGCCGGTTAATTTATTTTATGTTTTGTTTAAAGTATATTTAGGGGACTGTAGATTTAGTTGAAAATTTAAAATTATGTAATTTTTGCATGTGCCTAACTGTTTGTCCCGCAATAACGAACAATTTGACGACCTCGATGGCACAACGGTTTACATTGATATGAACTTTTCTAAATTGGTTTTCGATTGGGTATTCTGGGAAGTGGCCCAGAGAGATTTCCGTTGCTCTGGTACTCAACAGTACAAGGAATTCCATAGTTTGAGACCAGGCATTGGCGTAATTGTTTCATCTACCGCCTCTCATGAAGAGGGTCGTGGGTTCAAATTTGGGTTTGCATCGCTGAGTTTTTCGGAATATCTGTACGAAATTTGATTTGAAATTTATCATGGGCTTTTCGGTGAAAGAAACATCGTGAGAAAAAACGCCTCTCATTATGAGAGGAGGCCTATATAGCAGTGGGGCTATGTCTGTCGTCTAAGCGCGGTGCGTACTGTATCGGATTCGATCCAGGACTATACAAATCTAGAAAACTCGGACCCACTTCGGATGTCGCTTGTACACTAAGTCCGTTTGAATCCGAGAAAATACGAATATCGCTTGTACAACTAGAGATAAAATGATCCCTGGGACATTTCGGACCATCATTTATCGTATTCGGAACAGAGACTGAACTGAGACGCAAACTCTGTAAATATTAAAAATAATGCATTTAAAAATAATATTATTCTACATTAAAACACGTTGAATTCGTTACATCTCTATTTCGATGCAATGCTATCGCGATTTTCTCGGTTCATATGAAAAGGCGTTTGGTTGGACAATAAAAAACTTGTAGGTCTCGGGCATAACCATTATGGGATCAGAAGAACTGTGATCCTCTTGATCACGCCTTAGACTTTTAGATATCCTTCATGTCTTTTTGTCGTAGTTAATATCACGGATTAGGTAGTTGTTGTAGGCGTTATTTAGCCCGTATAAGAAACTAATCTAATATATTATAACGCTACTTCGATAAACGTTATTTTTGTCTTTATAGTTGTAGTAGCCTAACGATTTCAGCTACCGCCAGTCAAACGGTTTCTTGAAATCTATGTGCGAAATTTTAGCTAAAAGCTAAAAGTTAACAATTTCAATTTTAATTTTATTGAATGAAATTATTTTTGTCTTTTTTTATAATACTAAGTGACGGGACGAACAAATCGTACACCTGGTATTAAGCGACACGCCTATCCGTAACAGTTACAGCGCCACTCAGAGCTTTAAATCGCAAAGATCTTAGGGGCACTGACTACACCCGTTACCCTGAGACATAAGTTGACAAGTTCCATGTATCTGTAATGTCTCCAGCACCTTTACCATTCTGAACCGGAACGCGGTAATGCTCACATTACTGCTTGGCGACGGAACTCCCTGGACAAACTCTTTCACAAGAAGCTCTACTGCTACTAATTTGGATTACTCTACTCTTAATGCTTACATTAATATTATTTCTACGCAATCTTACGTCATCTGGTGTAACAGTGTACAATACATCTTTGTCCGTAATAAAAATTCATCCGCCCGCTTGTTAGTGGCGAGACAGAAATCCCGTACACAGAGAGGTTTCCTTTTACGACGATATAAAACTGCCGTAAAACCGGATCCAGAGTCGGCCCTGGTTTATTTCGGATACACACAAATACACCTACTTACGAACTTTAAATGATGTTGTGATCAACGATTTTTATTCTTCAAAAATATACAGTACACTTTTTTAAAATACCTTTAAGATAAAACTATTTCTTTTAGATCTAAGTAAATATAATGTTTTTTCAAATTAACCAGCGTTTCCGGCTCGTTACAGGTCCCATTTCTCAATAGATATCAACTTATCGTTTTTTTTTATAACATCAAGTGACGAGACGAACAAGTCGTGCGCCTGATGGTAAGCTACACGCCTGTCCACAACAGTTGCAGTGCCACTCAGAGCTTCAAATCGCAAAGATCTGAGGGGCACTGCCAATGCACCCCTCACCCTGAGACATAAGTTGACAAGTCCCATGTGCCTGTAATTTCACCAGCACCCTTACCCTTCAAAACTGGAACACAGTAATGCTAACATTACTGCTTGGCGGCAGAAATAGATAAGGTGGCAGTACTTCCCTAGACGAACTCGTTCACAATCGAAGATCGAGGATCAATATAGACACACTTAAAAAATATATGTTATTATTAGCAGTAGAGCTCCTTGTGAAAGAGTTCGTTCAGGGAAGTACTGCTACCTTACTTACTTCTGCTGCCAAGCAGTAACGTGCTGGTGAAATTACAGGCACATGAGACTTATCAACCTATGTCTCAGGGTGACGGGCGCAGTGACGGTGCTCCTCAGCTCCTTGTGTTTGCTCTGAAAAGCTCTGAGTGGCACTGTAACTGTTATGGACAGGCGTGTTGCTTACCATCAGTACTCGACACGACACGACTTGTTCGTCTTGTCACTTGGTATCATACAAAAAAAAGTAGCAATAGAAGTCCTTGTGAAAGTTGAACGTCCAGGGAATTAAGGGAAGCACTAATGTGAACATTACTGCGTACCAGTTTTGATTTGTAAATATAAATTAATTTTTAATTATACCTAAAATTCAATTTAATTTAAGGTTATTCTTAATTCATTATACAATGTGTTGATTTGCATTCTCGCCATATTTACAGAGGTCATTCTATATCCAAAACTGAACCCAAATCACAAAAAAACAAATCGAAAAAAATTTTCGTAAATCGAAATTTTTTATTAAATTGCGGTTAACAAATTTGATGAGGTCATTGACTTACACAGCATTGACTTGCAAACATTTTGAACAATTACCTCAAATGCGCAGAAAGAAACGCATTTTGGATCTATTTGGTGGTGGGGGCGGGTAGCGACAGCGGGGTAGTGTCGCATCGAGCGCGCGATTGGTAGATCAGTTGACCTTGTTTCCCGTACTAACTGCGTCTACGTCACGCTGACATCCCGCATAGGTACATTATATTCTAGTCTGTCACGAAACACCATGTGGTTTAGTATATAAACAAGAGTTAGTAGTGCAAAAAAAAAGAGTTCCTAAGACAAGTGCGTGTCTATTCTTATGGCATATTGTGAAACGTTTAGTTTACGCGGAGGATACGAGTGTGGAAGTTTCTGCTTTCAAAGTTGTGAAAGCTAACGTTGAAACAAAACTCACGTGCGAATCTCTACATAGTTGGTGGTGGCTCTGGTATGGATTCGTATGGAGCTAGGTACTTCTAGCAATACTTTCATGTAACCAAAAATTGGTAAGTACCAAATCTAAGTAACAAAAAACTTTTTTCAGTCAACTTTTCTAATTAATGTAAATAAATAATAAATTATATCAATACTACTACACAATCATAATTAAAATAATAAGCAATCTCAGTACAGAGTACTAAAAAAAACCGACCTCAAAAGTACGAGGAATTACGTCTATTTGCTAAGTTTTATTGAAATATCCCCTAGTTTGCCACTATAAAGATAATAAAAATCGGTTCCCCACTACTCAAAGTATATTGAGAGAAAAACGCCTAGAATTAGAGAAATAGCAAAATCAACCATTAACGTAATTGCTCCTAAATTAAAGTTAGGCGCTATTTATAAAAATGAATCTTCATGCGTGACCTTTCGAGGTGGATGATTTTCTTCGAAATGAAATGGGACCACTATGGAAGTACCAACAAAAAAAAACATGAAAATCGGTTCACAAATACCGGACTTATAGCGTAACATACATACAACAAAAAAAAGAACTTACAGTCGAATTGAGACCCTACTCCTTTCTTGAAGTCGGTTAAAAATACCGAACTTATCGCGTAACATACATACAAAAAAAAATAAACAGTCGAATTGAGAACCTCCTCTTTTTTTGAACTCGGTTAAAAAATTGGTAAATAAGCGATCGAGAAAGATTACGTATCGCTCGGAGACGCATAATTAATTTCTTAAATATGTTGAGAATGCAAATTAACACACTGTATAACAACTTGCTGTTAATAAAATTTAATAGATATGTAATGTTATGTTAAATTATTAATGAGTTTATACCTCAATAAAGAAACATTTCATTTTTTCAATACCAGAATCTATAAAATATGAACCTGGAATAATTATAAATTATATTTTTTTATCGATTATTTTAAAGCTGAGATAATATTATTCAACAAACAGTTGTATGTGATGTTACTTTGATCCGAAGAAATAGTTTCATTCCCAAAATCACGAAATCTTAAGAAATCGACATGGACCGTTAAGAAAATACAAAAATTAGAAATGAACTTTTTAATATTAACAAAGAGAAAATAAACAACGTTTACAATGACGGCAATGTTTGAGTCCCTATAACTCAAAGAGAAAGCTGTTGCAGTTTATGTGGTAGACACCTACTGATCATAAATTCAAGATACATCAACTGACCTGTGGTACGATTACGGGATACTATTTAATACAGGCGGCTCAGGATTGCACCTAATTGCACTCTAATTTAGTCTGCATTATATTAATAATGATTTATCTATTAGGCCATGATAGAGGCGAAAGTTTAAAATAGAATAACGCACGTATACTAATATCCTCGCATTAGTGAAACCGTGAGTCGCGGATGCTATGGACACACATATTACACAACAACACATTACACCTAAACTCACGAGAAAATAAATTAAGGCTATACAAATATTTCTCCCGGTCCGTTATTGATCCCAGAGCCTCTGCTTGGCAGTCCAGCATTGTAACCGTTCGGCCACGGAGCCAGTTAATGCTTTATCATGACGATGGCGACAAATTTTCAGAAGATTCTAGAGTGTAGAAGCCAAAATGCAGTTGAAAATCAAGTATCAAACCCAAGATAAATAACGAAACTCAAATTAGGAACGACCTTTCTATTGAAACTTCGTACAAACTCCCTGAAGTTTGCCTCTCATGAAATCTCAAAGTTGTTTGTTTACTTGTAATTTGCACCACACGTAAACAAGAAGATTTGTTAGTGCTTGGGGACCTTTCTAGGTTTGGGCGACACTGAAACTGAATAATGAGTGAATTGATAAATAGGAATCTTCTAATTATCGTTAAAGAACATACAGTAACGAAAAATCTATCACAAAATATTATTAGGATGTTATTATGTTGTATTGTAATCATGTGCCTCTATATGACGCAAATGATCCTTGGCACTTTTCTTAACACGATAGTTCGGCTGTTAGTTGGTAAGTAGAGTAAAAGAATCCATCAACAGACGAGAAAACGAGAAGGGGTCACTATCCGCCCGTCCTTGGCTTTAGGTACCACAATGCGCCCCGCTTATTGATGTTCACATTGACGGAACGGCAACATAGGCTGTCAGCGAGCCGTTCGCTAAGGACGTTTTTCATGTTCAAACAGTTGATGTTTAATTTATTTATTACGTTACCGTATGATAGTCGTGAATTATGCCATGCACAGCTGTTCATTCATCTAAATAAAATAAACAGAGTTTCTATCATTAAAAGCCTCTTTATATTTGCTGTCGAATTTTCAATATAATGCGACTTAATAACATATTATTTAGAGATAAAACATTTAAAAGAAAATATTTTAGTGTAGGTAATTAATGTGTTATTCACTTCCTATAATTAGTGTTATTCACTTACCAAGTTAAGTCTTTAGATTAAGCGCCTTACTTGGCTTTATTTAATTTAACTGGTGTAATTTACTGTTCTTTTAGTATTTAATGAATAAAATCATTAATATAATTATGTAATGATCAAATTATTTACATATACAATACATTTGTTTGCTCTTACAAAGTCACTGTGTACGTTAAATTAGAGAATAAATAGTTCATGAAAGTGATGGACAACCCTAACACTTTAGGCACACATTTGCGCGTGTACAGACAGCGCGTTGCTGCATGTAGTAGTAATAGGTAAATACGTTTCTACTGTTGTATGGAGTATCCGGGGTGTGCCAGCCTAATTCACTGATATTTCACTGAAATGATTTGAGGTGGGCCCGGATAAACGATCGGCGAGTACGTTACGCCGATTGGAAAATCCTTTCATCACTATGGCAATCATATCCTACACTTCAGCATTGCGGCTACTATTCGTGTCGCGGGTAGCGACAATAACGTCTAGGTCACAATTATATGGTTTATATCATCGATACGATAAGAAGCCTGATATGTCTGACTGATGTGTGAAAGTTTTGATCCACTTTTGGCTTCGATATAGGGGGTCACAATACCTAGTGATGCGGAATTAGCTTGAGCTAAGTCAGATAAAGCTTTTACCAGCATTTTAGTAGCAGTAGAATTGTGAAAGTGTTCGTCCAGGGAAGTACTGCCGCCTTAACTATTTCTGTCGCCAAGTAGTAATGCAAGCATTACCGCGTTCTCGTTTGGAAAAATAAGGGTGCCGGTGAAATTACAGGCACGTAAGACTTGTCAACTTATATCTCAGGTTAACAGCCCAGTGGTAGTGCCCCTAATATCTATGCGATTTAGAGCTCTGAGTGCCACTGCAACTGTTGTGTCTCTTTCCTCCAGACGCATGACTTGTTCGTCCCGTCACTTGGTGTTACAAAAAAGTCTGTTGCCACACTGGGGCCACTACTCATAATAACTGGGCTACAGACCGAGTCAACGGATCTTATGAATTTTTTGTAATTTTAACGAAAGAAATAGACGTGATATTAAGAACATTCGTGACCATAGAACCTGTAAAAGAATCCGAACATGTACGCGATTTAGAACTGAAAAAATAGTTTCATTTGCAACGTGTAGCAATCACAAAAACCTAAAATTTCGAAAGAGATTGACTTGTTTAATTAGTCTAGTTTGCGTTTGTTTGAATCAACGCGAATGTTTACTTTGAACCTCGTGCCGAAATATGGTGGAGCGCAAATTTCTGTTGATTGAATTTTGATCTTCTAAATGTTTAGTGTGTTTGTATTAATATACCGAACAGATAACTAATTTGCTAAACAAATATTGTATTTCGATGATTGTTAACGCTATTTCCAGTGAACCCAATATAAACTAACTGCTCTACTCTAGTGGTTTTCCATCCCATAAGGTATAATTATTTTAGAATATTGTCGGAACATAACCGTAACGTTAAAATAGCATTGTCGCTTAATTAGTCAGGAATTATTTGATAACTGGCGGATTCACTCTTCGTCATCAATTCTTTCAAACGTCGGTGAAATAATAACGTCAGTTGATTACAGTTAATTCGTTTATACACTTTTCGCAGTAATTAATTCGAAAGTACAAAGATAGATCAAGGTAAAATGAATTTTAAATGTTTACGTGGTAAATTCACAGAGAGCGGCTGCATTTGCGTGTTCTCTTTTGAAGTAACTCACACCAAAAGCGCATCTAGTCAATAAAGCGCATTGACTTCGCGCAGAGACTTGTTTCAAAAGCATCGACTATCAATTTCACTGCTTATTCTCATATAGCAACTCTGCCAACGACCAATGATGCCATAGGCGTACACCAGATGACTGATTAAACAGAATAGATTCAAACTATATCAGTGCTACTCCCTCTGCGACCTCACCCAGACAGACTTGTCAAACTGATGTAACATTTATATAATATAATAAGTAAAGAAACCGTGGACAGTTAATAAGATTCGACGATAATTTGGTAAATCGTTTCTCCAATAATTTGAAAACAAGGTGTAGTAGTAGTAGTAGTAGTATTAGCTAGGACTTATTCTTTTATAAAGCACATTACGTAAACAATAAACCGAATTATGTTAGATTATGTCGGAAGTGACAAGTGGCTCTAATATGTTGGAGAATTTAGATAGATATTTTAACAATTATATTGCAGATGAAATTAGTTAAGTTGGTCATATTTATTTAGAGTGACTTGCAAATTTACTCCTTAATGATCCAGCAAGTGCAGATTATGCACAAGAATTGTAAAAACTAAAGGTGTACGTCAAGGAGCTATCGTGAAGCCTAAGGTAAGCGTTCTCGCCTCAACGTGGTGTTTAACTTTAGAGAGACTCATCAATTGAGTTTGTCGGTGTCGGTTTCGAAGTTACTACTGTTTGCCGAAGACCACGAACTCATTCTTCTTATTTGTGCTATCAAAAATACTGTTCTCACCAATCTATGCGGGAATTTAATATTGATCTTTCAACTTCTTAGAGTCTTGTGTATGGGTGGCAGTTATGATGTCCACTGAATGGCCAATAGTGTGATAATTAATTCAAAATATTCATAATTCAAAAACCAACTACCATGATGTTCCACAAGGAAGTGCACTAGGCTTTTGTTTTTTATAACGAAACAAAAAATAAATTTACGAACTTGTACGTACATACAGTAATCCAGTAGTCCTATATCATTTTTTGATCATGTGTGATATGTAGTTAAATGATAAAAGTTGTATTCACTTCGATAAAATGATGGAAAACTACCAAAATCAAAATCGCTCATATTCGAAGAGAAAAAGGAAAGAAATATGAAAAAGTCATTGACTTAAAAAAGTCATACAATTGCCGATTCACATAACTTGCAACATCTGTCACGCGGTAGATGCAGGGCGCCATTAGTGACATTTATATTTATTATGAAATGACTCTGACCATGCATTGCATGATATTATGTCGCATGAGGCGAAGGTACAACCATTCCTAAGGCAGCCATACAAATACCACAACAAATTACGGGAAGGGGATTATTATAGAAATGTATTCGAAAAAATAGGCTCAATTGTATCAAGGAGAGAGAGAGAGAGAGAGAGAGATTATTGCAGAGCTTTCTTGTTTCTTAAATAAAACACGGTCAGAACAAATCGTCTTGCTGTCGCGATCACGCCCATCTTGTCACTCACATTAATGATGACAAATGGCTAATAAAAAAGAAAAATATCACTTTCTGATGACCTTAATTCTGAAATTGTCTCAGGTTTAAAGCATTTAAACTCTCAAAATGAATGTAATTGTCACTGTAAACTGTCAATATACATAGGTACACTCATCAAAAGCATCTAGGTATCGAGAACGTTTTTGTCACGTCCTGAAAATCAGATTTTTAATTAATTATTAACACCTTTGATTTTTCAGGGTCAATTTAATAATTTAGTAAATAAACAAATAATGTAATAAATTTATATAGATGTTTTTATTTAATTTAATAAGGTACTCAAATATTTAAAATAATACCTTGATCACTAGACACTTTTGATGTGTATATTATATATATATATATATATATATTTATCATTCAACCTTTTTAGCGTTTACCTCTAAATATATCTCTAACTAGTTCAGTTATGTTATTCAAATTTGTTATCAGCATATTTAAAGAGTAAAGAATTCTATCAAGAATTATTTCGGCACATTTTATATGAAGAATCAAATTTAACTTGCTAATGTTTTTTGTTTTCCTAAAGTACTTTACAATTTTATCACGATTTTTATCACGATTTACAAGTGAAATATAGTCGGGCCTTTTGTCACACTTTTCCAATTTTTATTACAGTTTGCTTATTACTTCTTTAACAATCTTGGTAGCTCAAAGGTTTGCACTATAGCACTGTCTAAGCTGCTGTGTAATCCGTATCAATGCGGACAAATTTGGGATGTGAACTTTTCCAAATTGGATTGAATTTCGATGCTCTAATACTGCAGGTAATTTCCTTGTTTCAGACCAGGTAATTGGTGTGGTTGTCTGGCACATTATTATTATTCTATGTTCCCAGTTTGTTGAAATTCCTATCACGTTTCCGTTGTTTACTAAAGACATGTGTTGTTATGTGAGGATTATTAGATAATAAGCTTCTTGAATTAATATTGATCGTATTATCTCAGAGTATAATAGAGATGCTTAGACGGTCTGGACATGTAAAGCAAATGAATGAAAGAATATTTACGAAACAGACTTATAAGGCGAGTGTGAGTGGGTTAAACTGAGGCGAATTTAACGTGACCGAATTGAGAACGTCGTAAGGAAAGGCCAGCTCAAGGGTTCAAGTATAAAAGCACAGAAAGATGCCTGTTGATGAAGCCAAATATGTATGTCAGGTACAAAACAAGTGGAAGGTTGTTGTCTCTGCCTGCCTTGATGGGAAAAGGGCGTGAAGTATGTATATTTATGTACTTCAGAGTTAAGTTTGTAAACGGCATTTAGAGCTGGTATAGTTGGGAAAGAAAGCGAGTTTTAAAGAGTTGGGAGATATGTTGGACGATCGACTTGGCTCAACTGTTTCGACTTTTATACGCAGTTTAACCGTATTAGAATATGAACAGGTATGGTAACTTGCATTATCTAGCGATGCATTACCATTACATAACACTGGTCGTCCCAACGTGCCTTTTAGTGAATAACCGCGAAAGCCTTGACATATATATTTTTTGTTAATTAATTCAGCAACACGTGAGCATTATAAAAGGTTGTTGCGTTTCATAAATAGAATTTTGTAATGACCTTTAACGCAAGGTTAATTTTATAAATCGAATGTAATCGTATTAAGGACCATGACATTTCTATCATAAAAGTTAATAATGTTTGTTCAATGGCTTTGAAAATGGACACAATTTTTGTTACTAACTATAGAATACGATTAATAGCTAATGGATATTGTAGTGGAGTGTGTGAATTGGTTTCCGAGGCAAATTCGGAGTAATACCATAGAAAATGTATACTTACATTTTATTTCATAAACATATTATTTTAATAGCAGTAGAGGTTCTTATGAAAGAGTTCGTCCAGGTACCGCTGTAGTATAATGAGACAAGTAGAACAACTCCACATAAATACAGAAGGGCGTCTTGTACTTGTATATGTGCATACCCGCTGCGTGCTTGTATGGACTAGGGTTGTTACGAATTTTTGGCATCAGCATCCAGATTCTTAGATGCCGATATTCAATGCAGATGTTCGTGTCATGGGATGACCCAAACCGTACGCTGGAATAATTTACAAATCTTCCAGAAACAGACTATTAGCCGAAAAAGCAGCGGAATCTAAATAAATTTTACTTCTGTGAGCTCAGCTGTTGTTTTTAGAATGTAACTGACAAAACTCTACAACGATTAAGCTAGGCACATTGATTGTTTTCATGCAGGTTGATTCTTTTGTTAATATTAACAATGTCACAAAATCATTGAAATAATATTTTGTTACTGCATCAGCATGTGTAAATTGCAGAAATTGACCCGTTCGCTTGGTGTTTAATAAATGAAATCAAACAGTAGACGTGTTTATTGTTGTGTTTATGGTAGTTTGAACAAGAGGGTCTCAAATTCTATATTCTATATTGTTTATTATTTCATTTGTTGTTCACAGTCATAATTCAATAATCGAGATACCAATTGTCGACACTAATACAAAAATATCAATAAGTAAGTACTGTATTTAACAAAGATTATTGCAATACAGCACGAGAATACTGTGATGAACACAGGTACACTAAAATAATAAAGTGCCAACCCTATGCTCCAATCGAAGTGTAGGAAGTGATTCGCTGAATTGGCGGGAGTTGACCTATTTATTTTACTATACTATGGTACTGCCACCATACCTATCAAGCAGTAATTCATTATTGCGTTTCGGTTTTGAAAGCTGTGGCTGCTGGTGAAACTACAAGCACATGAAATTTATCGACGTCATGCCTCAGGGTGATGGACCCAATGGTAGTGCCCTTTAGGCTGCGATATAAAGCTCTGAATGGTGGTCAGGTGCACAACTTGTTCGTTCCGTTATTTAATAATCGTAAAAAACTTAAAAGCCGAACTGAGAATAACAAAGTGCACTAGCGACAAAAGATAAAAAACTACTGACGTTCCATAGAAAAGGCGCCAAAAATAAGTTGAATGTAAAACTACGCTGATAAAAAAACTAATATATATTATGTTTTCATAACAGGAATAGTTTGACGGGCTCTGAGCTAACTAAAATAACTTTGTATACATTGTTGTTTTCCTATTATCGTCGTCAGCTACTCTATCGATTGTAACACGAGTTACAATTCTTCAATAGGAATAGCCTCTGTCTAATAGTTGACTCTTGTAATGTGATTTACTCACTATGGTTATACGTAATTATACTAACGACTTTCTATTTTGCTTTATATTATATAAAGCATTTTTTTTTACTTTATATTATATTTACTTTATAAAATTTTTACTTTATATTATATTTTTTTCTACAATGCTTCTAATAATATCTGAGGATATGATTACCTTCAATCACTAAATCGAAAACATTGAAATATATTTATATTGCATTTGAAAATGAAATTTATTTTCCTGCTTTTAAATCCTGTGTATTTGTACACGATTTATAAGTGATAAACAATTTATATTATTCAAATAAAATGTTCTCTAAATCGTATGTAGCGTAAAATGGAATGTTTTTCTAGTAAATTTTAATAAAGTATTTAAATTAATAGCTTTAGAAAGTTTTCTTCAGGATAGCGTGGTTCACATTAATATTACAGTCGCACTTCAATGGCTATTTGTATTTGCATATTTGATATATTTGCCAAGCAATCACCATGTGTAGATGGTATTTGTGACAAAGTATTTTGCCTTATTTACCTATTCGACAAAAACAGCAACACCAAACTCGCGTTACCGTGCGCTGGTCGATTTCTCGACACACGTTAAAGGAACGGTTTACTTGCGTATCTGCCATATGCAAGTAAACAGTACACACCGGTCATATTCATTATTTTGACTCCTTATGTGTCTACTATATTTGTCATATTTGTCAGTGTCTGCATGTTTGTATGTACTCACATCAAATATTTTTACAAGTGCATCAAACATCCAATAACGTACGCAAGAAGCCATGTGAAGTACTGCTATTAGACATAACTGGTTGATGCTTTACCATCGTAGTCACCCGTGGGGATTCCAGACAGAGTCACCAGATCTTACGAACTATTTTAGTTGTTTTGTGTAATTCGATCTTTGTATTCGTAATAATGACAAGTTACTGGAGTAACTTCACAAAAACATATACGAATACCATGCTAATAAAAACATTATAATATTCAATAAAGTAGTTAAATATTGAAATTATTATAATTTTGTAAATAAGTATTTTTAGTATATGATTTTTAGTAGCAGTAGGGCTCCTTGTGAAAGAGTTCGTCCAGGGTAGTACTGCCATCTTACCTATTTCTGCCGCCAAGCAGTAATGTTAGCATTACTGTGTTACGGTTTTGAAGGGTGCTAGTGAAATTACTGGCACATGGAACTTGTCAACTTATGTCTCGAGGGTGACGGGCGCAGTGATAGTGACCCCTCAGATCTTTGCAATATAAAGCTCTGAGTGGCAATGTAACGGTTATGGACAGGCGTGTAGCTTACCATCAGGCGCACGACTTGTTCGTCTCAGCACTTGATGTTATAAAAAAAAATATGGTACAAATTAAAAATTGTTGGCATATCTAAATAAAAATTAAACTTACTGTCTTTTCGTAATTATAACGAAAGAAATAGACGTGATATGTCACCTGTGACCACGGGACCTGTAAAAAGCCCGAAATATTGTTATATTCTCAGAATAATAACACATAGAAACCTAGCCCGCACACGCTAAGTGAGGCAAATTGAAGCGCGCCCAATGGGCCTACACGAGCGGGCGGGCCTTCAGTGCTCAAGGTCAACTTGCACCGCGAACAGATCAAGAATTTTAGCTAAAAATGACGAAATGTGCGGTAAACGATTGTAAAAATACGTCAGACAAACGTAAAATAGATACTAACATCACATTCCACAAGGAAGTAACGCGTTTCAACTTGTATTTTTATATAAATATTCACTAAAACCGAAAATTAACCTACTACTAAAACTAGCCTACATGAATTTGATTTTTGCCTCACTTGTGACAGTTCGTTTGATATGAAACTATCATTCTATGCGTTATTATTCTAATGTTATTTTTAAAAAAACAACAACAAAAAGTACGACGTTTACATCCGAAAAAATAACTGCATTTCCCATGTGTTAGAACTCGATACATTCTATTTATTGAAATATCTAGAATGACAAAATTAATAATTCCTAGTACTATACCTAAATACAATTTTTCGAAGTACAACTCATAAAGAATCCTTACAAACGCTTCCTGCATTTTCGGTCCCCGCTGTAGAGTTGAGCCATGCTAGCGGTTCTATATTTATGGAAAACCAAGAGCTTATTATATAACTTTTACTTTAGCTTTTATATATAACTTTAACTATTTTCTTTTTTTGTTTAAACATATCAATTAAGTATTCTTATTTTAGTATTAATTTCATCTACTTTGAAGAAAAAAAACCACTGATCCAATTCTTTTTTAATATTTATAAGTAGTATTTTTATATACAGATCGATCAAATTCGACATAAGGAAAATCAAAGGAGCTCTCTTAAAAATATTAGATACGGAAGAAGTATTTTTCTTTTTTTAAAATCTACCATTAATTTTTTGGATAAAATTTTGTATTGTTTGTACCCTACGTGTATATTTTAGCTTACTGTCTAATAAATCAATAAGGAATTTTTCCAGAAAAAAAGGCAAATATACCTTTGTAATTATTAAAGGGAATTTAGCAGTTTTTATACAAATATGAATTAAAAAAATTTAACTAGCTAGTACAAGTACTACGTGTCACCAGTACTTATATTAGTTATTTATATATTAGACACGACCCTATCACAAATAATATTATTGTCATTCCGACAGTTATCCAGCACTGAATTCCACAGCATTATTGTGGGATGGAATTGGGTGCCGGTCTCTGACAAAAACCTGTGAATATGGACTGCCAACAAAACAGAACAAAACTTTGAAAGGCGGATTCGATTTCGCTTATCTATGCAATGCAGGATCGAATGAAATTCGACAACTTTGAGAGACGGGGATTGACTGGTAAATACTTGAATGTTTTGCCTAGCAAAAAAAGTATCTTTTGATGTCGTTCAAATAAAAATATCGACATTAAACCACCTTGACAAGGTCAAATTATGATAATGTTGTTTCTCCTCGAATAACAATGTTAGTTTTTACTGAATCATAATTTGGTTTGAAGCTAAAGGAAAACATTCTGATCAAAATTAACATTTCATTTGGAATAAAGAAAAAGTACATAATTTTCATATTATTAACCAAAAGTAATTGGCATATTTGACTGGTGCCACGTATATTGCTTTTTATTTACTTGTTTCATTGGCTCAGCAACTGGAAGTGGATCTTAGCCTCCGACATCAAAGTACGCCGTTTAACTATAAATGGCGGTCAAAGGTAATATGGTGGCATGAACAAATAAATATCCTATTGAAATTATATTTCAAGTTTTAACTTTTAACTGAAGTGACCAAGCTGGTCTACCACGTAGAGGTCCCGGGTTCGATTCCTGGGCCGAGAGAAATATAAAGTATGGTCTAAACTTATTTATCTCGTGAAATTGGGTATAATGTGGTTATCATGTCGTGTGTCCATGGTACCCGCGACACACGGATGCGTGTGCGTTTTGGTCTAACGCCAATTCCAATTATTGGGGAATATTCAGCTTATTAAAAACGGCAAACAAACAAAAAGGACGGTGAAACACACATCGACGGAAACACACGGTGAGACACAAGGTCGTCGTTATTTTGTTATACTGTAGTAATACAGGACGTAATAAAAAAGAGTGGCGATATTTTAGGTGTCAGTCGTATTTATGATTTGAAATAACATTAGCAAAATATGACTTTAAGTTTTCAATTATTTTTCTGCGGTGTAGAAGATTTATCTAATTGAATTCGGTGTTACGTGAAGTGAACATGGTACTGATGATTGCCTAAAGAACCTGCATCTTTCTTTTTTTTCTAAATCCTATTTTTGATGCTTTCGGTTACTTTTTACTACCTTACCAACTGGCTAATCTCACAAACAAAAAATAATGACGTGCTAACAAAATATCTAAGCTCAGCAAATATATATTATTTTTTTACATACAAACAAACGAAGTTTGTTGTTTCGTGTTGTTTATAATGTCGGTGAATATGAATAGAATGGCAAAATTGTAAAGACGCTACTAAAATTTGATTGATTCAAATGAGTGATGTAGGTACTGCCTACACTATACAGTGTCCACAACTAACAAATTACGAAGTGTGAATACAAATATTTTTCTCTATTTTCATTTATTGTGCTTAATTTTGTTTGTGTATAATGTCACCCTATATAAACTTAATTTTATTATTTTAATTATTAGATTCGCCAAAGAATGCCGAAAATTTTTTTTCGTCGACTCGATGGGACTTGAACCCACGTCCATGCTGCACCGTAGAATTGCTCTAACCATCTGAGTCACGGGTCCAGTTACCAAATCGTCGAAATTCTCCTTTGTTTTACTATTAAAGATGGGCATGAAATAACACTGGGAAAATTGCTTGAGTGTAAAAATTGTAATACAACCCTTAGCAAAATAACACCGAATGTTCTCTGAAATTTATTTTTCGCCTTGTATGTCTAAAGCTGAACTAAAACCGGCATCCTATCCTAAGTAAACTGGACGATCGTTTTGTATTAGTTCATTTTTTTTTTCACCAACTGTGTTTCTATGTAAAGCCTAAGTAATTGCTTTTTCGTCCGTTTTTCGAATCTCATGGATATTCTGTATGAATTTCTTAAGTAATTAGTTTTAAATTATTCATGTTTTACCCAGTTTCGATCCACCACAATCTAAACACATGGTAAAATTATACGTCGTTTCTAGCAACACTATGCGTAATTGGATTAAATATTTCTGATAATTGTCGCTTTTAAGATAATATTTTTTTTAAATACGTAGTTGTATGCTATGAATATTATTACGTGTTTCTTATATCACGACCATCTTAACATGAATGGGAGATTTTAGTATTTTTGAAAAAAATACAAATATCAAGAGAGTACAATCGTAATTATCGTTCAAATAAGAAATAATTAGGTTTTTGTGATTGTAAGATAATGAAAAAAAGCCTATTTTTCGGATCTAAATCGTAACACGTATAGATTTTTAACGTATTCTATATTATGTATATAGCAATCCGTAAAGTACATCTTTTTTTGGGTGTTTCTTTGCAAAATAATAGCTAACTTAGAGTGGTTGGTTCGAAGATGTTAACGTTCCGAGTAATACGACTGTCATCCTTCCATATTAAATGGTCACTTGATAAGTATGGTCGGTCGGAAGATATTTACCTTCCGTGTAATATAATAATAAAAATAATAATAATAATAAAATTCTTTATTAAGGCATTACAAAAACAATACATTTTGAGGGAGACCTCAATTCAATTTATCAATATTTTTGTTTTTGTATATACCTAACAAAAATATTAATAAACCTCTATCTATCTAATATCTATATTATCTAAATATAGAATAAATTATGAATTACAGGATACAATAAAATAAAATAAAATATGAACTAAAATAAAATAATACCATAAATGGGTGATTGTCATTTACGGTTCGCTTCCCGGTGGACAGACATCCAGTATTTAAAATAGAGCTGACGAAGGACGTGTTTCATACTACAATCAGGATTGCATTGTCAGTTGCAAGCACTCTTTTCCAAAATAAGGCCACTCTCGTAATGTAGCGTAAGGCTCAACTCACACTGGTGCAGAGTCGAAGCGTCACGTCGCGTCCTGTTTTTCACTACAACGCCTGGCGACGCGCGACGACGTTCGCGTTAGTACGCCCGAGTCCGAGTGTGGTCGGCGTCTGACGCCTCGCTGAGCTCAAGTAACGCGCAAAGCCACTCGACTGGAACCCAGAGTCGATGCGCGTAGGCGCTTGACTCCGCATTTGCATAATACAAATTTATACCTTAATAATGGGAAAATAGAGATAAATATGCTATAGGCGAAAAACATGACGCGCCGCGATGCTGTGACTCTGCGCCAGTGTGAGTTGAGTCTAAAATTCCGGAATGCGGGCTTCCGCAAACATGTTCGACGCACTGCAAAATCTAGGCAGTTTCACCAGGATACGGAACGTGTCATTGTGTTGAACCCTTAGATTGTCCTTCCTCCTATGAATATGGTTCTCCTTCCTCCACCTAACATTTCCATTCTGTTGCAACTGTTGGTTTTTACTGGGATAACGTTAACCTTCTCGAGTTATCTGACTCATTTATTTATTTATTTATTTATTTATTTGACATTAATGCAACATGACAGTTCACACCATAGCGTTACATCAATAATAATTTACTTAAAACTAAAACAAAGCAAATGTACAATGTAGGTTATGCTATAACTAGATAAATAAATAAAATTAACCTAAAAACCATCCTGACTTCTTTCTAGCACTCTCTTCCATTCAATCAACAGTCTCACTATCCCTGTCATAAATACATCACACTGTGGCGATGCTGATAGTATAGAGTTGAGGAGTGTTCTAGCTCGGGGAATGGGCGAGTCCCGATACAAATTTGTGCGTGAGGGCTCAGTGGCCAGTAGGCGTACACTCCTACGCTCGTTGCAGTATCTATGTGGAACATTAAATCTTGCGAACTGTTCCACAAGCTTCACACTATCCAGCTTATTTCTCATCACATTTAAAGTAAAGCTGAGCAAGGTCACATTTCTGCGTAATTCCAGTGACTCATAACCTAAGTGGCCCTGAAGGAAGCGTGTTGGATATAAGAACGGATAATAGAAAAAGTGTTTCTTATAAAAATTTCTCAAAAACTTTTTTTGGACTTGTTCCAACATGAGAATATACTTTTTCTCATGTGGAGCCCAGACCACTGCATTTGTTTCTAGGATGCTTCGAACAAGTGCCATGTATAGCGTACGCGTCGCCGCAGCGGTGAGAGGAGCAGCATTACGCAACACGAACCCTAATCTTTGGTACGCACATTTTGTGACATTCCGAATGTGAGTCCGGAATGTGAGGCTGGTGTCAAAGGCAACTCCAAGGTCACGGACCTCGTCGACGCGAACCATCGTCTCACCGGCTATGAGATAGTTATAGTGGAGTGGCGATCTGGAGCGCGAAAAGGACATGATCTCGCACTTACTCCTATTAAATAGTAGCTTACTATCTACACTCCACTTGTTCACCGCATCAATATCTCTTTGCAGAGCTTGACAGTCCAGTATAGACTTAATGGGCATAACGAGCTTTACGTCGTCGGCGAACAATAAAATAGTGCCGCTGTCAACTACCTCAGGAAGGTCATTAATAAGAATTAGGAAGAGGAATGGTCCCAAATTCGATCCTTGACTAATGCCAGAACGTGTATGGTACGGCTTTGAGTGGTATGCTCCATACTTTACATATTGTTTCCTATCCTTAAGATAGTTAGCAAACAGACTCAGGAGCCGGGGTACGAACCCCATTTTACCTAGCTTCTGCAGTAGGATATCGTTATCGACCCGGTCGAAAGCTTTCTGGAAGTCTAGGTATACGATATCAACTTGATTTCGAGCATCAACCTCTCTTGATATTATGTCGACCACCTCCACTAAATTAGTGGCCACCGATCTTCTCGGCAAAAAGGCGTGTTGGGATATGGTGAAGTAAGGCTGGCACTGGGGGAGCAGATACTCGTGCAAAACCATCTCAAAGACCTTAGCCATTGCAGATAGTATCGCTATAGGTCGATAATTCTCTATTTTCAGTTTAGTTCCTTTCTTTGGTATTGGAGTTACGCGGGATATTTTCCATATAACTGGGTATTCTCCGGTAAGTAGTATAAGGTTGAAAATAAAGACCATCGGATCAATCAAGCTATCGATGCACCCCTTGATGACAAGTGCCGGAATGCCGTCTGGACCCGCTGATGTGTCAGCCTTGAGGCGTTTAACTGCGCGGCGCACTGCGTCACTACTGATTGACCGGATGTCAATAACCCGTTGACAATTTAATGTCTCCGAGCTGGCCCGTCGGGGATCGAGAACAGGTAGATCAGGCAAGAAAACAGACTCGAAATAAGTCGCAAATGCAGCGGCAGCCTCGACTCCACGATACTCGTTGTCGTCACGAGTGACAACAGGTTCGATTCCTCCTCGGCATCGTAAAGTGTTGACGTATTGCCAGAATTGTGAGGGATTGTTGGCGAGGTTTCGAGAAACATTATTGGCATAAGTGTCATGAGCGGCTTTTATGTTGTATTTGATTTGAGAGCGTAAGACTTTAAACTGTTCATGGAAACTTTCATTTCGAGTTCGTTTCCACATCCCATGCAAATGCGCTTTAAGGGCAATGTCACGGATGATTGCCTTCGTGTAGTAGACAGGGTATGTACGACTACACGTTAGCTTCCGTATTTTCTTGGGTATGCAGCGATCGAATAAACTATAGATTATGGTATTAAATTCAGAAACGACGTTGTCAACAGTACCAAGTTCATAGATGTTATTCCAATCGTAGTCTCTGATAAGATAGTACAGACAAAGGAAGTCTGCCTTTGGAAAATTCCAGTCTTTTGATGTGTCAACATTGGAAGGGTCTGCCAGGGTTGCCGTAATGGAAAAATCGAACTGAGCATGGATAACTAGTGGTGGGTGATGGGCATCAATTTTTACGAGCTCCTCTCCTGGCGCCGCGCAGCGCACGCTTAGCGTGCTCCCCATCTCTGGACTCGTCAGCACCACATCGAGCATTCTACCATTCATATTATTCACACAGTTATACTCTAATAAATTGCATATAGGTAGAAAACAACTGTAAAGATTACAAATGCCTGCACTTGCACTATATAAATTTAAGTCGCCTAATACTAACAGTTTGGAGTTAGGGTTACTCATACAAAAAAATTCTACACTATTAAACCATTCAATATAAATATCATCGTTTGATTTAGGTGGTATATAGACAACACAAACGCAAATGTAGTGTCCATTAACTTTAAACTTAGCCCAGAGATCTTCGCCATGCGGTGTACCATATTGCGATAAGCGTTCAAGGCAGATTGGCGGTTGTGCAGCCAGTAAAACGCCGCCGCCCGCGCTGTTTCCGTCACGGTCGCGTCTAAGCACAGACCAATTGCCGCAGCACAATTCAGCGTCCGTAACGGAACTATCCAAATTTGTTTCGGTAGCGGCTACTAAAAACAGGTCTTCAGAAATCAGCAAATTAGTCCTCCATTGATGTAGTTTAGTTTTAAGCCACCTCACATTTTGGTAGTACATATTTACGACGAGTTTCTTTCTATTATTCTGGCGATTGCGAGTTTTCATGGTTTTTGGCACTTTGGGTACGAAAAAACTGTCGCCAGGGCTTCACCGCAATGTCTTTAGCCCAATTACTCGGATCCATCACCTTTTCAGCGTGCCGCGACGGGACGATTAATTTGAAAGACGCGTAGTTGCCTCTGGCCTTTAGGGTTTCCACCCGGCAGGCATCCTCACCGCAAACAACTTCAAGGTGGGCACGAACATTTTCATCCGTGGTGCCGATTTTGAGGTAGTACACATGGATGTAGTGTGATCTCTCTGACGCTTCAAGTTTCGTCGCACCGGGCAATGCAGTGCCCCGTTTGACACCCAAGGGCTTCCGCGGACGTTTAGCTTCGGTCCAGCCTTCACCATCATGCTCGGAGATAACAGTCTCATTGATAGCACGGACTTTTTCAGTAAGCTTGCTGGCATATGTCACGTCCAGGTTGGAAGTCTCAGACACAGACGGCACCGGTTCAGAAGGCACCGGCTCAGATGACTCTGGCGCAGACGACATTTGCTTGGACAACCGAGATTTAGACGGGGCAAATTTCGTTTTCTCTTTCGCCACTTTCGCCATATTGGAGCTAGAGGGAATACTATTTGGTTGGGCACCTGTTATGGCGCTACTCGCCGCCACTTCTAATTTAGTTTCTAATGTAGCCAACCTGGTTTCAAGTTGATCGACTTTGCCAAATATTGCGGCAAACTGCTTCTCAATATTTTTGCTAATTATATTAGTCAGGCGCTCATTCAACGCAAGATGCAGCTCCTCCTGAATAATTTTTCTTATGCGGTCCTCAAGGTCGCGAGGAACCTTAATTGAACCAGTTCCCGCTGCTGTATGCCGACGGACAGTTATATTATCGTAAGAATCCAGTTCACAACGGTCCAAGTATGGACTAACATTGATTGAATCATCGTTCCAACCCGCCCCCATCCCGCGCACCGGTGTATTAGTGTTATTGCCTTTAGGCTCATTGCACACGCATCTCTGACATTTCCAGGTGCTTTTCTGCTCATATCTACAGACAACATGTAGTCAAATAAAAATCATATAGGAACTTCACGTCAATCATAGGAAGATGCAACTCTAAATACCTTAAACCTACTTAGATACTTACTCTTTGTCGTATTCTCTATTTCCCATTAGATATAGTCGTCAAAACAATTGCGTAAACCTAAGAACTCGATACAGAAACTTAAAATTTTCCACTTTGAGGATTTAGCGCTATTATGGATGCAAGTTGTCACTAAAATATGTTCTGACGAATTTGAACAAAGAAATGCCGTTATGTTTCCCAATGAGAGTGTTTACACTGGCAGCGACGAACACGTCAGAACATGCACGACGTCATCAGAACCAGTTGAGCGTTCAAACAAGTTTAATTTTGTAACATACAGAAAAGTTTTTTCGTCGACCCGATGGGACTTGAACCTATGTCCATGCTGCTCCGTAGCATTGCTCTAACCATCTGAGCCACGGGTCCGGTTACCGAGTGTTGAAATTCTCCTATGTGTTTTTGTAATGCATCTTGTATCTCAATCTTTGTATTTTCAGTCATAACAAAACTATTGGAGTTATTTCACAAAAAAATCTCAATAAATAAGTTTATTTTTTTCTTACTATCTGCATCTGTTTGGGTGTTTTCGTGCGTTGAATTTCGAGAGATTTGGTTATTTCACCATGGATAACGATACATTTACAAGTCTTGTGTGTAGTTGATAAGTCTTATCTTGAAATAACTGGTTGAAAATCTTTATATGTCCACCATTTAACAACAATAACTTCATTAATGGACTTTCAAGGAAATAAATTTCATAAAATTTGTCCATCTTTGCTGGGCAGCGGAAACGTACTGGCTATCGGAATATCAGAAACCGCGCACAGTGTAACCGCTTTGTTCTAACGAAGACATTTTCGTCCAAATGCGCATGCACTGTAACCATAGTCTTAAGTGTAAGAAGTTACGAACGATACGATAGTCGAGAGACTTCAGTTTACCAATGAAAACATTATTTAATATTATTTTGCAATTTTCCCGTTACTGGCGCTACTTTGAATGTTATATAAAGTAAACATACTCACGAATAGACAGAGAAAGAATTCCCATGCTATTTGTTTATTAAGCTTTACACAGAGTACTCTCTCCGTTATTACCTTTTGTTTGACGGCACCTTTTATTTCTCATATAAGCATTCTTTTGCTCTACATTTTTATTATAACTGGTTCAGAATATTACTCTGGGTGAGTGACATTTTTGTTATTATTTTCAGTCACGTCTCGATACGGGATATGTTACGAGAAGGAACCCTTTTAGTTTCTACACATAAAATAGTTTTGACATATTTTTACCATTATTATTGATGCTAAAATCGAATAACAAAATATTGTACCTAAGGGCGCATTCCTATTCTGTCGTAACGTTTTATTTATCGTAAGAAGACTGTCGTGTCTCGCCTGTTCCCATATCGTTGAAGCTGCGATTATCTGTCGTCACATTTTTATCGTGACGATTCAGGCATTTATTTGTCGTTTTAGTACTTCCCATTGTCACGACAGTCTGTCATCATAACGTCAAAAAAGTCGTGAACGACATTTAATCGTGTTGTTATATGTGTTCTATGTGTGAACAACTTCATTTAAATATACAAGCTACGACACTTTGAACTGCACGACTATCTGTTGTCACGACATAATGGGAACGCGCCCTAATATAGCGACATCTCTCGTTAGTATCTAGTAGCTGTAAGGGTACCTAGTGAAGAAACTTGAATGTTTTATTACCATCGTTTTAAATGATGGTAATAAAACATTATGATATTCAACAAATAAATAATGCAATCAACGACATCTCTCGTCGCTTCTGTTGGGTGTAAAGGTACCTGGCTGAGTGAGTAACTTCGTAAGTTTATCATAGGTAACGTTGACGGTTGAATGTAACTTTTAATATTAGCTATTAATATTTTTTCATGTTCTTTGAAAACGTGAAGAAAATAATAATTTGCCAGACAACCACATCAATTATCTGATCTAGTTTGACTAGGAAATTCTCTGTACTACGCGTAACAGAAGGAAAGAATTCACCCCAGAATCCACTTTTTTATATTTTAATTAGGTATTTTTAAATAGAAACCTACCACGAGAGACGTAACAACTAAACTAAAAGGTAACTCACGTATGATGAATCGACGTGTTTCAAATCAATTCGTGATCGTTAATCATGAGATTCCGCGGCGGTGACTCGCGGGAACTGCGCGCCAACGCCCTGACAGCTCAGCCATTCAGTACGGGCATAGATTACAATATAGTTACTATGTAACAGACAGATCACTCTCATACTAAATTGAAAATACCAGGCGCTGACTACGATGAGAAAGAAACCTCAGCACGCGCTCAAAGAAGTGAAAATAACGTTGCCCGTCAAAAGCAGTCGTGCGGAGCCGAATGCTCTTAAATGATGGATTTGCACTTATCACGTAACCTTGAGTGAGTGACGGAGCCCTAGTACGAGTACGAGCGCAGGCGGCGGCGGCCAGCAAGTATCCTCGTTTGCCTCATTCTTCTTAAAACCATACGCAGAATTGTACACTACACCAACAACGTCACTTTCTAAAGTCTCATCCTCGCTAACCAATGACGTAGTACCTAACACTCTTTTAAAATGTATAATGTAAAGGAGATGTCGTATTTCGACCACGTCATTAGGAACAATCAGTACAAATTATTCCAGCTTACCATCCAGGATAAAATTGCTGAAAAACGAAGTGAAGAAGAAATCGGCACTCCTGGGTAAAGAATTTGAAGCAGAAGTTCGGCTGCAGTACCACCTCGCTCTTTAGGGCGATGGCCTCTAAAATCATGATTGCCAAGATGTTTTCTAACCTCTAATAACAGTTAGCCTACATAAAGTCCCACTGCTGGGCACAGGTCTCCTCTCACAATGAGAGGGCTTGGGCTGTACTTCCCACGCGAGCCTAATGTGGATTGGAATCTTCACATACATGCACATCTGATGCAGGGCAGATTCATCACAATATTCTTCTTCACCGAAAAGCTCATGGTAAATTATAAATTAATTTCGCACTTAAATTCCGAAAACTCAGAGGTGGAAGTCCTGGATACGAACCGACGACCCACTGTATAAGAGGCGGTAGGTCAAACCATTAGGCTACCACGGCAAGTTCCTATAAAAGGAAATAAAAAAATATCAAATATTATTTTTTCTTACTTATGTTAAAAAAATACCAACCCAGAACATATCAGGGACGATCAAAATAATATTTCGTAACGGTTATTATTCCTAGACAATAATAACGGATAATACCAGATTTTATTGTTATCAATATTAGGGTATAAAGGGCAGGGATGAACGGACGAACGGCCTTGAACATTAAGCTGAAACGTTAGTCCAGTTGTTTGTCGTTTCAGTTTGAAATCATCAGAAGGTTTAAATATTAAAAAAACAATGTTATTTTAGCATTTGCTTACATTATTATCATTTGAGCTTACGTTGGTGAAGTCTTCTCCATTGCTTGCAATCCATAGCCAGTTCCTTGATTTCTTTGTAGCTACACTTTGACCTTCTCTTTACATGACAAATTTCTTCACATAATCTACCAATTTTGCGTCTTATCATTATCACATAATTATTACTTCATATAAAATACCATCGTAAAGGAATAAGAGCTTTGCTTATTTCATATTGTAGTGTTCAAGATTCGGTAGGACGCATTTATATGATAATCTTGAAGAAAACGACGTCTACGGCTTTGTACTGTGTGAGGTTTTCTAAAAAATGTTATAGCTTATATGTAAATAAGGGAAGGGCTTTATGGGTCAAGTGTTGTTCAGGGCAAGTTGGTTAAGCAGATTTATTTTGATGACAAATGGAAAATCCTTTAAAGTTTTTAACATATAAGTCATTTCACATGTACACCGTGTTACCTGATTAAAAGAAGAAAGCCATGCCATCAAATTGTACAACTCGATGAATTGTTAGAGACGGAATATCCAGCACAAGTCAAATGGCCACGATACTCAGTAATGTCATGGTAGAATAAGACCAAGTCCTCGTGTGCACGCCCGCCGCGCACCGTGTATGACTACACAAATTCGCATAATCTCGCAGTGCACTTGCGTTACATAGCGCGGGTTGTCACACGTGACATTTATTATAGAATTGAAACGTTCACTTGGTGTAAAAAATAACATCCAGATACGTAACATAGTCGTGCTCATTGTAAGTTTTTATGGTTGTCTGTACCTACTGAACTTGAGAGGTAAGTTACACATTTTTTACTTAGCACGTTATAGTTGGTTAGTTATAGGCATTAATAAGGAGCTTCAGAAACGAACTTTTCTAAATTGATTCTGATCTGGGTGTTCCAAATAGTGCCCCAGATAAATTACGTTGCTCTGGTACTCATAGTACTGGGAACTCCTTAGTTTGAGTATCTGGGGCCTTACCGTAACTCTTATTACAGTTCAGTATAAGTTCGTAACGACAAAAAAGCGGGATGGGGATATACACTTCATGTAGAGCTGTCTCACAACGATTTATTTTAGGTCCTAAACTGAATCGTAATAAGAGTTCATGGTAAGGCCCCTGATCTCAATTAGTGTAGTTGTACTGTTATGTTTACAATCTGAAGGTACAACCAAAATAATGTGACAACCCTACGCTCGGAGTGAAATGGGAGACGAACGGGAGTTGCCCTTCTTGGTCTTGTTTATACTATGGTTATGATATACCGATTGAAGAGTGGAAAAGAGCGACAGACTACTATCTGTACTATCACATTGTTAGCACGATAACTTACAGCAGAAACAACATACGTAATATTAAATGTATTAATAATGTAATAAGCTATCGAAAATATAACCAGAAATAGAGACGAAATAAGGGCCATTTATCCCTGGTAACTCATTAGGTAAATGGGCCTTACATCACTTTTAAATACCAACTCTCGTTTGCGCTGAAATCACAATTCTCTTCAAATCTGAAATTAGAAAACTGAAATAATACAGCGCTAACAACTGACCTGTGGGCACATCTCCGTATATTCCAAAAATATTCTGTATTTATTGTAATAAACACAATATCTCTAACAATGGGGGCTGTTCCATCTGGTGGTGTGAAAAAAACAGCAAAACGTTTAATTACAAAACAAACGGAATCACCTTTCATCGGTAATTCAATATGTAATTTTGAAATTATCGTCCATTATAATATAGCTCAAGTTAATCTGATCATTTGAAGTGAAACAATTGACGACACCCGTCAGTTATTATGAAAACGGGCTGGTCAATCGGAGCGCAGTAGTCACAGTAATGACTTGGCAGAATAGTTTTTAAAGAAATTAAATGACATTTCGTCTATATTTCTGGTCATAATACTCGATGAGGTAAGCACTTCATTTGTAGGCAAAAACTATTAGCCGTCTACATATTATCATACAAGTTTCAATAAAGTTCGATGTATTTATGTTTTACGATAAATAATTAACATTTTCTTTGTTTTTGTTTTAAGTCCCGCTTTATTTATTCCTAACGCAAAGTGCTTTGTTCCGGATTAAACGGTAAAGAAAAACCAGCAAAATCGCTGAAACAGGAAGGACTTAAGATTTTATATCCCATGGGCGGTAACGCACTTGCGCTGTTAAGGTTATTTCAGTAATATATGGCAATTTCGTCTTATATTTTTTTTGTATGTAACATGAAAAGGAATACAGACTTACTATTAGTGGGAATGAAAAGACACTTTCGTTTAATATAGTTTATTCTGACTAGAAATACTTAACTAATACCAAATACCAGCTTTGGTTTTACATTCCCTTCGAGGGAATACAAACCGACACAAACATTTAGATAGAAAATACATTTGGACTAATGAAAATAATATTTGCGGTTTACAATAAAATTGGTTTTTTATGTCTTAATTGTATCATTCATATCAAGCTTATGATTCTCGCCCGTTGCTAACAAGTTCGCAGGGGTAACCTACTATGGATTGCAGTATATATGACCTAGAAACCAAAAGTTTTTTTGTTATATAAAAAAATAAGTGCGCATTTGAACTTCATCTCACCTGATGGAAAATGACGATGAAGTATGTATACCTAAAATACTCGTATCGTATGCCTATTCAATCTCGCCTAGAAAAAAAATTGATTCCAAGCGAGTGTTGTTCGGCAATTCTTAATTGAATCAATCGCAGATTAAATTCATTACTGCAATCACTGTGATTGTTGCTGCAATCATTGTGATTGCAAAAAGTTATATTATCTTTGCTTGTTTCTGTACGCGAGCAGGTGCAGCACGTACGTTTTGGTATAGTTTATAGTGTTTCATTCTTTTAAATTTTATGACATTTAGTTTTTGTTCTTAGTTGTCAGTGCAAAAATTTTTCTTACGATCCCAAAGAATTTTGAATTAATTTCCGCTCTCCTTCCTCTTTCTAAAACTCACTAAGCAAGCGTCTGGCCAACAATTTCAATCACTTTTTTTTCAGGGTATGACCGATGTACGCAATAAAAAGAACGTGGCATGATCTTAGGGTACTTTGTTGTTTAAACCCAATACAAAGAGCTGCAACAAGCATTTACAAAAATTCGTAAGATCTCCTAGTAAGCATAGCCACTGCGAGGAAACAGACGCTGTTTCCAATCCAGTAAGATCAAAGGATTTTTTTTATTCGTTCTTGGTATCAATATTACTAACAAACTACTGGAGTATTTTAACAAAAAAATAAATAAATATGAATATTACTTTCATTAGTTGTTCACCATCTATGAAGAGCATATTCAATGATTACAATTTTAAATAACTTTATTTTTTTTATGATATGTATGAATGTAATGACAATGAATGCGCAATTACAATACCTGTATATTTAAGTGTAAAAATGCGGGACATACATCTAAGTTTAATGTATAGATAAAGATTGTTGTTACACCTTTAGGCTGCTTTTACACTCGCGCTTAAAGCTCGCGCGGAAAGGTTCGTGTGCAGGTGTACCGCTTATTATTCTATACAGAAGCCGACTCGGGGCCAGTAATGTTTGCGACCAAAAGCATGACCCTAAAACCAGACTTCAACTATCTATAACAGACATTGCTGACTACGTTGCATATTTTCTGTCGTATACATTTAAAACAAGCCAAATAACGAAGTCACATTCTACTATACATATTTTATCCTATATACAACATTTTATCTCTAATTTCCACTTACAATTAATTTCTTTTTTTTTATTCCTAAAAACGCGGAATTTTCTTTGATATGTCCTAAGATATATTTAATACTGGCAAGTGTTCTATGTTATAAATATGAATATATACATAATTTATAACTAATAAAATTCATTTAGCGCTTTTCCCCATTAATTAAAGTATATATTTGCAATATAATAACACTCTTTGTGATATAATTTGTTGGTACAATGGAGGGGAAAGAAGAGCAACATATACCGATACTAGGGCTTTCATCCTGGGAATATCGGTCCCGAAATTTGTTTTGACATTTGCGAAACTCGGTACTGAAGTTTTTAGTGTCGGGAATATCGCGACTTTTGAGGCTTGATTAAATACTTCAAGTCACTTAATTAAACGGTATTAAAATTTATATGGGCGTTTTCAAAGTAGACGCTTATAGAAGCGCGACGCTTATAGAAGCGCAGTGGCGCGGAGCCACGTCACTATTAATTTTCATACAATATCTCGATCTATCTGCAATGAACACTGCGCTCACTTTATTTTTTGGTCATTTTCTGTTATTTTTGTAAACAGCCATATTTATTTACTAATATTATGCTCTCATAATTTTGTGAAAATAAAATTAAGAAACAAAAAACAAAATTTGACCAGAGCGAAAGCCCTAGATGGTACAAGTAAATTAGAAGGGATTGTTTTTACTAACTATCGGCAAGGGTGGTGGCTGGGGTCACAACGTAATTTTTACGTGTATTCACGACGTGAGGAATGAGAGCCGATATGGTGCGGATTGTGCGAACTATTATATGACTATATCCAGGGTTGTGAGTGATATTTTTTTTTTGTATATATAATTTAGGTAAACATTTGACAAACTCGCTTGATGTTAAATGAGGACGGCGAATTTTGGCGAATGCCAACGCGAAAGCCAATCAAGTAGATGTCCGTCGAGTATCACTTTGAGCAATTTACAAGTTATATGTAAAGTGCGTCACACAGCTTTGAAATACAGAGGAAAAATACTTTATATATTATAGATAAGATATTTCGCTTCATGGTAACATTATTTTATTTTAAGTAATACTGCATTCAAAGACTTTAAAAAAATTATTTGCCTTATCCGCCGTATCGACCAAATGTGAAAAAAGCATTTATTTTTATGATGCCGATCGAAAGGATCAAGGTCAGGGTCAAGTATAAGTATTATTTTCTTAGTATCTTAGAGAAACACCATAAAATTTGTCATTCTAAACTTTAGAAAAATGATTTATAATGTAGGAAAGTTGTTGTAAAGGACCTCAAAACATTAGTTTGTTAAAAAAAAACAATATACACGATTTAGATCCGAGAAAAAAACTTTCATTTCCGATGAAATTATTTATTTCCTAAATGAATTATAAAACTATGTGTTATAAAATTCTTTGAGTGTAGTATTAGGACGCTTTCAAATTAGACGATTGTAGAAGCGCAGCAGTGGCGCGTCTGTAGCGCTTCAGTAATTTTTATGAAAGCGTCCTTACCTACTTTTAAAAATAAAATAATGTCGCCATGAAGCAAAATATTCTATCTACAATATTTAAAGTACTTTTCCTTCGTATCCCAGACCCGTGAGACCCGGTGTATATGTACGTCTCTTTAAATATGGTTAAAATTGATAATATCTACGTTGACGTAGAGCTACGGGCATAAATACAACAATAAATACTTAACACTCTAGAGGGTAACGGTTTTTTTGGTTGTACGCAATAAAATTTATCATTTATCTAATAAACATCTAAGAGAATTCAGTAACAGTTATTTAAATTATGAAGCAATGCAACTTTATCTTATTAACTAATATATTTATTTTACACATATTAATAATAATTTAAGTAATAGACTAAATTATATACAACAGTATCACAGGAATTTTTAAATGAGGACTAAATTTGAGTATTTTGGACTAGAAGGTGTTTTGTATCATTTAGGAATATAGTTAACAATTAACACTGCCTTCGTTTATATTATATTTTATTGAAATTTTACTTTTGTTTTTTGTTCAAACGTCCAGATATTTTTTTATTGTTGTAAAGTTCAAATTAAACGCTAGTAGAATAATAACAATAATAATAACGCGGACACATTCATAGCCCCGCAAGGAAACCCTGTGTCGCGGGTGCCATGGACACACACACAGACAACCACAAATTACACCCGAACTCACGAGAGAAATTAATGTAGGCCATACAAATATTTCTCCCGGCCCGGGAATCGAATCTGGTACTTCTGCGTGACAGACTAGCGTGGTAACTGTTCGGCCACAGAGGCAGTTAGAAGCGCTGCAGTAGCGTAACTGTGGTTCGGCATCCGCATCGCTACTCATTTTCATACAATATCTAATCTGCAAAATTGAAGCGCACGTGACGCGACTATGGCACTGCATCTGCTTCCAAATACTGTATGATACTGTATTATAGAGTGCTTACAGCGATCAATTTTAAAGGGCCCTTAAAACAAAAATCACACCGGTAGAATCTTGAATTGTACACCGTGTAAAATAAATAAACGAAATTCTTGTAACAAATAATACATAAGCATGTCAACAATCAATCATATTAATCCATCACTGTCAGACGGATTTAGGGTCGAAACACAAAACTGCGATGTGACACTGCATCGCGGAAATCTACGAGCTCGCATGAAGCATCGCAAGAATTTGCGAATTGCTCCGCATCGCGCATTCTTGCGATGTTAATCTTCTTTGTGTTTGTTTTCCTATATTTGCTTATCAATAACAGCAGTGCAACACTTTTTAGGATCCCTGTGGCTACTTAGTTTGAAAAATACGTTCGGTACGGTTGACGACTGTCGAAGGAATGATCGCCCGAACCGTCGCAGTGAGACGTCTTGCCGCACGAAATTCGCATCGCGCCGATTCGCAGTTTTGTGTTTCGACCCATAGTTAAGAAATTGATTATAACATATAAAAACCAGTGTCGTACACTTGGCCGTCTTTTTTAAGTTACATAAAGTTCAATTTTTGACAAAGAATTCTAACAATTTGAATAGATTTAATTGTGGCCTACAGTCCCTATTACACAATGAAGTTCCAAGTATAAATCTGTTGAACTATATCTACAATATATAATTAATTAGCTTTACATATAATCACGTACTCATACCAGTTTATTGTTTACTTGTAAAATTGGAGGCTAAAATTTGCTCAGAAAAATTCAATAATTTAGTTATATTATGTATCTTCAGTTACTAGAGTTGCATGTTGTATTTTAAGTCGAATAAAAGGTTTAAAGTTATAAACATATTGGCAAGCCCGTTCTGGTGTTATAACTATACAAAAATATTATTATACAATGTGTACCGATCCTTAGCTACATTGTTTTGCAGACGAAATTGTAATATTGTTTAAAATATGAAATTTTATAGAAATCTACACGATGTAATAATAAGCTCTTTAATAATGGAATAGGGTTCAGTAACTTCTTTCAGAACTGAATTTTGTACGAGTGAAATTTATAATCTTTAGATGCTTAAATGATTCGTTTATTATAACTTATCTCTTATTTACTTGGGATCTAAAGGTAAACGCATGCCAGCAGCATTTTGTCGTGTAATATGCTCTGACTGCAAATAATTTTCGTATTTTTAATCCTCGACGCAAAAAGAGGGGAACAAGTAAGTTTAAAGCCTTTACCTATAGTAGTAGAAGAGCTCCGTGGGAAAGAGTTCTTCCAGGGAAGTACTGCCACCTTACCTATTTCTGCCAAGCAGTAATGTCAGCATTACTGTGTTCAGTTTTGAAGGGTAAGGGTGCTGGAGAAATTACAGGCATATGGGACTTGTCAACTTATGTCTCAGGGTGACGGGCGCAAAGGCAGTGCGCTCAGATCTTTGCGATTTAAAGCTCTGAGTGGCATTGCAACTGTTATGGATAGGCGTGATGTTTACCATCATGCGCACAACTTGTTCGTCCCGTCACTTAATATTACATAAAAAATTATAATATAATCGATGTAGTTCTTAGCTATGTTCGATGAACGTCTGTTCAGCTGCTTAGGCTGCGCCGAGGCAACGATACGTAATTATGAAACAATTGCGTTCGTTTGATTCCTTCCTCTATCGTCATTACCAAAGCTTTAGTTATGAAACTGATGTATGAGATATTTAAGGAATTCACGCTATAATTTATATACTTCAGAAACACTATCGCTTGTAGCGATCTGCCGATACTAGCCAGAGCCGCCACGCTTCCCCCTGTCCGCTTTAGTCCTGCTTCGGCCGTCAGACGTGGAGGTTGTGTCGCATGGAATTATACACGGCTTTAAAAACGTATGCCACTCGCACACACGGATCACACAGAGTACCTAAAATCAATTAGCTCCAGAAGCTCGGTACCCTCTTAAAGATCATCTCTTATCCTTTTAGAGAAGCGGATCTAAGTAATAAAATCAAGATTTATTTTACATGAAAATTGGAATGGTAGTGGAAATCCGATGGCATTACAATAATATAGTAACCCTGATCTGATGCTACAATCACGACCGGCTATAGATTATAGACAGTAGAACTAACGTGTTTGAGCTCATTAATTTGATGTCGGCGAATTGCAGATGGTGACTTTATTGAATTTTTTGAGTGCACTGTTTTATTATGAAAACTAACGTGGTTATCACACATTATAATATAAAAGTGACGGGACTTACTCGCGTAGTATTTTAATCGGAAGCGGTCCGACTAGTTTCGACCATAATCGACTCTTCTTCAGTGGTCGAGTGCAACGTTCGCGACCGCGTCACGTCTAGCACTGCGCGCTGCGGCTCTCTGCGCGCGCGCCGATGACGCAGTCCGCAGTGGGGAACTCGTGAGGTTGATTCTTCTTGATCGAATTCTTCTTCGCTACTGCTGTCCCGACAACAATCCTACGGACAGCAGTAGCGAAGAAGAATTCCAGGACGCGCTGACGCAACGTATCAGAGCCGCAGCGCGCAGTGCTAGACGTGATGCGGTCGCGAACGTTGCACTCAACCCCTGAAGAAAACCATCGATTATGGTCGAAACTAGTCGGACCGCTTCCGACTAAAATACTACGCGAGTAAGTCCCGCCACTTTTATATTATAAAGTGCACTGTTTTGTGTCGGGGATTTTTTAATTCAGTTCAAGAATTGATACTGCCTCAGCTGGAATTCAAAATTTTCTTGTACTAATATAGTTCATTTTGCTTGGGTCGAGCGGTGGAGACACTGGGTTTATTTCAGAATGTATTTTATTAAAAACGAAACTAAAGCCATTTCAAAAATGTATATTGTATACTATACGTGTTCTACTTAGTTCAGTTGATATAAAAAATCGTTGTTATATGTAAAATCCCTATTGAATACATTGTTTTTCTTGTAAAATTTCGAGGTAAGTTTGTTTTTTTTTCCTATTTTTTTAGGAATCGTGTTTTCACACCGTATACTAATCAATGCATGTCCTCAATTTTACTATATATTTTGATTATTATTATTATTTGATAGGTTGTATCGACGTGTTATTAGTATCATTGCTAATATTTTTTTTGAGCACCAGAACACTGCTTGGAGAGGAAGTAAAAAACATGAGGATATTAACATTTAGTAGAAGAAACAATCACGTATTCCAGCGAATATTCCGTTAAAAACTCCGCTAAAAGTGCGGTGCGTGCGTGCGTATCATAACAGTTTGCGGGATAAGTTGACCTTTATGAAAACTTTACGCGAAACTTTATATTAATACGTCTACCAGAGACTTGTACAACTTACATATTACTAAGACGTTTTATAAATATTAACTCTACATAATTTTATGCTTACAGGCACTTGCCTATAAGACAATTTCGTCTGCAACAAATCGCTTTTCAACCTACTTACACGACATCACTTTTATCCAATAACTCATTATTGCACCCTTCCTCCTGCTGTCATATATGATATTCCCTTAAAGGTTTAACAGATTCAGCTGATGACCTTGGCGTGGGGTCAACTCCAGAAAGACCGAGGGAGCCACTTCTTCGGACAACTAAAGTCTTCGTTCCATAATCAGTGACAAAGTTGTCATTCCGTGTTGGGGTATGTGCCCTGACGCTCTGATAGCCACAGCAGAGAGGGTATTTTGAGGTCAGAATTTTCTTGAAAGCTTCTCTGAATTCCGTGTTGAAGATTGAATAAATGATCGGGTTAAATGCTGAGTTGGAATAGCCGAGCCAAGTGAGAATTTTGAAGGCTAGATCTGTAACAATATAAAGTTAGTTAAGATTGTTTATTGGAATACTTGTGAAACCTAAAATTAACTTATAATACCTGTCAGATCCAACGTCATCTTTGAAAATGTAAATATGTCTCTTTATACTAAAAGTTCCTTCACAAAATTTTGGCAGACGCTTTCAATTAAAATTATTTACCAGCATTAATTTAGAGTTAATTGAAGCTAAAAAGGCTTTACATCATTAACACATATAAGTATCGTCCAATAATAAAATCACTATAACTTTTATAAAGAATGTTTGTGGAATTATTTGCCAAGTTTTATAGAAATTGGTTAACGGAAAGGGGGTGAACATCAATAAATCGGATGCATCTCTTATCTTACTTTTGTGTCTCTTAGAAGTGAAATATTTTCGTCAAATTTGTATGAGACCACTACAGAGGTACTCCCTTGAAGATAATTACCAGTCTACATTTTTATCGCTATTGCGTAATAAATTTCGAAAATATCAAATCAAATAGGCCGCTTACACAGATTAAGAGTTTCTTACCACGGTTTCTTACCAATAAACAGAAATCATAAGTTCTATTTATTTTCCCGATATTTCGGTTTTCGATACGCCCCTGAAGCGCTTCGAAATAGCGGGAAAATATAAAAAAACTCATACCGTGGTAAGAAACCCGTAATTAGTAATAATCGTTTAAAATATATTGAACTAAATATTTACAGAAAATACTTAAAATACCTAAACATTAAATATAAATTGATATAAAATGAAAAAGCGACAAAAGGTTACAATTATAATATTATGAAATTTGTGTCAATACTTTTTAAACTCATTTCATTTCTGATTTTGACTCGCAAGTTGCCTCTATTCATAGCTTTGAACATGTCAATCAATATTAAAATATTGTAAAATCGTAATTACTAATTAAGTTACAAGTTAACTAATTCATTGAATTGACTCTCAAATTGATGAACTCTCAAACTTTTGCTGTGAATTTCTAGGAACTGCCAATAATTTTTGTTAAGAATTTCTGAACGCTGAACTTTATAAATTTTCATTAAATATATTTAATTTATTTGAGAATTTCCTATATATTTTCAACTTAGACTTGTTTCGTAGCTATTGAATGAATGAAATATTCTAAATTGTACATTAAAGAATTGTAATGACAACCGAACAGTAGACTAATTATTTTTTATGGTAAGTAATAACATATCTACATTTATATTATAGAGATTGATGTGATGAAAGTAATAACCGACTCAATAAGTCACTTAGTTAATAATTATTAACTGCCTCCGTGACCGAACGGTTACCATGCTAGACTGCCACGCAGAAGTCCTGGACGTCTCGATACCGGACCGGGAGAAACATTTGTATGGCCTACATTTTTTTCTCTCCTAAATTTGGTTGTAATTTGTGGTTGTCTATGTGTGTCCATGCCGCCCGCGATACAGGGTTTCCCTAGTGTGGCGTAATGAGTGTGTGCGTTAAAAAAACAAGGCTACAAAGTGCTCAATGTCCGACTAAAAAATTTGTATTAAGTTTAGTTAGTGATGCGTTTAATAAAAATTCACGGGAGAGTGTAACACTACCTTTTATATTATACTTAGAACGTACGTAAATTATAACTCACAAAATATATTAATTAACAAGTTATTATGACAGTATTTATGTAGCTTCGCCGTTTTCTTAAATGTAATCGTAATTTAGAAAAATCGAAAATTTCCTTTCAACCATTATGTATATTTTTTTCTTAACTATTTAGGTATAGTTACACCCAAAAATAATTTTTAAATATAGGTAACTATGCATACTACTCACAAAACAAAGATGTGAATGTCGTGGTATATCTGCAATATGCGTAAAATTCCTTCAATTCAGAACGTCTGGAATTTTCTTGATGGCAAAATTTTATTCATTTTCTATTGAGCAGCTAACGCGGGTCATCAACATAACAATCAAACATTACTATAGCTCGATATTTTAACTTATGTTTTGAAATGCCTGTGTAAGCTTTAGATTCAGAAATGTGCTGTGTGAAATGAGTCAGCTGAAAAGTATTTTTCGAGAACGATATCGTTGATTCTTTGTTTGTTGGAAAGGAAGTACATCAGTAGTGGTCACAATAAAATTTGAAAAAAGCGTTCCACTTCTAAAGGCGTACAATTAGGGCATAAATCCGATTTATTAGGTTTCACTCACTTTTCGTTCAACAGATTACAATAAAACTTGGCGAATAGATGTAATTTCACAATAATTACAATTTGTTTTGTAAAAATGTTCTAATTATTAATTGAAAAATGTCGTCATCCGTTCTAAATCAAATACATAATTGGGGGAAAATTTTCCAAACAATTACTGTAGTAACATTAAAAAAGTTAAATAAAAAGAAGTTATAGCTACAACTCACCAGGTATACAAGTCTTGCAGAAAGCAGCAACGATGTTAATACAGAAGAACGGCACCCAGCACACGAGAAAAACACCCATGATGATGCCCACTGTGATGGCAGCCTTATGATCGGATACGTGGTACGGCGATGATTGCACGTGTGTGTGCACCTTTGTTCGGACGGATTTCGTCCGGTTATCTGGCATTTGGACCGTACGGGTTACCGCTCGGATGGACTTGACGTGTTTCTGGGCATAGCAGTAGAGCCTGGCGACAAATGAATGAGATTTTATGTTTTTAGATTATGTTAGGTTAGGAGTATAATTACATGGCTTTTGTACTCTGAAATTGCAACATACACACATCAAAAAAAGTTTGCGATCACTTTTAAAACTTGAAATATTTTTTAATTTCTAAAAATATTTCAAAAACCTCTTTAGTGATACTATTATTTGTTTTTAATTTTAATTATTTATTTAATGTTGTACTTTTAACAAAAAAACTATTTATTACATATTTTTTAATAATATTTCCACATATTAAAAATATGTTAAGTTTTCAAACTGATCGCAAACTTTTTTTGATGTGTGTATAAACATACTACTTACATACTGAATTGTCATAAGGGATTTTCTGATTCTAAAACTGAATACCATATTATTAATATCCAAAATAAAAATAAATTATGAAATCACCATTTTGGAGGAAATTATTTTCATGACATTTTTTAAAGGAAAAGGCATGTTTCTTTTAATACATGAAACAAACCACTATTACTGTGGAAGTTTTGCCACGTGACTTATTTCTATTGTTAAGCAGTATTATGAGCATTACTGCGTATTGAATCCTCCACGCTACTTGTAGTCGATAATTGTTCGTTGTCGTTCAACTATTGACCGCTAGATGGCAGCACGTCCCAACTGGCAATAACAGGTATTCAACTTTCAACGATATGCCAACAGGGTATAGTTTAAATTATATTAACAGTTCCGAATTTGTTACTTCTTATTAAATTAGAAACTACGACCAATTATTATCAAGATTTCATAGAGTTTAAAATTCTGCATGTGTTCGTTTTAGCGACAGCGGTTCTGATAGTTATCGAGGTTTAAGAGTTGTTTACATTTTTCGCGTTCTAATATGCTTAATTTTTTCTTGGGCCGAGCGACAGGGACATTGCCATTATTTCAGAATTATTTTTTTTACAAACGAAACTAAAGCCATTTGAAAAACGTATATCGTGTAGTATGTGTATTCTATTTAGTTCAGTTATATATATTGAAAAAAAAAACATTGGCATAAGTACCTATTGTGTACAGCGATTTTTTATAAAATTTTGAGGTAAGTTTGTGTTATTTTTTTCCATCTTCGTGTTTCGACCTCATAATATATATATATATATAATAATAATAAGATATACACTGATCACTGCAGTGTATATCTTCAAATGTACTATATATTTTTTCTAAAGTAATTGATTCAACGCTCACTGTTATGCGGAATCAACCAAAGCCATTTGAGGTAGTATCGACTCAATGTTTTTTCTTCTTTTATGTCTCAGGGTGACGGGCACAGTGGCAATGCTCCTCAGACTCACAATTTCATTAATATTCAAATACAAGGCACCTATAGACAATTATTATGAAACAGTGACCTTAATTTCTTTCTTCCATGCATTTGATTTGCATCTTACAGAAAGTGAGTAACCACCGCACCAGATACACAGTAGAGCTCTTTGTGAAAGAGTTCGTCCAGGGAAATTATAGCAACCTTACCTATTTCTGCTGCCAAGCAGTAATATGAACATTACTGCGTTCCAGTTTGACAGAGTTCGCAGAGAGTTTGGTGTTGGTGAAATTACAGGCACTGTGTCACAGGTGGCTTCATCTTTGTGGTTTAAAGTTCTGAGTAACACTGTAACGGCGTACGACTAGTTTGTCCCGTCGTCGCTTAATATCATTAATTCATTCATATCAAGCACAGTTGTGGACAGGTACTTGACTAATACAAGGGTCAGTGGCGAAGAAATCCAGTCTTGTCGAGAGTCCATGGTTATTCGTTTGAATTTGACACATAAGGCAGTCTCCGACTGGGGCGATGTCAATTCTTGTCAAATTTAATGCTACCAAAACGCAGATGTGTCTATTCTCTACAAAACGGAGGTCCCTTTGACGTGACTCCGACTTTACGTGATACCTCCATACCGATAGCCGATCGTCTACTTATCACCAATAATAACAAGTAGATCAAGTGAGATGAGGTTAAAAGCGTACTTATTTTGTATTAAAAAAAAATCATAAATGCGGCATGTCTACACATCGCTCTGAAACGCGAGAAGAATATTATAAAGTCATAAATAACCCGCATGTGGTGATAACTGTGTAATAAAAAACAAAGCAAAGTAACTGTCGACAATGTAATATGAACTTCTCAGTTTTGAAATGCAAATACTGAGAGCAAATATAATGCACAAGTTCTTGGCATGGGGGTTCCTAGATCTGGGGACTATAACTAAGTAATTATGACTTAACTCGTATAATTAGTTGAGTTGATAAAACTTGAATGATAAAATAAGGTCTGTTCGTAATTTATTAATTTCGTAATTTATTGTTTAGATATTTCTAAACAATAATTCATTATATCACGTTCGGTCAAAATGTGGGTAGCCTTGTAAATATCAAATTTCACCTGCATTTGTTCTAACATTCGTTCAAGAAGTCATTCGCCACCGCTTTACCGTCTCAAACCAAAACAATATCAAAAACAGCATTTTGAGAAAAAGCCGCGTAAAGGATTTTTCGGTCTTTCGGTTTTTTCGTTTAATGACATAAAATGATACATTTAAATTACGTTGCACATTAGATATTAAAGCAAACCATATATCTAGCCATAGTATTTTACTTTGGAAAGTAAGTTGTTTCTATGAAAGGGAATAAATTTTTATTCCTCGTTAACAGTCGAAATATTTTTGTTGTTATGAAATTACAAAACACAGTGTTGAACCTTGCAGCGTTTTGGTTTGACACGATATACTGTCGTTTTTATTGATCAAAATTTGAGCCGCGACAAATGTTAGTAAATCCCTGCTCCTGAGACATTTGCGCGATCTGGGAGTTTTCGCTAACTCTAATTATCAAACCAAATCTAATTGTCAAACCAAAAGACTGTAATGTTGCATACCGTGTTATGTCAAAATATTTTGTATATTTTAAAACTTACTGTGTATTTTACTTTTTAATATCTAATTCAAAAACACTAATACCTCCAAAGTTGAAATACCAGGGTATAGATTAGGCTTGGAGAAATAATATGAGCGCTGTTAAATCAAAACACTGTAAATATAATATAAAAAATATAAAAATTTGACAAGATTGGCATCGCCCCAATCGGAGACTGCCTTGAGCGTCAAATCTAAACGGCTAACCATGGACTCTCAACAAGACTGGATTTCCTCTCCACTGACCGTACTGTCATCGGCATACGCAAAGGTACCTGGAATTAACATATCATTGATATGCAGCAGAAAGACAGTTGCAGACAGTACGGAACCCTCTTTGGCATCTGTCGCCATATGTTCAGAAGAGTAGCCTTCTAAGACCACTCGAATGGAACGTTCACTCAAGAAATCCGAGATCCAATTACAAAGGTCAGTGGGAAGTCCATAACATGGAAGCTTGCTTAAAAGGCTTGCGTGCCAGACCCTGTCAAAGGCTTTAGAAATGTCCAAAGACGCTGCAAGTGCTTCGCCTTGCTTTTCTATAGCTTCGGTCCATATGTGCCAGGCATACACAAGAAGACCCCCAGTAGGTGGTCCTCGATTGCAAATTACGAGTTTAACACAATTAATTGTCATTGGCAGCTATACGAGACACATTATCATTATGACATTGACAATACACTCCTTTAATTTGTTTATACATTTATTTCAATAATAGTGTATATTCAAATATTAAAATTAATATGTGGCTACCCCATAGAACTTTAAATACAGTAGAAATGGTTAGTTAGTGTCTGACGCGTGCCAACTATATAGGTTTCCACAGACCTATCTGAGCTCAGTCGGCCATTTTCGCTTTGTATGGTATGGTTGTGTCATTCTTTCGGGCAAATTCTCTAAAATCCTAGAAAAATGCCTTATTGTGTTGTTTTGGAATTGCAAAAATGCACCAAAAATATCATCGGAAAGCCTTATTTTAATAAATTTTGAAATTACTTAATTTACTTTTTAATTATTTTTATATTTATAATTTTTTTTTGTTACAAGAAACGAAAGTAAAGCTTATACCCCTGCAATAGGGTCGCTTCTTGTTGGAAAACTAAATTAATAACTCCAATTCGTCGAGGTTCAGCAATTGACCACTAGATGGCAGCACACTGATTGAAATTTCAATATTACATCAAAACGTCATAACTTGCAATAATAGGTATTGATGGCATTGAACTTTCAACGATATGACAACAGGGTAAAGTTTAAATTATATTAACAATCCAGAATTTGTTATTTCTTTTTAATTTTAAAACTACGACCAATCAATATAAAGATTTGTAGTGTTTCTAATTCAGAAAGTGTGAATTTTGGCGACATCGGTTCTGGAGTGCTCGAGGCTTAAGGCACTTCCATTGTTTTTTTTCTTCCGTAGGCTGTCTTAGTTAATTGCCAAGAAAGGGTCCTCAAAAAGAAATAAACTATGTACGACAACCTTGTATTAAAGACTGACTATTACAAAAACATGCACATTATTATATGTATAGCTTTGTGGAAGATGGCGTGACGAGTTGGACTCGTATACGAAATCTTGGCCGGTAGCGCGTTAATTCGCGATGAGCGGAAAAAGGGAAGGGAGTAAGTAGCTTTTGCTCTGAAGTGGGACAATAATAGCCAAACAATGAAAAGAAATAATATATCAATTTCAACTCCAATTAAAACAAATTTAGGTTCGAAAAAATAGTTTCATTTCCAGTGTGCTGCAAACACGAGAACCTAAGAACTCATTATAAAATCTACCTATCTCTACGGAGCAATTGCCAAAATGCCAAACCGACATTAATCAGCGATCTGAAAGCCGCTTGCGTATGACAACAGTAATTGTCTCTTAAGTTGATTTGTCAAGAGCTCTTAACTCGAGGGTGTTTTGTAACAACTTCAACTAATTAAATTTCAAGGATTTTCACCGCGATGTGGGGTATAACGAACCGTATTGTTTGAATTTCAATGTTCAGTATGGAGATGAAGCACGTGTGGGAAACTTTAGTTCAGCTTTAGCTTTGGTTGTTGTATCAATCCATTATTGTCTTGTAGACGCCAAAGAAAATAGACATGTGATAAATTTGAGTGATATATACAGTTCTTTATGAACGATAGTAAGTTTAGTATTAGACCTCTTAGATATAGTATAATAAGGCATGTATGGTAGACAAATGTAGCAGTACGGCTTGTATGTGTGCAGGCCCGCCACGCGCTGTGTACGGACGCACACATTCGCACAAACTTGCAGAGCACTCGCGTTGCATACCGTGGGTTCGCCACCCTTTCATACTAGATTGGAAGCATTCGCTCGGTGTTTAAAAAATGGTATAGAATAGTAGACATGTTTATTGATGTGTTTATAGTTGTTTGGACGAAAGAACACCGCTGACACTCCATACAACTGTCGAAACTTATTTATCTACTACTACTACATACAGCAAGGCGCTATCTGCACACGCGTGAATGAGTGCGTAAAGTGGCAGGGTTACCTACAGGGTTACAGGGTTACGTGATCAGAGCGGCAACATAGCGAAATTCTAACGCGAATCTGTTGTCTATAATTCTATTATAGAATCCTAATAATCACACATGTTCATTACGCATTTATATCGATATAATATTATATTTTTTATTAATTCACTAACTAGAATAACATTGAAGATTTATTTAAAAATAATTTAAAAGCACTTAAATTGTTATATTTTGGACAGGTACCTTTAAATAAGGTAATCAAAGTATTTGAAATTGTGTGTCCAACTTTATCATTACCTAGTTAATAATTAGGTATATTCACTACGTAATATTTATAGGCAACACAAATTGAAAATTCTAGAACCCTTGTCGAACTCACGAAGTTATGGCGTTTTATTATATTGATATAATAAATATGTATTATATATTACTCTGCACTAAAGAAAACAATAACTGAATGAGTCTCAGACATAAGTTTTTTTACTTACTTCGTTTCATCTTTCAAAAAACGAAAGAAAATCCTCGCTTTATCCCGTTTAGATGATTATAAACAGCCGTACATAGCACAATTCACGACCGTTATAAATAGTAACGTAAAATGATGTTATATATTAACGTACAAATTTTGTAATGAATAAATGAAAACTATATTCAAACATCAAAGCCGTCTTAGCGCGAAATCGGCTTGCCGACAGCCTTGTACTCGTTCAGTCAATGTGACCGTCAATGTGCGGGGCGTGGTGCGGTATCTAAAGCTAGGGAGGGGCGGAGAGTGTCTGTTCTCATTACTTATTTGTTCTCTGACGAAAGTGTCTCAAATTCATTATTGTTCAGCATTTCATTTCATTTCTATTTCATTATCACAGAGTAGAACAGTAGAGCTCCCGTAGAGTAGTAGAGCCTTTGTGAAAGAGTTCATCCAGGGAAGAACTGTCTTATCTATTCCTGCCGCCAAACAGTAATGTAAACATTACTGCATTTCAGTTTTGAAGGGTGAGGGTGCTGGTGAAATTACAGGCACATGTGACTTGTCAACTTATGTCTCAGGTGGCAGTGTGCCTCAAATCTTTGTGATTTAAAACTCTGAGTGGCACTGCAACTGTTATCCACAGGCGTGTCGCTTATTACCAGGCACACAACTTGTTCGTCTCGTCACTTGGTATCATAAAAATAATACTCCCATAATCCAGATACTAATCTGCGATACTGGTATAACAATAGCAATAGAGAAGTACTGCATTTAACAAATGTTATTTTAAAATAGCATAAAATACTATGATGAACACTTTATTTTCTAAATTATGTTTACAACCTCTAGGTACATCTAAAATAATAATGTGACAACCCTACGTTCCGAGCAAAGTGTAGGCATTGACGCGCCAAACAGGCGGAGAGTTGCCTTACTTGTTTTATTATATTCTGAACAATTCTTTCCAAAAACGGAGATATCTGTGTCTAACCGTGAAATATTATTAGCTGTTGGGCTACTCCAGTTATTACATCGAAACAAAACGAACTAAATAAAACGCTACAAAATAATAGTACTTGCAAACGGTGTAGACGCCAAATAGTTAGCGATGTATCAAAGTGTAGGTAACAGATCAGTGTTGCGGAAATATCGACCATTCTCGAGATTAGAGGCCCTTGAGAGCAGAGTCCGGATGTAGTAGTCTTTGGGACGACAGACGAACTACTAAATGGAGTGCGTTACAGTGCTGCGCTCAAGTGTGGCAAGGGAAAATTAACAATGTGGATGTTTCCTTTGCCAAGTGGTTCGTACAGTGCAATGATCTGTGTTGATTTGGATAAACTAGTTCCTTTTTCCTTCTTCTGAATTAGTTCGTGATCGTTGAGCTTTGTTGTTATTGTGACGATCTCGGTAGTCTAGCATAAGAGCCTATTTAAAATGTAAACTTTCTCAAATGGTTAAGATATGGTCGGTAATTAATTTGGAAAATTCTAATTCACTGAATTCAAATTTGAAACATTTATATTCTCTGAAGTCTTTTAAAGATTAAAAGACTACACCACACAACATCTTTCAATGACTTTTCATACTCTTGACATAAAAAAATCACATTGTCATAACACGTCAGAATTGCGTTTATCTATGTATCATATATTATACGCACATGTGAAATTTTATAACTCTCCTGTTTAAGTATAAAAAGTTATCAGCTAATTCAGTGCATAGAATCTTTAAATGTCTATCCTGAAAAGTGGTTACTTTCTTCAAAATTTCTTTGTTCAATACCAGCCGCTCAAAAAGCATTTGGCATAATTGCGACCTTGGAGACGCGGGTTTGTAAATATAAAAGACAATCCCCTATGACATCCACGTAAGACGCAAAATTGTTCCAAATGTAAATGGGATTAATATTAATGCAAAACTTAGTAATTGTAAAACTCACCTGCAATAAATGCTGATCATGACAATGCAAGGCAAGTAAAAAGATATACAGCTCGACACGACAGCATATGTTGGGGTCAGCTCCAATGCACACGTAAAGTGGCGTGGTGGTTTCTGTGTAGCTGCAGTCTCCTCATGAGGACGGTGAAGACCGAGGGATATGGGCAAGAAGCTGATGAGTGCGGCTAGAAGCCAGATCAATGCAATAGTAAAGATTGCCACGCGTCTTGTTACCCAGCGGCCATACCTGGAAAAGAAAAAGTTGTTGAGTTCCACAAACTCTTTATTGTACACATGTTTTATCGTCCAACTGATGAAATTGTGATCAAATGCATGATAACTCCAAACAAACGTGCCAGTGAGGCTTGTACAGGGTCAAGAGCACGTCAAGCTTGACACTTAAGATTTAAATCCAACTCTATGCTGCTTGCGATAAGAACGGTCCAAAATACAGTGTCAAGCTTGACGTGCTCTTCACTGTACGTATGCGCGCCCGCCGCACCGGTTCCGTGTATATACGGACGCATATATTCGCATAACCTCGAGATGCATAGCGCTGGTCGCTCCACGCGCATGTCATTATTACACAAATGTGTGCGTCCGTACACGCCACGCGGCGGAGACGACGGGCGTGCACACATACAAGCCGCATTGCTGTTTCTATGACGTTACCATACTTCTCTTATTATACTATGTGGGTAATTTAACAGACGGCTTGGTTTTCTTTTTTTTTATTATTTAGCAGCGATTTGACCTTTGAGTAAGAGAAAGTAAAAAGGATAACTATTGGACAGGTGGTTAATTAAATGTACGTACTACGACCCGAAAAGTAATAAATATTAAAATTAATCATAATCAAATATTATATAATGTAATACAAAATATGATAATATAGCGTCATATATTATGATTTAAACTTTCTTATTATTCGTTTTTTTTGTGGTACACAAACTGGGAAACCATCGCGTGTAGACATTTGCGCCTATAGAAAATTAAAGTGAAATTTAATAGTGAATATTTTTCCTATCCTTTTTTATTCAAGGATTTAGTTTACTTCAAGTAATTATTTTCTTTTTAATTTTTTCCGTTAGTTATCGGCTATTTTAATCATATTCACACCCATGCCTCAACTCAACTGCCTCCGTGGCCGAACGGTTACCATGATGAACTGCCACGCAGAGGTCCCGAGTTGGCTACGTACGATGGCCTACGTTGATTTCACTCGTGTGCTTGTGGGTGTAATTTGTAGTTGTCTATGTGTGTGTCTAAGTATTGTTGTCTAAGTATGCCTTGTTTTCTGCAGTTTTTGCCAAGCACTCGATGTATCGCCCAAAGTTGAGGTTGGATGATAAGTCCAGACCAAGTAGTACAAGGTGCATCTCGGAAAGTCGGAGTAAGGTGTAGGGGACTCCGTTTTGATGTAAAAAGACACGCCTGTGTTTTAGCCGCATTAAACCGGACCCTGTTTGTATCTCCCCAGTCGGAAGCCGCTTTCAGGCTCTGTTTCAACCGGGTGACCATCGCCTCTCGTTTACATCGAATCTTTTCGCTGTTGTTCGAGCGTCTGGCACATAACTCTCTACTACTGTGCTGTCTTCTGCATACCCAAAGATACCGGACATCAGCAGCAGGTCGTTGATATGCAGCAAGAATAGAGTGGCGGAGAAGACAGATCCCTGAGCTACACTGAGATATTTATACTATGAGGAGCAGACGAGTAACCATCTACAACTCCACGGATTGATCTGTCCTTCAGAAAATCGCCTATCCATGTGCAAAAGCCAACAGGAATTCCGTAAGCTGGAAGCTTGTTTAACAGGCTATCATGCCAAACAGGCTATCATATCAAAGGTCTGTGATACGTCGAGAGGCACGGCAAGCGATTCACCGCGTTTCTCGATAGCCTCGCCCCATAAATGTGTGGCATACGCAAGAAGATCCCCAGTAGATCGACCACGGCGAAATCCATACTGTCGATCACTGAGGAGATCGTTATCTTCGAGGTATCCAAGGAGACGGCTGTTCAATACGCGCTCCATAGTCATAGAGAGTATGGAGGTAATTGCGATAGGTCGATAATTAGATGGGTCGGCATGACTACCTTTGTTAGATAGTGGCTATAGGTTTTCGAGACTTGTCCAGAACTCATAAACAAATTTGATCCAAAGGTCATTGACTTACACGACACTTGCAAACATTTTGAACAATGACCTTAAATGCGCAGAAAGAAACGCGTTTTAAATCTATTTGGTGGTGGGGTGCTGACCTTACTTCCCGTACTGCGTCTACGTCACGCTGACATCCCACATGCATTCTATTCTAGCTGTCACGAAATGCCACGTGATTTGGTATGTAAACAAGAGTTAGTAGTGCAAAAAAGAACCGCTACCTGCATGGTAATCCATCAAGTACAAGTGCGTGTGTATTCTTATGGTATGATGTGAAACGTTTAGTTTACGCGGAGGATACGAGTGTCGAAGTTTCTGCTTTAAAGCTGTGGAATCTAATATTGAAACGAAACTCACGTGTGAATCTTTGCATAGCTGATGGTGGCTCCGGTACGGAGCCAGCCACCAGCTGTGTACTTTTAGCAATATTTTTTTAATAGAGCGTGGTACTTTTATCAATATTTTCATGTAACATAAAGTTGGTAAGTACCAAATGTAAGTTACAAAAGAAGTTTATTCAGTCATTTTTTCTAAAATAATAAATTATAACAATACTAGTACATGACCATAATTAAAAAGATAGTTAAATAAGCGATCGAGAAAGATTAAGTATCGCTCAGTAAAGCGGGTGGCGGGGCCACTGTCCTTGCGTGGTGCATATGAGTTGAGACAATTTTGCAAAACTTTACTAAATACAATTAACCAGAATAGAACAGAATATTTTTTAAATTATTAATTTCTTAAATATAGCGAGAATGCCAAACAACACACTATATAAATGACGTAAACAATTTTTTTCTTCACCTGTAAAATTGTCAAAATTCAGACAGTACCGATTGCCAATTTATAGTTTATATGTCATTTTTATGCATTTTGAGAAACGTTCTTTTAGTTTTTGCTTCACCGCACCTTTAAAAAATGAAGTGAAACATATGATTATCTCAAATAAAGTAGGAAGTTTTGATATGAATGATGTAATTAAACATCAATTTGCTTTCATAGACTTAAATTAAAATAACGGATAATTCACGTATTTAAGACGAATTTTTTGCTCGGTTTAAAACAAGAACACGGAAACAGTTTCCGTCGAGTCAACGCCACGGAATCTCATGATTACGGACGGGCTAGTTCGAAGGGTGTCGTGCAGGAATTAGACTTAAATACGTTAGTTTAATTAACAAGCCTGATTCTCACGGAAGTTGTCTATTTACAAATGTTGCGATTTGAGAAATTATGGACCGAGATTCTCAGGATGAAAGCCCTAATGTGCAACCTAATGAAGTCCCATGTGCTTGTAATTTTACCAGCACCCTTACCCTTCAAAATCGGAACGCAGTAATCTCAAAGTACTCCCTGGCGACAGAAATAGGTACTGCTACTACTAAATTGTAATAAATTCTTATGACCGTATTATGGTCTAATATAATATCATAATAATCTACCATCTGATGCTCTCCTGTGAAGATTAGCTTGCACAACATTACTCAGAAGAATCCTATAATCTTCATAGTTCGTCGTTCCAATCAACTCGAGAGAATAATCTGAACCATTGAACGCATTCAATGCTTCACATAATTCCCTGGCGTACCGTAGAATGCTGACGCTTCTGGCATTCAATGTTGCTCATTACTTTCTATTAAGAAGATGGCGGATTCTGGCTTTGATCAAGATGAATGTAACGAGAAAAATAAGTATTGTAAGAAATTTTTCATTACACAGTCACCGCGTAAGCGTCAAAATAAAATATACGTAAAATAAAATAAAGGTATCGAAAATTCACGGACATAAATTAAATTTTCTAGTAGCAGTAGAGCTCCATATGAAAGGCTCGTCCAGGGAAGTATTTTGAGAAAATGTTGTAAATCTTATATGTTGTGGCCGAAAGTATGCGTTTTTTAATATTATAATCGTGTAAGTTTCCAATATCACCATATCACCAATACATACTTCTTTATAACATCTCCCTTAAAATAACGTAAATTAATTAATCATATCAAACTTACATACTACATCAAAATGAAATGTAGTCATTAAGTGACTGTATTTTTAACCGACTCAAAAGAAGGGACTGGTTTTCAATTTTACTGTATTTTTTGTGTATGTTATGCAATTACTCTGTCATTTCTGAACCGATTTCGATGATTACTTTTTTGTTGATAATTTCAGTACAGAGTGCTGAAAAAACCGACCTCAAAAGTCACTCATCCCCTTGTTTGCCACCCTTAGAAGTGGAATATTTTCGTCTAATTTACCGTTTCCAACAAAAAAAGAATCATCAAAATCGATTCACAAATACAAAAAGGTCTGCAATGCTCTAAGACGCAGAGAGAAATGCGTCGCGATGCTCCGAGCTCAATCTCAAGTATGAAAAAGAGCATGCATAGCAAATGCCGTTATCTAGTAACATACATACAAAAAAGTACAGTCCAATCGAGAACCTCCTCCTTTTTTAAGTCGGTTAAAAAAGGGATACCTCCGTAGTGGTCCCCTACAAATTGGAAGAAAATTTTCTACCTTTAAGGGTGGCAAATCAGAGGATGAATGGAGTTAATTGGATTTCACCCACTTTACGTTAATCGATTCCAATAAAACCTGGCAAATGAATGTAATTTCTCAAAATTTTGAGAAAATGTTGTGCATCTTATATGTTGTGGCCGAAAGTTTGCGTTTTTTAATATCATAATCGTGTGAATTTCCTATATCACCGTATCACCAATACAGTATGTCTTTATAACATCTCCCTTAAAATAACGTTAATTAATTAATCATATCAAACTTATATACTATATCAAAATGAAGCGTACTTATTAAGTGACACAACTAGTGTTACCGGTTCTGTAGGGAATGGCATTTTATATTAAGATATTAATCTTTATTATTTAAGTAGATGAATATTAATCTTAATTTAGATTATACATATTATGTTAATCTGAGCCAAGCAGTAATGTGAGCATTACTACGTTCCGGTTTTGGAGAGTAAGGGTGCTGGTGAAATTACAGGCACATGGGACTTGTCAACTTGAGTCTCACGATGACGACCGCAGTGGCAGTGCTCCTCAGATCTTTACGATTTAAAGCTCTGAGTGGCACTGCAACTGTTACGGGCAGGCGCGTAGCTTACTATCAGGCGCACGACTTTTCGCGCCGTCACTTGATATCATAAAAAAATTTAAGTATTTCAAAAACGTTTTGTGATGTTTTTATTATCATAAATTTATAAAACACATGGTACAGTCGAGGCAGAAGGAAAAGGAAAATATCTGATGAAAATCTGGTACATTTGTGGTGACATCTTTCACGTAGGTTAAATGCGGTCCCAAAAAAAAAACGAATGACGAATGGCGATAATATCGCTCTACCGTACCAGGGAAACGTTTTTCTTTGTCAAATTTGCATGTCATGCGTAATTTATGAGGGAAATTACGAAGCGCCCAAAAAAGAATAATAATGAAAAAATCTCTGTATCGTGTGAAAAAGATTATGTTATTCAAGTGAAATCCACTCCATTGAGAAACATAAATCTTTATAATAGTCAACACGACATTGACTTCATTATTTGTATTGTGTACAAAATATTATATTATTGAAGCCAAATCCACTATCGCCGTCAACCCATTTATACGTCCCGCTGCTGGGTACGGGTGCTGGTTTCATCACGTTTCATCGTTCACCGAAAACTTCATGGTGAATTTTGCGCGTATAGTTATTCCGAGCCCGGATTCAACACACGGTCTCTGGTTTAGAGGCGGTAGGTCAAATCATTAGTCTAAAACGACTCTATTATCAACTGTGCTTATAGATAAAAATGTTTAAATATTCATTGACTTAACATTTACTACATGATTTGTATTGTTTACAAAATATTGTGTTATTGCAGCCAAATCGACTCCTTAGACAGATAAAAATGTTTTATACTGCCCGATTTAACAATTATTGCATGATTTGTAGTCTGTACAAAAGATTGTGTTATTGAACACGAATTTACTCCACAGATGTTTAATGTTGGTCGACAAAACATTTTTGTGTAAATTTAAACATGTGATTGAATAATAAACTCGGTGTGCGTACGTATATGTATGAAATGCATGTATATAACCTAACCTAACCTCAGTACGGAGTAATAGCCGCTCACGCGATGCGCTCATCCTACCGCAAGATGGCGGCTATTTGGTTTCGCAAATTAGAAAAGGATTCAGTTTAAATACAAGTTTTTAAAGATAAGAATTATTATTCTGCTTTGCTAAATTAATACCCTCCATACTACAACAAAAACATCTCAAATAAAATGCATTAATACACCGCAAATCCTGCACTTAAAAAGCACTAATTAAATTTTTGGTGTACTTGGGTAAATATGATAATATTCCGTTTGAGTGGTTCTAATGTTTACCATGAAATTACTCCTTAAAGTATAGTTTATAAACATTTATATTCAGGGTAAACTTAAAAAACGCAACTTACGGTATGTTTTCTATAAATAAACACCGACATCACCAGCCCAAACAATAACACACACGATTGTCGTGACGTATTTTTGAAGTTGTTTATTTTTCTTAAATGACAGGCCCAGGTATTAAAAACTTTATGGTTTGCTAGAGTAGTTACCGAAATAGCAATTAATATTAGTTATTTTACCTGTTATAACTTCGATATCCGATAAATCGGTATTAAATCATCACCGGCACCTCTACGTGTGGTATGCTTCCAGAGACGCATGAATCGCGTGAGCGGCTAAAAAACCGACTTCAAAAGTCATTAATACCCTAGTTTACCACCCTAAGAGGTCGAATGTTTACTTCAAATCTAAATAGGACCACTTCTGAGGTACCCCCAAAGAAAGAATCATCAAAATTGGATCACAAATGGCGGAGTTATCGCGTAACATACACACAAAAAAACACAGTCGAATAGAGAACCTTCTCCTTTTTTAAAGTCGGTTAAAAATGAAATATCATGGTAGTAAAACATCGTGATATTTAATAATCATAATAAACATTTGCCAAAGAAGCTCATATCGCGAAGTCATGAGAGAAACGAGGCCAGTGTCGCGACGTTCTGGGCCCAGATAACTCGTCTGTGATTCACGGCGATAGACGCTGTTTTCATTGTTTTCGTATTAGTACTAGTATAAGCCAAAACTATTTTTTTTTCGAAATTTGCCAGTTTTCCAATTTCTTAAAAATATTTCAAGCCAATAAACAAACATGCCAAGAATACAAACATCACGAGTGTTGTAAACATTGTCATCTAACGTGATTGAATACTGAACACCTATTTGAATAATATACGAACACGAACGAGGTGCAAAGGGTAATAGATTTTCCACTCATACACTTCGCTTCTTTGTTGAGATTTCTGAGGTCGCTTTTGGAAAGATGTGAAGTATTCAACATGCATTACATCCATGTCGCCCTGGTACCTTCCCCCAAGAGACAAACTGTGCTTCGCGGTACATTATTAAAGAAGAGTGTCTGCGCAGATATTTCGATAAAACTTTCATTATATTTCCTAGAGTCGTAGTTTTTGTAAAATCATTACTGTATATATTAATTATATAATTCAATACACAACATCTCATACGTTGCTCTGACCCAAAATTAAAGTAACTAAAGCACTAGTTTTATTTGAATCGGAAACAACGATGGTACCACAAACGTGCGGGTCAATGTAGGAAAAGTTAATTTTCCTACATTGACCCGGCCGGCGATCGAAACAGAGACCTCAGAGGTGGCCACACCATGCAAACCGGTGTACAAGCCACTCCACCACGGAGGTCGTCACATAAAAATAAATGTTATGTTGTCTGTGAAAAATAAAATTTTCAAATTAAAATTCATTCAGTTTTTAAATAGCTGCTACGAAATAACATTGTGTTTGATGAGTAAATCAAGATCAATCTAAATACAATCAAACTTCTTTTGTATGGGGTATGTTTGTAGGCCTATCCTTCTAAACTATTTTGAACTATAATATATTTATTTAAAAAAGGAAATATTCTCGTGGACTTACAACGTAAGCCCAAGCATCCAACAAGACTTAATATAAGAGTAAAGTAGAGTAAACGGGTCGCGAAATTGAAGTGGGAGTGGGCTGACCATGTCATCTGCAAAAAAACTTGTGCAAGGCAGTGGTAGAGTGGAGACTGTGGGCCAAGAAACGCCTAAGAGGAAGACCACAGTACAATATCAAAGGACTGGCAGGAAGAAAGTGGTTAAAAACTGCTAAATACCGGGAAAGATGGCATAAATTGAAGGAGGTCCTATATCTTGGAGGTTGAAAACGGCTGAAAAAAAAAAGATACAAGATACAAAATTGTTCTTAAAAACTAAATAAACAAAAAAAGAAGACAAATACATACCATTTTACAAAAATGACTACAATGTAACACTTATCCTAAAATTTTAAAAGCGACATAAGGTTGTTGAAAGAACACTCATCGGCAAACAGGCTCATATATTATTGTGTATATGGAAATGCCCATATAGTAGTACTAACGTGTTTCCTGTCGGAACCATTGTTATGTTGCAGAATTTTAAGGTTGTAAAGAAAATCCGTGACGTGAAATGAGCACTGTTAACGAAACACAACAATAACGCAATAATTCCAGTCTAAAATTTATGCTACAGGCCCGACGTCCATATAATTGTAAGTCAATGGCTACAGGCAAAGAATCTCAGCTGCGAAATTTTGGCGCTTCCCATTTGTTCTAATCCGCTATTGTTGTACGATATTAAATATATCTGAGGGGCACTGCAACCGCACCCGTCACCCTGAGACATAAGTTGACAAGTCCCTTGTGCCCATAATTTCACCAGCATCCTCACTCTTTCAAACCGGAACACAGTAATGCGCACATTACTGCTTGGCGGCAGAAAGAGGTAAACTGGCAGTATTTCCCTGGACGAACTCCTTTACAATTCACACGCGTTTAGGCATTATTCCTCCTGATGTACGCGCTTGTCAAAAAAGCGCCTATTCACTCTAACCTCGTTTAGCCCCAAATTGTAGAGCATACCATTCCTTTGCCGTACCTACGCAGTAAGAAGAAGCAAAGACATGTTGTGATTTCTGATTTGAAAAAATCGTTAACCGTCATAATTACGCCAATGAATTCCGTCAGAAACTATTTACACTTAAAAAAAAGTAGTCTAAATAAACAAGAAGAGCAACTTGTTTCCATGTAATCTTATCAAGCACAATTATTGCAATAACAATTTAGTTCTTTCGTGGACAGTAATAGCTTTTAAATATTAAAATACGATAGTACTGTATAATAATAATTTATTTCGGATTTTAAATCCATCGTCTTAGTAACAAAATAACTTAAAAATTAGCGTTGGTAACAACTGGGAAAGTACATTTTAATATTTATAAATAAGATTCCCCTGTAGAAAGGCTCGAAGCGCAGCTACCGGTTTAGTGCCGTGTGCAGCTTCACGCAGCGCCCCACTGTCGTAGAGTCCCATCTGATCATCATCAAAAATTGTTATAAATGGATCACAAAAAACAACAAACAACTACGGGCTTTACAGTGCGATTTTCAAGCGCTTTCTGTGTAGTTGCTGTCTCCTGCTTTTCCATAGAGAAGTATCAACATACTGACAACATCCAATGAGTTACATACATAGAACACTTTATATTGAATCATATGCATTACGGCAAGAAAAGTACTCATTTCAGAATTTATTTTTTTGCGAACAAAATTAAATTCATTTCAAAAATATACATCGTAAAGTACTCGAGTTCTATTTAGTTCAGTTGATATAAAAAAATCATTGCGGTATGTATAGTTCCTACTGAATACAGCGGTTTTCTTGTAAAATTTCGAAGTAAGTTTGTTTTTTTCTATCGTGAAAATTTTTATGAATCGTGTTTTCACACCGTATGATATAGTAATAAATTTTACTGTGTATTTTTTTGCAAAGTGATTGATTCAATACTTTCACTGTTATCGGAATCTCGTTGTTATAAATTCAATCATGTGATTGTGTCTATTAAGAATTTGATTAAAGTCCATTTTTTCAGTGTAGGCTTAGAACAGACCCTAAAAACCATTTTTTTTGTAAAAGAAGCAAGGTTCTTATTAAAAACCACGACTGAAATGATTCCATACCAAAATATTTATGTGTCAGTATACACTTTTCCATTGTACTGGCTTTTCATAAGCGCGTAATAAAGAAAATACGGAAAAGTCAGTGACACAACCTTTCTTAGATTATTTTTATTCGTTTTATGAGCTTAGAGAAAATACGATTTTTTCTTCTGGCTGGGCCATAAAAGGCCTTTGAAAGGGACTTATGACGACATAGTTTTGCACCTTTTTTTCAAGTTGTCACGAAAAGGTGCTCATGCTGACTATTATACTACTTACAGATTTTTTTTAAAGAGGAATTTTTTGTTACATTTACTAAAAAATGTTTTGTTGCTATGAATTTTTTTATTATATAATTTATTAGTCTCGTAGCAATTTATTACATTTGTAATTGTATGTATGAAAAAAACTAAAAGTAATTTGAAATTATTTTTGAGATAATTATATGTATGTATGCAAATATAATAAGTGTACTCATTATGTTATATATTAATATAATATATATTAATTTAATTTATATATGTATACATTATAAATTAAGGTTTCTTTTTACGAACTTGTTTAAAATGCTAAATAATACAAACAAAATACTTAAACTAACCTAATAGAAAAAGTACATCCTATTTAATTTATTAACCAGTTTCATTCACACACACACATCGAGTCACATCCACATACAAACAAACGTTAAAATTGTTCTCGCATTCGCCCGCGCACCATCCACAACACATCACACAATCTATTAACACGATCGAACCAGTTACACACACACAAACATGCATAGGCGCAGTCAAACTAACGCTGATGAATTTTAGCAATGTACGGGAAAACGACATAGTTTATGTTACATTGCATTAAAACATGTTTTGTATGATTTTTATATGTAAATAAATAAATAAAAATAAATGATTGTTAACGTTAACAAAGACGATTTTTAAAATTAACTTTTCTCAAATTCTATTGTGTATTAGGTTTCAAAAATGTTGATGTTTTATTATTAGTTGTTCAAATTGCAAGAAAGGAGCCTTCCCAAACGATGTATCATTGATTTTCTGCACATGTGACGCACCTTGGGCAGCAATCGACGAGAATATCGCGCCGACTGATTTTTTTAACCGACTTAAGGAGGAGGTTCTCAATTCGACTGTATGTATGTTACTATAACTCCGGTATTTGTGAACCGATTTTCATGATTCTTTTTTGTTGGAAAGAGGGTACCTACTGCATAGTGGTCCCATTTCATTTTGAGGAAAATCATCCACCTCTAAGGGTGGCTGATCACGCATGAACATTCATTTTTATAAATAGCGCCTAAATTTTACTTAAGAAGCAATTATTTTAATGGTTGATTTTGCTATTCTCCAATTCAAGGCGTTTTCTCTCTTAATATACTTTGAGTAGTGAGTACCGATTTTTATTATCTCCTGTGTCAAGTCGTGTGTAGTGGCGAAGTAGGGGATATTTCAATAAAACTTTGCGAATAGATGTAATTTCACGTACTCAGTACTCTGTACTGAGATTATTATAATATCAACTGACGGGACGAACACGTCGTGTGCCTGGTAGTATAATTACCCGCCTGTTCATAAAAGCTGTAGTGCAACTGAGAGCTTTAAGTCGCAAAGACATAAGGTGACAACTTCCATGTGCCTGTAATTTCTTCAGCACCCTTTACCCTTCAAAACCGGAACGCAGTAAAGCTCACATTACTGTTTGGTGGTAGCTCTTTCACAAGGAGCTATACTGCTACTGAAATATCTTTCACCATGATGGTAAGTGTTATAGTGTCTACTATCGACACGACAAGAAGAAGTATTTTATAGTTTATTTTTAGTTCTTAATAGGAGGCTTATGTAGTTTGAAATGCTGTCCATTTGGGAAAACATCAAAGTAACATAGTGGTATATAAGGAAAAAGAGATATAAGGAGCTTAAGTTAAGTTTGCGGTCGCTGGAACGTACGCCAACACAAATACTCGTAAATATAAAAGTATTGCGTATAATCGAAGTTATCATTTTTACTGTTATATTCCTACTTCTGTAGAGTTATTAAATAACCAAGTTCCTCCGACAACAGGAATATTGGCGTTAAAGGTATACTATCTCCAAAAGCAGCAACTTTTTTTGTTTTTATGATACTTAGTGACGGGGCGACCAAGTTGTGTACCTGGTGGTAAGCATCACGCCTGTCCATACACTTGCAGAGCAGCTCAAAGGGCACTGCCACAGCGTCTGTCACCCTGAGATACAAATTGAAAAGTCTCATGTGCCTGTAATTTCACCAGCACCTTTACCCTTAAAATCCGGAACGCAGTTATACTTACATTACTGCTTGGCGGCTGAAATAGGTAAGGTGGCAGTACCCTGGACGAACTCTTTCACAAATTGCTCAACTGCTACGAATTTACTACATTAAAATACGTATGCATTATTGAAAAAACTTACCTCAAAGGATCCTTAATATGGATGTATCTATCGAGCGAAATAACGCACAGATTGAGGATAGAGGCGGTGGAGCACATCACGTCGCATGCTACCCACGTGTCGCAGAACTGCTCGCCGAACACCCAATACCTGCAGAAAAAGAAAAAAACTGGTTGAATAGCTGTTATATAACTTGTAGCTTTATAAAACTGGTCATCAATTACTTTAATTTTGTATTGTTTTTACATTGTAGCTTCGTTATCAACAGTTTTGTATTCTCTATTGTAAACAAATGTATGATTGTCTGCAAATAAAGGGCGAAGAATTATTTTAAAATTAATATATGTAAAAACATATTGTCATGGATGTCTATTATAAATAATAATAGGTCTAGGTTATAACGTTAGTGGTGTTCAAGTAATATTCATATTTGAATAAAATATTGAGTTCTTGTAGTTGTTTAAGGCGACTTTAAATAAATATATATAAATGTGTTTTGGTCTTTAAGAATTGAAATGCGATGCATGGTTATGAGAAACGGCGTAACTGAAACGTAAAGCTATGAATTTGAATAACTGTTGTTCATTTTTCTTATATGTCGTAAAAATATCAAGAAACTAAATTTTTTGTTAGATATTTTAATTTTAATGTCGTAAACGGATACAACACAGCGTTGTGGGACGAAAATATCTTTAGTAAAATTTTGACAACGATTGATCGATGTAGCCACAATATAATGTTCACGAGAGACATTATTTATCTATTGAATGGTTAAATATTTATCTTGGTGTATAGTAGCATTTATTTACTAATAAATAATATTTGTAAAGCAATCATCTTATACACTAAAAATGGCCTATAAAGATATTTGGCGGAATCAATCATAATTATGATTAAATTCATTACCTACAATGGTTTCAGCAATAATTAAAATTGTTGCTGCAATTATTGTGCTTGATTGGCTTATGTTACAAGGAAACAAGTTACATTATCACCTTTAACAACATCTTGTTTTTAAATTTTTATTTATTTTTTTTGTGAAATTGCTCCACTAGTTTATTAGAATTATTAATACAAAGATCGAACACTCACTTAAATACAACATCTCTAGCCGGGGCTGGTAGCTGTAAAGGCATCGAATTGAGTGACGAAATAATTTCATAGATTTCTCATAGATGGCGCTACCGCTAAAAAGCCGTTGACAATACAAACAAACGACAACAAGCACATAGAAAAACTCGTGAGGTCCGCTGGTTCGTTCCGTGGCTTAGTTGGTATTGCGTCACGGTATCCTAGAAGACGTCGGTTCGAATCCGGTCGGGTATAAGGAATTTTTTCTGAGTGTTCGATCTTTGTATTAATAATTCTAACATCTTGTTTATTTCAATCACATAATTTTTTTGGTATAGCTAGTTAACATTGTTTAGTGTTTGTTATTAAGAGTCGATACTACCTGAGCCCGAATTCAAATTTTTCCCTACTAATATGGTTCACTTTGCTTGGGTCGAGCGGCAGGAGCACTGCTTTATTTAAGAATATTATTTAAATTTTTTTACAAACGACCCTATAGCATTTTGAAAAATGTATATTGTCTATTATACGTGTTCTATCTAGTTCAGTTGATATACAAAAAAATCATTGGTATATGTAAAATACTTGTTGAACAGTGGTTTTCTTGTAAAATTTTGAGGCAAGTTTGTGTTTTTTTTTTTCTATCGTGAAAATTTTTAGGAAGCGTGTTTTCACACCTTATAATAATGAATGTGTACCCTTAATTTTGTTATATATTTTTTTCAAAGTGATTGATTCAATACTTTCGCTGTTATGCGGAATTTACCAAAGTCATTTGAGGTTGTATAGACTCTAAAGGCGAAATGGAATCGATGTGCCGTATGTTTTGAAGCGTGTAAGGTAGACGTGGAGAGGTGCGTCTCAAATTCATTGCACTATATTTTAGAAATAAAGTATATTATCTTACTGTAAAATTAGCTCATAGTCACCTGATTATTATATTACGCAACACGGGAGAAAAAAATCATTGAAATATCTCGAGTAACAATCGTATGAAACTGACTTTGTGTTTTTTATCGAGTAAAGTTTATTAAATCGTGTTTCGCGGCTGGTTTCGTGGATGACTGGTTTTCATTATCAATTAACCTCTTACATGTTAAATTCCCTACCCGCTTTAGGCCATCGTGGCGAGCAATTATTAGAGAACACCCGTACAATGGGACGTTGAATGATTTATTTAGAATAAATACATATTCATGTTACGCATTAATACATTTCAAAACCACCGTTTTCGTTTCAGAATATAATCCTAAATATACAGATCAGAAACTGTACAAAATTTATTATTTTGAAAAAAGAAAGATATTTTCCTGGGAAAATGAAATAATAAATTGATTATACGGAACCTTACGCGACCAAAATGGTTTAGTGTTTCAGTTTGACGATTTTTCACGTCGTTAGTTCTTTGATCTTTTTCTGACATGCAAATCTTTTTGCTTGAAACTATTATTATTATCACTATATTCATTTTATGGAATATCAGATGTTTTTATAACAAGACATGACATTTAGATCGAACAAACACAAAGAAAAATTCATTCGATCCGGCTGGACCCGAACCAGCGACTTTTTCGCCAAACCGGAGCTTTCGCTCTTCCAACTGTGCTAAGGAACGAGTTAGCAGATCTTACGAATTTCTCTATTTGTGCTTGTTGCAGATCGTTGTTCTTTTTTGTTTTATTATTATTTTTCATTAATGGCGGCCACTGTGATCGCATTTAAAATAAAGCGTTTTTAACTCAGAAATTTCACTGGTGGTTTTCGGTGCCAGATTTCACTGAGAGGAGAATCTACAACAATAGACAACACAAACTATTAGAGAAACAAATCGTTAATTTTAATAAATTTACATAGGACGTACACAATGGGATAGTGGGAATTTGGTATTAACAGGACGAGGGATTTTAAAGGGAGGAATATCATACAGAGAGGAGTGACGCAAATACCCTTATCGCCAACTGTGAGTGAATGTAATTATTATTATTATTATTTATTGAGTATTGGCTATAGCGCCATCAGCATAAGCAAGTAACAAATAGTTAAAAAACGCAAAACCCCATAATACTTACTAAAAATTAATTTGTGTAAAAAGAAAAAAAATGGCAGGTTTCTGTACCCGCCATTATTTTTTTCTCGAAGTTAAATGCGAGTCAATGTCATTGAAAACTACTCTATCTGTCCAATCCTTTTTTAAAACAAGTTTTTTTGACTGTAGCGTAGGTTCAGGAAACAGTGTTTTACAGCCTTATCTCTGAGTTTTACGTCGGGTAGAAATATAAAATTGGATATATATCGGTTTTATAAAAATAATGACGAATGAAAAATGCTAAGGATTTATGGGTGTCTGTTTTGATCGTAATATTGTTTGATACAAAGGAAATTATTTGTTTACCTTTTGTCAGTCAGTTTTGGTCAGTTTATTTCTGACATGTTTTCAAAGCGGATATTGCGGTTTTTGAACGGGTTCGAATAATGAATATGGCACTTTGATAAGCCTGTTCACCATGAATAATGGCCGATTTCTTTTAATGAAAACGTCATGATTTATCATTTTTCCGATCAGGAGGTACAACTAATAACCAACCATGTATTGGTCATATTAATAAAGTTTGAATTATTTGTACTACCCGGGCAATTAATGTTATCTTTAGTCTTGATTTAACAAATAGACCACATTAATATGGAAATTACAAATTTAATAATTTGGCCGATGCTCTTGGTTATTACTCATAATGGCCGGTTCGTATTAAAATGCCCGATTAAGCAAATTATCCGTAGCATATATATATAAAAACAATACTTTCGGTTTTGAGAATTGAACTCGCGCCTCATTCACTATCTGCACGGCAATCATCATGACTGATAATTCCAAGTATTCTATAACTAATTTTGCCAAAAGTTGGTCAGAGAAAGAAAGACTTCGTTTTCAGGATATACAAGTGGGATATACGAATAGTTAAGCTTCTATCCGGAATGTTACGTTATTCCGAAGGGAGACTTATTTATGTGTCCAAAACTACATTAGTTCACTAATCCGAGTCTGTAATGGAATTTGTCCTGTTGGATACGGTAGGATTTTTACGCATTCAAAAGGTGTGCGTTATAAAATATTCTAAAAGAAGTAGTAATGTAGATTCTCAGAGGATTTTCCTTCTCAGCGAATGCTGGAATGATTGGTTTACGATTTTACTAAAGGCTAGTCACCGGAGGAGATTCGCGAAAACCTGTTTTGCTAGATCAAATGGTTTAGGTATTTACTATTAAATAATGGTCTCACAAAAAATACACGAGGCACATAAAAATATTATCTAAAGAATATGCTAATTTGTTATGCGATGGGGTGTACTTTATCCGATCATATAAAATCCTGATTTTTACCTTATAATATTACGTGATGGCACATTCAAATCGCGCGTCTGGTTGTAAGCGACACGCGAACTTGGAGCTTTAAATCGCAAAGATCTGAGGTGTACTGCCACTACGCCCGTCACCTTCAGGCATAATATTGATTCTCATGTACCTATAGTTTCACCAGCATCTTTTACCCTTCAAAACGGGAGCGGAGTAATGCTCACAATTAATTACTGCTTGGCGACCGAAATAGGTATGATGGCAGTACGTCCTTGGTCGAACTCTTCACAAGGAGCTGTACTGTTACTAAATGTGTTATTATGTCGATTGCTCCAGGAGAGTACTATCTACCGACCCAAGAGATAGGGTTTTCCGGAGAGCAAGGGCTCGACGGCAAGACCAGGGTACAGCGGGCGTCCGGGCCAAGCCCTCCGCCAGTGATACGCCTTTGCGGCCGTCACTGGCGGACCCGGACTTGGGTATGGACTCGTTGGAGTTTGTGGTTGGCTGCAGAGATGGACAGTTGACGTGGCCGGGGCGTCTGTCGTGTGAGTAGCTAGCGCGTCTTAGTAGCGGTCTAGTTGAGGGCCTGAAGCGAAGAGACGCGCGGAGCACGTGAGTTGTCCTTTAAGTTGGAAGCTATGTCCGGACCTTGCCGCTGGACGCTGCGACTGACATCTCCGGCACTAGCCCGGAGAGCTAGTAGAGGATAATAAGGAACTGGAGAGACGCCGTTTTTCGGCGACGGGAAGTGAGCGTACATTACAGCTCCGCCACCAATGAGGAGATTTGGTAGTGGACCCAGAGTTGACGGCTTAGCGGTGGCAAGCGCTAGTTGTGCAATGCGCAACGGGAAGTGAGCGTGCCTACAGCTCCGGTACCTATCTGAAAAAAAAAAAGGGAGGGTACTAGCCTCTCGAAGAACCGGATGAAGTCAAGTGACAAAGGTCTGTGACAACCCTGTACACTGGCTGATCTGGAGTCAGAACCTGAACTTGTAAGGTTCCTGTGCGCGCACAGGTCATAGTACCCTTCACACATAACGAAGAGGTTGATAGGGAGGGGCACTATAAACAAAACTTAACTAGAATGATATGGCACTGCTCCAGGAGATTAATGTTTTGCGAGTTCGTACGTATGTACGGCTGCCTTTTGTCTGGACGTGCAAGCTCAGTATTGAACTCATCGTGTTTCACATTTTTAATCCATTTCTATCCGCGTGATCCTGAGGATTATTGTGTAATTGATAATTTAATTAAGTATAGCAATACCTGTGCTATTGATCTGTAATAATATTTCGAATTGAAGAAGAATTGATTGGATACACGCCTGTCATCATAGTGTGAGACTTTAATTTAAGATTTCCGCCATTCTGGTCCCTAAGATGATGCGATTCCTGACAACGAGTCGTCAGATATTAAATTTTACTCTACATACTACGAGTATTTGCAAAATATTGTTATTATTATTCAATTTAAAGTTTTTGTTTGACGATTTCTAAATTTTTTTATTTGATGATTTCTTGTAATTCTGTAGCCTAATTGGGTTTATTTTGAAATTCTTTTTTTATAATAATTTACTTTTATTTTTCGAGTTCAATATGTGTAGACGGTAATAACATCTCAATCAACAAGGACCAGAGTAAGCTGATCCCAAACCATAAACAAATAGTAGCATTAACATGACAATATGTAATAACGGTAACTTTTTTTGAGTAACTACGTAAGAATATCGCGTAACTAAAAATATACGTAAGTAATCAGTCAAAGGTAAAATTTTATCAAGGAACAACGTAATGTAATGTACCGTGATTGAATGCGTCATCAAGGTCTTGTTTTAACATTTGTGGCATAAATGACTATATGACTTAATAGTTGTACTTTACTGATTATTATTTTGTTCTTGTGTTATTTAGGTTTTTGTTACGTTTGTAACTCTTTTATTTATGTGTTAAGGTCGTCTCACATTGCCGCCGTGCTGTGCGACGCGACGGTGCAAACAAAATTTTTAAACGAAAACGAAGGCAGCATCGGGCTGCGACTGACGCACTTTATAGAATACAATATAGAACATTATTTTCTACAAAATAAACTATATATTTCTAGTAATAAAAAGTAAAGCCGAGCTGGACCACGCTGCGTAGCTGTCGCGTTTATGCATACATATGTTGAGATGCTAAGTAACTTTTTTATTACCCGTGGCGGCAAAAGCTGCCGACGACAGCTGCGCAGCGCGGCTGTCGTCTGCAGCTTATGCCGCCACGGGTAATAAAAAAATATTACTTAGCATCTCAACAATATGGTATATTTCTTTGAAAGGCAGACGTAAACGGGTTATATAGTGCGAACTTTTAAATACAGTGAATATTTCTTCTCAGTGGAATTTGCTTTACGAATAGATAGATGGTCGTGTTTTACATTTCACACGCAAATAATATAATTATAGTAATACAAATAGGACGATTGGAGTAAAGGGATTCGGGTTCGATTACCGATAGGACAAATTTCAGAAATGAACTTTTCTAACGCGGTTTTGGCAGAGTGAATTTTGTGGCTCTTGATCCCGGGTTCTATTCCTAGTACCAATTTGGTAAATAAAGTTTTCTATATTAGTTTCGACCTGGGTGTTTTTGTGGTGCCCCTAGGAATTCCCTAGTTGAAGACCAGGTGGTTGTCTGACAACAGAACAGACGAACCCGGAACTTTTTCACCCAGTGCCGACAATGCAAACCGTCATTTATGTTCGATCTTTGTATTAATAATTATAACATTATGTCTATTAATTAAAACTCACCCTAACAAATCGTTGACTCCAGCAAAGGTCATGACGGCAGCAGCAACCAGCATGTCAGCGATGGCTAACGATGCGAGGAATAGGTTGCCGATCCTTCGCAATCCGCGATCCGTGTAGATTGCTATGCAGACTAGAATGTTGCCGGCCACACTCAGGAATATCAGTAGGGAGAGGAATATTCCTGCGAACAAAAATGCTAGTGAAAGTATTCACGGGTTATAAAATACAGTACTTCTACTTGTTACAGAAATAGCCACTGACACAACTCCTTTTTTAAAGTGTTATAGATCCATCGATACAATCGATGATTCCGGCAGGGTCACAAAAAGGGTCACAGCGTTTGCGCATTACACTACGTCCGAATATTCGACAAAATTAAAAGACAAGTATCCAGTATGAAGCTTCATTCGCATCACGCGTCTTTTCATTTGGTCAAGTATTGCTTATTTGTCAGTAATTGTTTCGGACGGATGTCGGACGGCGACCGAGTGTAGACCCCCAGTTCCGAATTTATTTTATTTTATTGGACAAGGTACATCAACAGATTACATATCAGAATATACATTAACAAAACTACTCTACATGAATGAATGTAAATCTGCAATACAATTATAGTTATACACGACACGTTAGTAAAAACAGTGGACATTTAATACCTTCATGAAATTATTTATAAAAAAAGAGAATAAAAAATATGGAAAACATAAAGCTTACGTAAAGAAATTAAGGTGGTGGGTTCGAATGTAGGAGTCTTCTGAAACTGCTACAACTACCATTATACAGATCATGATCAGAATAGATATCATTGTAAAATCTCCTGGAAATGACGGTCCGAAATGTCACAGGGATAATTTTATCTCTAGGTGTACAATATTCGCATTTTCTCGGATTCGACTCGGATGCAGTTCGCAAGCACGCTCAATGTAAAGGTAGTTTTTAACCGACTTCAAAAAAGAAGGAGATTCTCAATTCGATTATATTTTTTTGTGTATATGCTACGCGATTACTCCGGCACTGATTTATGCACTGATTTTCATGATTCTTTTTTGGTGGAAAGAAGGTATATTAAAGTAATACTAAGGAGTATTGGTCCCATTTAAATTTGAAGAAAATATCCAAATTATTTTGATTAAGGGATGAATCCAGTTTCGCGCACTTTCCGTTAAGCGATCTGAATAAAAATAGATGTAATTCCAACAAAACAGCCGATAAGCAAATTTTTGCTGTCGGTTTTTTTTAATAAAAAAGTTATAATTATTAGTAATAATAGTAGAGCTCCTCGTGAAAGAGTACGTCCAGAGATGTACTACCACCTTGACTATTTCTGCCGCCAAGCAATAATAAGCATGTAAGGGCGCTGGTGAAATTACGGGCACATGGGACTTGTCAACTTATGTCTCTGTGTGACAACCAATACGAATTTAATATGCAAACTGTACCTACTTAACAATAAATAAAATATCGAAAACAATAGTTACTCGTTGTGCCAGGATGCAAAGTTGTTCAACGAGAATGCTTATATTAAAACCTGAGCAAGCGAAGGATACCAAGACTAAAAATAGAGCGTAGAGCGTAGACGCAAAACAATTTTGCTGCCGAGCCAAACGCACAACTTTTCACCTCACTATAGCGAGGAAAATGGTAGATGAAAGAAAAATATTTGAACTATAACAAAATAATTTAATAAACAAACTTAGTTATTGTGGCCAATGTAATGTCAACAATAATAGGAATAAAATACACCAAAGGATTTATATTACATAAATAATGTACGATAAATCGCGTAGTTGAGCGCGTCGTTATGTTTTTTTTTCATCGAAAGAAGAAGTTAGGTTCATTACAGTCCATCGTCAAATTCGCAGATTTCTAAACAGAAAGAAAGCCTTTCCGAGCTGGTGAGGTAATGTCAGCATTACTATGTTCCGGTTTTGAAAGGTAAGGATGCCGGTAAAATTACAGGCACTTG
>NW_020653900.1:5187810-5292110 GCF_003589595.1 Hyposmocoma kahamanoa | reverse complement strand
TCTAATTTCGGTAGCAGTTTTTATTATTTAAGTTTAAGTAAAATATTACGAAATACTTCAAATTACTACACTCGATATTAAATAATACTGTAATATTTTAGAATATTTAAATAATAAAAATTGTCACCGAAAGTAGGTAGAGAAAATTAACATAGAAATTAACCAAATCCAATTCAAGTCGAAGAAATGGGAATAGGAGAAGAAACTTGAAGACATTTATCAAATTATGTAATATACACATCGTCATGTCTATCTCTCACTGGGGTAATCAGGGACCTAAATCTCCACTCGCTGTATTCCTGACACAAAATATAACTTATTTTGACTTTTTAACCCACGATACAAGAAAAGGGGTTCTAAGTTTAAAAATTTTGTATGTGTATTTGTGTGTCTGTCTGTATATGGCATATAGATCTCAAACGGATAAATTCTGTACTCCCCGTGGAAAATGCGCTAAGTCAAACATTCATGTTTTGAGAAAATCGGATTTGAAAAATTTTAATCTTTGTAGGCTTATAACTTTTTAGTTAGGTATGTGTTCTAGTTTTGAACGAGTTACTTTTCCTAAAAAGGAATTTCAGTATCAATATTATGGTTTATCAGTAATTAAATTTAACTTTACTTCTCAGCAAGAACCATAAAGCAAATTGTATCATTTGTCACTTTAAATCGTGGTTGTGTTAGATGATTTATTACGAATTGTAACAATTTATACGGCGTGTGGTGACTTGGTGAACAATGATATGTAAATAAGTTCAAATAGATTTATTTAGTTACCTATTACGATTACAAGAATCTTGCCCAACAAAATTGTAATTAAAATAAATAAAATAAAAATAAAAAAACCTATTTTTGCGAATCAGTTGAAATAGATGAAATTGCAACAAAAATAAAAAATGTATCACATAAACTCTAAAGTTGCGACCAAAAGGTTTGTGTATATTGCTATATCTTAATTTGTATTATTACAATTTTAATCGTACAGTTACCTGAATATTAGTAATTAAAGTTTTATCTCATAGTGTATGCAAATAAAATGCATTAATTTAAATCCTTATGTATTATTGTTGTAATAACAACATAATAAAAATTAACATCATTAGATTAGTTTTTGCAAGTAGTTAGAATAAACATCCATTTTTACACATTATAAAATAAAAAAAGATTCATTTGCATTTTAGGAATTCACGAAAATAGATCTTCAGTCAACTTAATACCTAGGTAACAATAGGTAATAATTTGTTTTTTTAAAAATGGAAAAGTGAAGCAAAATAATCAATCCTTGCATTGACTTACAATTATATGGACGTCGGGTCCGCGCTAAAAAGTGTCCGCACTTGTAAGGCGCTAAAATCGTATACAGAGCGCAACACTCCGCTTTAGTCTTCATTTGTTCTACTGACATGACAGCGCGATACTGCGATGACATTACAATTTAAATTTCGAATAGGTTGACTTGGGACATTTTTTCGTGGTTTTTGTATTAGACCCGTCGTCCATTTATTTGTAAGTCAATGAATCCTTCTTAATTTGTTTTAAACTGACATAAAAACGCTTATTGACTGTCATTCAAAATAATAAAGTAAATTAAACTATTTTCTAAAATTCAAAACGTGAACTGTCCAAAGTCTCAGATACAAAAGAATCTTTCGAAAAACAATCGTCAGAAACTTTCATTTTTTAAGTTAGGTCATTAAACGTCTCTAAAAATAATCAAGTAAACAAAACTGTAAAAATAACCAAAGTTTTCGGAAACAAAAAATTCTGTAATAATTATCACAATAATAATCTTCATCCAGATCAGAATCTATAGTAGCAGGTAGGTACAGTCAAGAGCACGTCAAGCTTTACTCTTTGTACTTTGGACCGTCCTTATTGTAAGCGGCATAGAGTTGGATTTAAGTCTAAAGTGTTAAGCTTGACGTGCTCTTGACCATGTACGCAGCAGTAGTCGAGGCCAAATTATGATAGAATTCATGGAGGCACGGATCATTAAAATTCAGAAGAGAGATAAGATCTTCCTTTTGTTTCTGCTGCTATAAGCAAGGGTCCAACGTAACATTTGTTTACATTTTCTATCCGAATGTGGTTATACTTTTTGTTTCTTTTCGCATACGACATGGAAACGTAGTTAACATTATTCTAACTTTCTTTGCATTCGAATGTAAGGAATTCCATTGAGAAGAAAATGTGTTGTTTGCTGATGGTGATACAAATTCTCAATTAAAACTCATTATAGAAAATAAATTTTTAGTTCCTGGACATACACACATCTGATTCATGACATTCTGATCACGCACTGATAGAACGCGCTATAATGCGAACGTCTATGGCTGCTAACAGATTGACTGCATGTTTACTGTTAATGCGTGAAGTCTTAATCATCTTCATGCAACCAAGACCTCCGTAAAATGCGAACGTGTATGAGTATTACCATCCAAGAGATTGGTATCAATTGGTACGAAGTGCATCTTAACAGTGCATTATATTTTATCTGTAACAGTAAAAACAATATTTCTTTTATGGGAAATGATTGATGGTGACTTTTGCAATTTCTCTGAATTTTCTAAAAAGCAGTTGCAGGTAAAGATCAATTCCCTGCATTCGAATACAAAAATTACAATAATATTAACGACGTTCCCATGTACAAAAAGTACGACCACATTCGAATAGTAAAAGTAAACAAATGTTACATTGGACCCTTGCCTATAGCAGCAGAAAAAAGAAAGATATAGATTCTCATACTATGGATTCTGATCCTATAGCGGAGAAAGATTATTATTATGATAATTTTTTGTTTCCGAACACTGGCTATTTTTAGAGTTTTGTTTACTTTATTATTTTTAAAGACGGCTGGTGATCGTTCATAACAGTCAATAAAAAAAATTCAAGTTTTTGACGATTGTTTTTCGAAAGAATCATTTGGTCCTGAAAATCTGGACAATTTATTACGTTTTGAAATTTCGAAAATAGTTTTATTTGGTTTATTATTTTTAATAACAGTCAATAAGCGTTTTTATGTCAATTTAAAACAAATCAAGAAGGATTTATTACTTTACTTCACAATTCTATTTATTGTTTAAAAATTATTTTGCTTAGTATATTGTATTTCAATAAGTATCGTTGCCAGTGACGATATATTTGTTATTTAATTTTATTGTAGATCTAGCACTTACACATGTAAGATCGACACCTATTTATATGTATTTACAACCGTCTTTCTCTTTCAAATTTATCTATCTATAAAGAGATAGACTGATTAAAATGATGAATTATATCACTTTATAATTTTGATATAAATAAATTACAAATAGACAAAAACTTCGAACACTTTTGATACAAGTTAAATTGTATAAAATATGAAATCTTTCATTTCAAAAGAAGGTTCGTGTAAATTAATACATCATTTATTGTATTAGTACCATTGACTTACAATTATATGGACGTCGGGTCCGCACTAAAAAGTGTTCGAACTTATAGGGCGTTAAAGTCGTATACAGAGCGTCATTCACGCTTTAGTCTTCCTTTGTTCGACTGACAGCGAAGCAAGTAAAATTAGACAGTACTGCGATGACATTACAATTTAAATTCAACGTTTCAGCTTTTTCATATTCCTTTACATGTCACTACGTTTAAATGGGTTGACTTGGGACATTTTTTTCATGGTTTTTGTATTAGACCCGTCGTCCATTTATTTGTAAGTCAATGATTAGTACACACAAACATCTTTGCATTGTGTCCGATTTTTGCAATGATATTTAAAGAGTTGTAGTTTTAATCACAAGCTGATTTATTTTAATTTGGTCGTGTATAATGATATAACCATAATACAATCATCATTCACAATCGCAAATTAAATTATCTTCGGGTCTAGAGCACATTGAGTAGTGGTGATCAGATAGAAAGATGCAAACGAATATTGATACAAGAATTGATCTCAAAGCGGTTTTTACCTATGTTTGATGAAGACCTGTTCATCCGTATAAAGATCATCAACTATTTTTAACCGACTTCAAAAAGGGAGGAGGTTCTCAATTCGACTGTATGTTTTTTTATTTGTATGTATTTTACGCGATAACTCCGGTATTTGTGAACTGATTTTCATGGTTCTTTTTTTGTTGGAAAGAGGGTACCTCCATAGTGGTCCATTTAATTTTGAAGAAAATCCACTCATAAGGGTGGCTGTTCACGCATGAAGATTTATTTTTATAAATAGCGCCAAAATTTTATTATAAGGCGCAATTATTTTAATCATTGATTTTGCTATTCTCCAATTCAAGGCGTTTTTCTCTCACAATATATATTGAGTAGTGAGAACCGATTTTTATTATCTCCTGTGTCAAGTCCCGTATAGTGGCGGGATCTAAGGGATGAATCCGAGTTTACGCACTTTCCGGTAATTGATTTCAATAAAACTTGGTAATTATATGTATTTCCATGTACTTTTGAGGTCGGTTTTTTAGTACTCTATACGGAGATTATTCCAGTTAGTGTTTAAGTTTTTTGTATAGAATCGTAACCGACAAACAATCTGTGATGGTCCAGAAAAGTTTACTATTCTCCACGCTGCTTTAAGACATGATACTGAGAAAGCATTCTTAAGAATGCTGATGCAGATGCAGATCTTTGTTTGTTGTTGTTTGAATAAGATCTGAGTCTTTGATTGCGCCCACTCTCCCTAGCCGACTTTCAAATGTACCATGTATATCTCTGTGTATAAATGATACGCAATCGGAATAGACTATATATATATACGTCGACTTGAAGTACTAAAGTACCGGCACGTTATTATGGCCGTATTCACGTTTGTCCGTTCATCACGTTTCGTATTAATTCATAACTACGTTGAAGGAGCTAATTGATGTACATGGTTGTCAGTAGCGATGAGCAGTAAAATTTAAGGATGTATAATTTTACAACTCAACTCGGCATTTGTTTTTCGAAATTCGAAGTTTTTTAAAATGAAATCTAATACGATCGTCACTTTAGGATCGCTGTCCAGCACAACTTCTACCTACGGCAAACTCGCGTCAAAGCTCAATGCAAAACAAAGCGTTTCGAATTGACGATTTATATTAAGTAAACATTTTTATTTTCGTTTTATTAAAACTTTTTAATCAGCTACCCCTTGCAATACTAGTTATGGCTCTAAAACTTATAGATGCGACTCGTATTTGATTATATTTTTTTCGATAATGAATTGAGTTTTGACCTCATTAATTTTAATCTTTCAAAACGGCCATCATAGCGTGCTGGTACTGTAATGCCTACTAATGCTAAATAATGCCTTTACGAATTTCGAGTTGCATTATACTAACGTTATATATGATGGGCATAAGCGCGATGAAATAATTCAATAGATATTTGGACGTCAACCTATTATCCCTACGTTTCGATTAGGTTCCATTGGTTGCGGTCACGGGTTACTTAGGCATTAAATTGTTTCATCACGTTTATCCCCGTTTTGTGGTTTGTAATGTTGTAGGAGATAATGACGCAGTTAACGCCAAGTATGGCGGCGGAAATAGATATAGTGGCAGTACTTCCCTGGACGTACTCTTTTACAAGGAGCTCTAAACCTGACCGGTTATACATGCACCCTGAAATATTGAAACTAATAGCAACAGAATATGTGTTAGGTCAAATATTCAACCAATTGTCGACGATCCAAATTTAATTTGATTATCTTTTAAATATCAATGATGACTTACCAACGAGAAGTATGGAGAGCAGCGTCACCGCATCAGGGTCCTCTCCGTCATCGTACTCCACCGCTGCCGTCTCATTCATCAGCGCCACCTAACAGTCATTAAATTGAATCATTGTTGAAGACATGGAGTTATCTTAAGCTCTACTACCTTAAGTAAAAAAATATTTAGACATAACATCAGAGGTTTATCGTTTCACTCGAAAGTCATCTTGATAATCAGAGACAAATATCAATTCCTGTACATGTCAAAATCCATTTACTACGTTTGAATGCCAAAAGTCCTTTTCTTCCATTGTATAAAGAAGAGGCTCCCAAACTTTTTTATCTGGTAAAAACCACGTGCTAATTCATCGGTTTTGATGCCTTTCTAATATTGACTCTTTTACAAATTCATCAATTTCGAATGTGTATTGGATAGCTGATACAGTGCTAGTGATAAATTTTGTAAAAAAATTATGTTAAGTTTATTATATTAAATATTTGCATTTACCTTACTGAATATAGAGTACAATAAGTCAAGCATGGTTACTCTAAACAAACGTAACTGCGCGGCGTGCATGTGTGCGGGTCCGCCGCGGGCCGTGTATAGACGCACACATTTGCATTACATCGCAATGCACTCGCGTTGCTAATGCGAATATTTGCGTCCATAGTGCGCAGCGGTCACGCACACACAGAAGTCGCGTAGTTACTTTTGAAGGGAGTTACCATATTTCTCTTATTTTACCACGCGGAATATCTTGATTGTTATGAAATATTTAAGTACTACATAAGCAATTTATGGCTATTATAAGAAACTATTATGTATTCATATACGCACTAATCTGCATGACGTAGTTTATTCCATTTATGGAAAGCTAAAATTTTGGCCACGGTCTGCCTAAAAGGGTTACATTCTCGTGGACGACCGTTTTGTGCACCCCTGTTTATTTTAGTGATATGGAGCTCTCGTAGGTTGAAATAGGCCCCATTGGAGTCAATATAGACCACTTTAAGAAACATCGGCATAGCCTCCTAAGACCCAGCAAATTACAATGGGAAAAGCTAAACGCCCAATCTACTAAATATATAGATACGCAAAGTTTCATCATAATGCAAGTGACAATTAATTAACTCAACTGCAAAAAGTAGCTTTTACTATATACCGGTAAAGGTTTCGATTGCGGTAACAGAAAAAAAAACATTCTATCGTCTTGCATTTTGTGTTCAATTCTCCACTCACTGAAGTACTTCTACCGGCTGCTTTTTTCGATACTTTACATCATCATCAACCCATTTATACATCTCACTGCTGAGCACGGTTCTCCTCTCAGGCCATGCTCGCCCAAAAAGTAGGTTGGGGACTTCACATGTTTTCCCAGGATGATGAACCTTCTTCGGCAAGTTTCATCACGATGTTTTCCTCCATCGAAAAACTCATGGTAAATTCCAAATTAAATTTCGTACAAAAATTTCGAGGAACTTAGAGAACTTAGTCTGGATTTGAACCCACGGCCTCTGCTTGAGAGGCGGTAGGTCAAACCATTGTGCTAGTAGGAGTTTCAATTTTTTTCGATATCTATTTATGAGTAATAAATCAATCAACCAGGTACTGTTAAAATAATATCCATAAGTATAAATAACAGTGTGTTTGATACAAAACATAGGTAATTGAGTCAGTGAACAGTCAAAACTAACATAACATCTGGCAAACGTAAGCTCATTCAGTTCAATTTAGCAGGTGTTCGCCAAAGTGTGCTTTCAGCAGATTAGCTACCGAATCCGGCTGTACTAACAGTGTAAGTAAATAAACCGAGACCGACAATACGTTAGATGTAATGTGTTTTGTCGACTCTTTTCTAAAGAGAAAGGAAAGCATTTCACAAGTTTGATGTACTACAGTGTTATAGTTTAGTGTTATATATACCTGTTGGAAATGAAACTACTTTTCTATCTAAAACGTGTATTAGTGATTGATGATATCGACATGAGAATATGGGCCTCGTGAGCAGGTTCAAGGTCACTCAAAGGGCAATGTAGAGGGCTACGCTCGGAGTGTCACTGCGAGATCGAATCAGAAATGAGAAAAAGAACCAAAGCAAACGATATGGCCCAAACAATTGCAAAACTTAAGTGGTCGGGACACATTGCTCGCAGAACAAGATAGCCAATGGGCCAAAGAGTTTTCGAGTGGCAACCGCGTACCAATAGACGCAGCGTGGAAAGACCTCCCAAATTTGTGGGAATCCGCTAGATGCAAATGTAAGATCGATCTGTGTGGCGATCTTTTCGGGAGTTTCAAAAGTGAGTGTCTTTCCACTGAAATTATGATAATGATGATTTTACTATCTGAGTCAACCGTGACTAAGAGTCCTGTAAAGGGCTCGAAACCTAGGTTTGTTTGGAAAAATAAACATACGCGATTTAGATCCGAAATAATAGTTTCACATTTCCAAAGTTCTACAATCGCGAAAGCCTAAGAACTCAATAAAGATACTAACTTAATTTCTATAAGAGCGCCTAATTACTATTTTGATTTTACATTAATTGCAGATATGCGTAATTTTTTTTTACAATACGAAATGACGAGACGAACATGTCATGCGCCTGGTGGTAAGCGACGCGCCTATCCATAACAGTTGTAGTGCCACTTAGAGCTTTAAATCGCAAAGATGACGCCACTGCCCCCGGCACCTTGATATACAAGTTGATAAAACCCATGTACCGGTAATTTCACCAGAACCCTTACCCTGTCAAACTGGAATGCAGTAATGTTCATATTACTGCTTGGCTTCCCTGGACGAACTCGTTCACAAAGAGCTCTACTTTGTGTCTAGTGCAATGGTTACTTACTTTCAATGAGATATAAATCAAATGCATGAAAGAAAGGTATGACACTGTTTCAGTTTAATTATCTATAGGCGCATTATACTTGAATATTAATGGAAATGTAGTTCTTTAACAGCTGTAAAGGATTGGCTGAAATATCTTTAAGAACATAAAGTAATTAAACACATTCATAACTTTGAGAACGTATAAATACTCGTATTAATCAGTTACAATAATATTATATCGACAACTTTCATTATTAAAGTTAATAAATATGAACTGTTACATTTTCATAGTTATTAGCTTTTGTTGGCTGTCTGTAGAACGTATTGTGAATTATGCAAGAGCTAATGGATTTCAATCAGCAGTATTAAGTGACGTATAGCACTTAGAGCTTACATTCAGTGCTGAGATCTATTCTCCACGAATTTATACTATGAGCCCTCGCAGTTAAATAATTTTCTATGAATATTTGAAAATTCTCCCCAGAAGCTGTATTAAAATAATTTATTATCTCAGTACAGAGTACTAAAAAAACCAACCTCAAAAGTACGTGGAATTACGTCTATTTGCTAAGTTTTATTGAAATATCCTTAAATTCGCCACTATACAGGACTTGACACTGGAGATAATAAAAATCGGTTCGCAATACACAAAGTATATGGAGAGAAAAACGCCTTGAATTAGAGAAATAGCAAAATCAACCATTAAAATAATTGCTCCTTAGTAAAATGTAGGCGCTATTTATAAAAATGAATCTTCATGCGTAAACAGCCACCCTTAGAGGTGGATGATTTTCTTCGAAATTAAATGGGATCACTATGGAAGTACTCCCTTTCCAACAAAAAAGAATCATGAAAATTGGTTCACAAATACCGGAGTTATCGCGTAACATACATACAAAAAAAACATATAGTCGAATTGACAACCTCCTTTCCTCCTATATATATTTCTTTTCCTCCTTTTTTGAAGTCGTTTAAAAAAAACCATTTGTTACGAAGTTTGACAAAAAATCAATAACATTGGTTTGTCAAGTCACATGTTGATGGGAAACGAGTTCTTGAGTGGTAACCACAACTTGGCAGCTGTAGTGCAAGATATTCTCCGGTCAGCAACAAGCTGAGGACCGCGCAAAATGGTAAACATTCGGGGACGCCTTTATCTAGCAGTGGACTACAATAGACGAAGATAATGAAAGTTATATGAATTTCTACAAGAACTTAGTAATCGAAAAACTACTTCTAGTAGCAGTAAAGCTCTTTGTGAAAGAGTTCGTCCAGGAAAGCAATGCCACCTTATCCATTTCTGACTGACGGCAGTAATGTAGCAGTAATAAGTAAGCTGTACTGCGTTCCAGATTTGAAGGATAAGATCACGGAAAGACGCTATTGTGAGGTCTCTAAAACTAATCGAAGACGTGCAAAGTTCTTAAATTAGACATAAACTCTGTATCACCTTAAACTAACTAAGAAACACCTATCCAAATCAATTTACGTCTTTCTATTATTCTTAACAGTGTAGTTTCTGGTTTCATCATACCTCAAGAGCAACTACCATCAGGTTGTTACCTGACGTGTGGAAGTCCTTAAATCGTCTTCGCACTCAGATAGGACGCTGCAGAGACACGATGTGTAAATAGGGTTTCAAGGATACTAGTCAAACCCAATGTGACTGCAGTGCCTCAACGCAGTCCATGCAGCACTTTCTGTTGTGCCCCTTGCGTCCTAATATCTGTACGAGGGAAGATCTCTACGCGGCCACGGACAGCGCAGGCAAAGTAGCAACGTACTATTCAGGGTCAATATAGTTCTAAAATAAAAGAAGTATCGACATGATAAGAAGAAGACGAAATAGGGTAGTTTTTTATTGCTCGTTCAGCGATTACGAGCCTTTAAACTGCATTCACACCTATTTAGACAAAACGTGCTAGGTTACCGGAATTATTTTTAATGCGCACGATTGTAGTATTTTTGCTTTTTCGAAGCGTTTGTTACGTAATTCCAACCTTCTGTGTTGCGAAATTGTTTGTTCTGCACATATAGGGTGAAAATGAATTGTGCTCTTTTAATTGGGTGGTCTATAAACTAAGAACTTTTAGAAATTTAATAAGCAACATCTCAATTCAACATAACTATAAAGTTATAATAAATTGAGGTCTGACAGTTGATATATTGAAATTGTTTTATCAGATCGCGAGGCCGCCTTTAGTATTCTTATTATTGCTATCTTAATCAGCCTTATTCGTAAGCGCGTAATGTTTTTATTTTGGTACATTTGCAAATAAAATGTATACGCAATTTGTATTATAATTCATGTTTGGTGTTAAAAATTTACAGATAATGTATTTTATCCTAAAAAGTTAGTCTTTATAGTCAAAAGTTGCGATTTTATGGCCCGTATTATTGTAATTATGACGCAATTTAATAGTAAATTAATGAAACATCATCCTAGTTGTTAGTATTAACTACAAAGTGTTAATGAGTGTAATTTGTTAGTATTAACCAATATCAAATAATATAACAGAATATAACTACGTTTGCACGCTGCGCGCTCACTAATTGTAGCGTTTTTTATTAGATTTAGAAAATTGGGTAAAACTCAGAGAAAAATTAAAGTGTTTCGATAATTATGTCTATGTCATGAGCATTATTATGCCTCATAAAAAAAAAACAACGACATTTTTTGTGCAACTAGCACATAAAGACACGAGAATTGTATGAAATTAAGTCATAGGAAGTGTGTTACGTTTTTACTTGACACTTCCTATGACTTAATGTTATATCCATCAAAATTAGGTTATTTTATTTTCACACAAATGGGCGCAACCCTAATTTAATTACACCTTAAGTAAAGCTAATAATTTGTACAATCAAAATGAGGGACCTGAGGACCTAAGATATAGAGCCATTCGAGTTAAGGTTTCTGTTTATTACAAATTTAAACACTTAAATCTGCCGAGGCAGACGTAATTTCGAAATAATTGCGTTGTTTGATCCCTTGCTGTATCATTATTACTAAAGCTTTAGTTATGAAATTAATATTTAAGATGTTTAATGATTTGCTCTATAAATCATAGTCTTTAGAAACACTATTACCTGTATTTTATATTTTTATTGAATTGATATTCAATAATTTTATATGAAATTACTACTTAGTTTGATAAAATTATTAATACAAAGATCGAACACTCAGAACAAGTTCCTTTGATCCGGCCTGATTCGAACCGACGTCTTCTGCGTGATAAAACTTTCATAGATTTGAGAATCTTGAAGTGAAGGTATTTGTCTCAAAGTTAGAATAAAGTTAAGAGTAAAATTGTATTAGAAAAAGATAGCAGTATTTTTGTAATGACAATATCTTATTACTTTTAATAAATATTTTTTCAGAATTAGCAAATATTTTGAGAAATTGCTCTTTCTTCTTAGTAGAAATCCTTTTTTTCTGTGCAGCAGTAGATGAAGTCGGGTTGTGGATGAAGATGGTGTTTTTTATTACGAATACAATCACTGCCACTGGGTGAAGTATAGCTAACGTGTCCACGATTTTTTTTCCTCAGAGTGGGACATCTGTAAATTTATTATTGTTTTAAAAATGTTCGATCTTTGTATTAATAATTTTAACAAACTAATGGAGTAATTTCACAAAAAAATTTAATATCAATTCAATAAAAATTTTAAAATACAGCGAATAGCGACATCTCTCGCCAGGACTGGTAGCTGTAAAGGTACTAACTGGGTGATAAATCTTTCATAGAGTTCTCACAGATGGCGCTACGACTAAAAAGTCATTGAAAAACCAAATACAAAGACACGACAAAAAGCGCATAGAAAAATTCGTGAGGTCCGCTGTTGGTTCGTTCCGTGGCTTAGTTGGTATAGCGGCTGGCACGGTATGCTAGAAGACGTTGGTTCGAATCCGGCCGGATCGAAGTAATTTTTCCTGAGTGTTCGATCTTTGTTTTAATAATTATAACGATAACTTGTAGTTTCCTTTATACAATAAAAAAAATCTGAACTTATCTCTAAAAAACAAAATAAGACCAACGGCGTAAATACTTCACGGAAGGTCATCAACTTCTGAATAATAACAAAAATACATCTTTTCTATAACGTACACTCCGTACATTTTCAAAATGTGTATTTGTTTTAATAATACGAAGGAAATATCTAAATTCGAACGCGGTCCGCCCATACGAGCCAGAGCCGCCACGCATCCCCCTGTCCTCTTTAGTCCTGCTTCGGCCGTTAGACGCGGAGGTTGTATCACTTGGGCTTACACACTGCTTTAAAAACGTATACCACACGCACACATAGAATACCTAAAATCAATTAGCGCCATAAGTCCCCTGTTATACTCTATTTTTTTAGTTTGTAGATTTTTATTGTGATTGAAATAAATAAAAATGTTAATAAATGTTTTTTATATAATAAATTAATAAATAGCGCACACACTCAACATAGTCCCGCACTAAGGAAACTCTGTGTCGCGGATGCCATGAACACACACATAGACAACCACAAGTTACACCCAAACTCACGAGAGAAATAAATGTAGGCCATACAAATATTTCTCCCGGCCCGGGAATGGAACCTGGGACCTTTGCGTGGCAGTCCGGTATGGTAACCGTTCGGCCACGGAGGCAGTTAATTATTATAAACATTAATTAAGAAATGATAATTTTAGATAAGATTATGCCCTTACGTTAGTTGGCCTATTGGCATACAGTCCCACTGCTGGGCTCTGGCGTCCTCTCACAACTAGAGGGCTTGGGCTGTAGTTCATGTGAAACCAATGTTTTTCTTCACCGAAAAGCTCATAGTGAATTTCTAAATAAACTTTGCATATAAATTCTGTGTAAGCCCGGATTCGAACCCATGACCTCTGCTTGAGAGGCAGTAGGTCCAACCATTAGGTCACCACGTATTTTACACTTTTATTTGTTTTATTAACTTTAGAAAAATTAGGTTTTCGCAATTGTTACACCTGGGAAATGAAACATTTTTCCGGATTTATAATTTTTTTTTTCAATCAAAACAAGTCTGTAGTCCATTATCTAACCAGGATGCTGCGAGAGGCCATTTAAATCAATTAAAATAAAGCATCCTAATTTCAAGAGGGAAGATGGTTTCTCCGTACCACCAGTTTAGGATCCAGTATTTCATCTGATGAAAAATCCCAAACAGACATAAGACTGCAGTACTAATTAATATGTTTTAATTTATTTCAATTTCCATTATTAATTAATAATAATTTAATTTAATAAAAATTCACATTGTTAAAATAAAATAATTTATAAAACATATTGTAGCGTAAATTGGTATGTTTTTTTGTAAATTTAAAAATAAGATATTTAATTAATAACTTTTGTAACTATAGTGAAATAATCTCAGTACAGAGTACTAAAAATACCGACCTCAAAAGTACGTGGAATTACGTCTATTTGCTAAGTTTTATTGAAATATCCTTAAATTCGCCACTATACAGGACTTGACACTGGAGATAATAAAAATCGGTTCTCACTACTCAAGGTATATGGAGAGAAAAACGCCTTGAATTGGAGAAATAGCAAAATCAACCATTAAAATAATTGCTCCTTAGTAAAATTTAGGCGCAATTTATAAAAATGAATCTTCATACGTGAGCATCCACCCTAAGAGGTGGATGATTTTCCTCAAAATGAAATGGGACCACTATGGAAGTACCCCCTTTCCAGCAAAAAAGAATCATGTAAATCGGTTCACAAATACCGGAGTTATCGCGTAACATACATACAAAAAAAAAATCATACAGTCGAATTGAGAACCTCCTCCTTTTTTGATGTCGGTTAAAAATAGGGTGGCTTGTATTAATATTTGACATAACTGGTTGATGACTGTACCACCTCAGTCAACCGTGACAATGGGACCTGTAAAGGGCCCGAAACGTTGGTTTGTTGAAAAAACAAATATAAGCGATTTAATTCCGGAAAAACAGTTTCATTTCCTGTTTAGAACAATTGATTTTAAAGTAAGGTGTCGAAGACAATCTCTTGGAGAAAATGGAACGAATAAATTTTCACCTCCTTCGTACGAAAATTAATACTAGTTTCAAGTTTTCCTGCAACGAAATTGCTTGCGGCGTATTGCTTATGTCTGCTTAATCTGTATTATCGAACATTTTAACTTTGTGCTTGCGTTTACTAACAGAGAATTGTATGTGTTATTACTATACACTTGAGGTATGGAAGGTGAACACCAACCTAAATTGACATATGGAAAATTGTTGCTTTATGACAGAGAGGTCTCAATTGCAGTTGGTCAATTTGTTATTATGAGTACTAATTCAGGAAGCTGTTATTATTTAGGTACCTAATTCTTACAAATTCTCGAAATTCTTGTCCTTTAATTTATAAAAAGAAAATCTATTTCATTCTTGCCTTAAAATTAATATTCATTATCAAATTATAATTTGAATTCGAATTCAAATTAGTCTCCTTAAATAAAAAATAATAATATAAATATGTCCCCAAAATCATTCCCTCACTATGTCCCAAGTTCCATAATCAAACACGTTTTGTGCTTTAAATCAACATAATTAACAAGAGTAACCATTAAATTTGAAACATTCGATCAAATAAAATATGTTTTTGCAAAATTAAAGCTATCATGTGGGAAAAATACGATAAATAAGTTTAAAAAATGTATTATTTTTATTCATGTCCCAACCAAAAAAATTATTCCATGACATTTTTACCTTCACTCGATTTGTGAACATATTTCTAATCTTTGGTAAATGCATTTTGTAAGTTTTTGAAAGTTAGCAGCATTGTAAACGTTTCAAAATAACGAAATTCAACTTGTGTGTGTAAAAAGTTTCTACTACGAAAAGATTTAATTTAAAATTCGAAAAGTTACATTACACATGTTCATTAGAATATTTACATTACATACAGTACATTTTTGACAGTCATTCCCTCACATCATATAAAAGGAAGTTAAGCTTTTGATTTTGTTTATTAATTATTCCTTTAAGAAATAAAATATATTTTCTAGCTATAAAATGAGACCATGTGTAACCCACATGAATGAAACGTTGAAGGAATTTGTCTTTTCACCTCTTTTTTTATAATATCAATTGACGGGACGAACAAGTCGTGGCTAATAATAAGCTACACGCCTGTCCATTACAGTTGCAGTACCAGTCAGAGCTTTAAATCGCAAATATCTGAGGGGCACTGCCACTGCGCCCATCACCCTGAGACATAAGTTGACAAGTCCCATGTGCTTGTAATTTCACCAGCACCCTTACCCTTCAAAACCGGAACATTAGTAAGTAATGCTGACATTACCTCACCAGCTCAGAAAGGCTTTCTTTCTCATTAGAAATCTGCGAATTTGACGATGGCCTGTGGTGCACCAACTTCTTCTTTCAATGAAAAAAAACCATAACGACGCGTTCAACTACGCGATTTATGTACATTATTTATGTAATATAAATTCTTTGGTATATTTTATTCTTATTATTGTTGACATTAAATTGGCCACAATAACTAATTTTGTTTATTAAATTATTTTGTGATAGTTCAAATATTTTTCTCTCATCTACCATTTTCCTCGCTATAGTGAAGTGAAAATTTGTGCGTTTGGCTCGGCAGCAAAGTTGTTTTGCGTCTCATGTCTTGAAATCCTCGCTACGCTCTATTTTTAATCTCAGTGTCCTTCGCTTGCTCAGGTTTTAATACAAGCATTCTCGTCAAACAACAACTTTGCAGCCTGGCATGACAAATGACTATTGTGTTCGATGCTTTTTAAGTAGGTACAATATGCATATTAAATTCGCATTTGTTGCGTCCTCAATTAATTGTGTTTGTTTTTGTGTGCAATTAAAAAGTATTTGTATTGTAATGTATAGGTACTTACATTAGTAGGTAAAACAGAGACAAACTCCATTTTAGCCGACATGTGCTATCATGGTGAACTTCAAGTCTTGGTGTCAACTTTCAAGAGAAAGCTCTTTGACGGATTTTTGGTTCGTCTCCCTTGCCACGCCATCTTCGTGTCACATTACGTTGTATCTGAAACAATAAAATAAAATTTTTGAAATTTTTAGAACTTCTCCTCAGAATCATGTTGACTGCTGAAAGGGAGTAAGAGACATTTTTGGAATTGTTTTGAAGAATTTTATTTTGCATTAATTTGTAAGTATAATAGTACTTGTATGCTAGTATGCTCGATTTCATCGCATGTTAATGATTTGTTATTACCGTCCTTGTAAAGAAATTTATAACAGTACTATAATACTCTGATCATCTTTTGATAGCTTGAAAATCTATCCCATATTTGGTTTTCTTTTGTCGTTATTGCTGTATGGTGGCTTCTTTTTATTTCCTCACAAATTTGTGGTACTGTCTTTGTTGTAGGTATGTCCTCATTATTCGACCAGCTAGAAGGACTATCCCACCATAAAGGTAATTCTTGTAATTTTCTTGGTTCGGTTCCTCGGGAGATTATGTCAGTATCTTATGTATATGATAAATAAGTAATAAAAATTGTTCCATGACTCATAGCTGGCAGTAAATATTGGTAGAATAATTTTAGGTATTTTGATTGATGGTTTGGAGTGTGCACTTTCTGTAGTTCTGTTCTCGTTCATTCTAGTGAATAAGGTTTCGGTTACAAGTTCGTATTCAGTTTGGGTTGTTACGAATATGTCTTCTGTGAAATATTTATGTTGTAAGTTGCTGCCATCCATTAATATTCGTAGACGGGTTTCTTCAATATCACGCCACTGTTTTTGTAGGGTTGTCAGTAGTGATTGTAGGTTACCCAGCTGGTTTATTATCTTGAATGGTTTGGGTTGCTTGGTGTAATTTTTTCTGCATTTGATTAATACGAAATAATTGTGTGAATAATTTTGTAGAATGTTTTGAATCAGCCTCTTCAAAATCCTCCTTTTCTATGTCGTCTGGTTAGTATAATTCGTTGATATATGTAGTCGTTTCTCACATTCGCTTAGGTAGTTTATAGCTTCCCTAAAATGAAGTTGTATTACTCCAAAATAGTTGCTGGTGATATATTTGTGGGTTGATAGGATCTCCTGCCCCTCTAGGTGTTGGTGGTTGGCGAGAATTCTCTCATGGATTTCTTCTAATTTGGTTCTCCTTCTTTCAACACAGTGAAGGTTCTTCCTTTGTGTTGAATCCTTTTTCATGTTGCTTAATAATCTTCGTATTTCATAGTAGTCGCTCTCCTGACTTTTGATTAGTTCGTTGATCCGTTCTATCTCCATCTGGTATTGTTATAGGTGTGCTGCGTTTTCTTCTTTCTTGCTGTCCCTACTATCCCTGATATTCCCTAGCCTATTATCCTATTCTATATATAAGTCAACGCTTAACTGTATTCTATTTCCTCAAAACGGTATAATGCGACTTCTCAAGCTGCCGGTGAGACCCGCTGGTTTGAGGCCGGCGCCCGAACCGCTACCGATGTTAGTTAAGCGCTATGGTACTTTAATGTGCAATGAAACTAGCGCTTGTTGATTACGCTAGCCCACTGTTCGTCAAAGTGTCTGTCAGTCAATGTCGTTCCTAGCTAGCGGGAAAAGAGGACCGTGAATTTAAATGCTAGTTACTATTAAACCTCGAAGTATCAAAGTGAACAACGGCAGAATGAACCACGGCAGGTTCAAACTAAAACCAGAAGGACCGAAAATGAACAGCGTGCGGTTAGGTATTAATGTGGTGGTAGTGCTTGTCTGACAATGTAGTCTGTGGTAAGGGTAAGATAAAAATATAAACCACACTATTAACCCTAACGGTGAGACCTCAAGAGTCGTTCCAATGAATTTATCTAATAGTGTAGCCCTACAACCTGACGGTGTGTAGCCTCACCTAACCATAAATATATAGACGGAGAAATATATATGCAAGATATGAACGGGAAACCTGTCACCATGAGACCTAAGGTGACAAACGGAAGGTTGGAAGGAGGTAAGGAAGTACACGTCGCGGAATGTGTACTGGAGTGGTATTCTCACTACCGGTCAAGCAGACTCACAAGACCGATCTACTGATAGCTAAAGATGTCTTAGCCACAGTGAGAGGAGTAGCGGGTAGTACTAAGCAGAATGATGAGTTTGATGAGTTAAAGTCAGATGGTAGTCGATAACTGAGTATATTTAAAAATCTTATTACTATTTATACAATTTTTATGACTAATACATAATGATAGGTTTTTCTTAGTGTGCTATGTGTGTTGGTTGCCGATGAAGCTCTTTTCTGTTAAGTAGTGAATTATGTCACTATATTGTACTTGTTGCCTGATGATGAGGCCATTTCTTGTGACAGTTTAAAGATCGAACATTCAGAAAAAATTCTTTCGATCCGGCCGGATTCGAACCTACGTCTTCTAGCATACCGTGGCAGACGCTATATCAACTAAGCCACGGAACGAACCAGCGGCCTCACGAATTTTTCTTTGTGTTTGTTGTCGTGTCTTTGTATTTGGTTTTTTCAACGACTTTTTAGCCGTAGCGCCATCTATGAGAAATCTTAAGTATTTCGTCACCCAGTTAGATAGCTTTACAGTTACCACCCCTGGCTAGAGATGTCGCTATTCCTTGTATTTAAATTTTTATTGAATTGATATTCTCTTATTTTTTATATGAAATTACTCCAATTTGTTATAATTATTCATACAAAGATCGAACACTCTGAAAAACAGTATGCTAGAAGACGTCGTTTTGAATCCGGCCGGATTGAAGGATTTTTTAAATTAAAGACTAATAAGAGCTGAGAAAAACCCAATGCCACTTAAAAATCAATTAAACAACTTATTAACTAATAATAATAGTACAGTATCCGAATTTTTAAGTCAAATCCTTAACTTCACTGTCTAATTTTTGACATTTAATAATAATACACACTCATAGCCCTGTACTAGGGAAACCCTGTATTGCGAGAACATGGACACAGACACAGAAAACCACAAATCACTAAACTCACGAGAGAACTAAATGCAGTCCATACAATCGAAACGAAATCAAATGTAGGCCGGGAATCGAAACCAATACGTGGCGGTCCAGCATGGCAACCGTTCGACCACCGAGGCAGTTAAAATAATGTAATAATAATAATAATAATAATAAATCTTTATTGTTTCTCTCACAAAGTCTTAGTATAAATACAAAAACAGTGCTTAATTATCTAAATAGTACAATATTTAAGTCTGTGTGAGAGACTGGCATCCGTACTAGGAGACCTGTATTACAGATCACCAGCCCCTCCACACTCCGGACCAAAGACAAGTACAGCTTACTTATACTTAGATAGTTACATCAAGAAATGACTTATTAATAGACTTAAGGCGCGAGGGTGTGTGTATGTGTGTGAAGGTGTGTGCGTGCGTGCGTGTGTGTATGTGTATGTGTATTTGCGTGTGCGTGTGTGTGTTCTGTGTGTGACAGAGAGTGTGATTGGCTATGCAAGGTGTATACAAAACCCAACTTACCAAAATAATGAAATAACGATATTAATTTAGTATTACTCATTTTAAGTTGAGATAATTCACAGATTTTAAGATTAATCATAATTTAGATTTTATTTTAAGTTGGAACAATTAAGAGATTTTCAGTTTCATCATAACTTAGATTTTTAAGCCAACTAGTGACAACTGTTTTACAGTTGAATTTAGTGAGCGAGTATATTTTAGTTGTTTTATTTATTTTATTATATAAATACCCTCCTAGAAAACCGAAGAATCTATTCGAAAAAGCTGTGGTCCAGCGAGTAGAAGAATGACATACTTTATATTTCAAACGTTTGTTATTATGGAGCGAAGGATCATAGTTCAGATCAACGTGTTGTTTTAATACAGTGTGCAGGACAAATAGTTGACGCACAGACAAGACATCACAAAGGGAATAAAGGTCTGAAGTAGGGAACATAAAGGGCAAAGACCGACTCACTTTCAGGACAGCTCGCTGAGCTCTTTCAACCTTTATTAAAGAAGATTTAGGTACTCCACCCCAAGCAGTGATGCAGTACGTTAGAACGGATTGGCATAACGCCAAGTACACCATATTAATGACACGGTTATCTGCGATGTGCCTAAGATTTTTAAAGATATATATTAGTTTACGTGTCCTAGCTGAAAGTAAGTCTATATGCATATTGAAACTCAAGGTGTTATCTATCATTACACCAAGATATTTGATATGGGAAGCTAACGTAAGACTGGGACAGAAGCACGTCGGGTCGCCGAGACAGGTATGGGCTAAGATGGTGTAGTCGTCATGAGTGGTCCATGGGATATTTTTAATTGAGAATGGAATATATTTGGTTTTTTCTACATTTAATGTTAGCCCATTGTTTTTGAGCCAAGAATAGACTAAGTTGAAACCGCTTTGAGTATAGGCGTACACTTCATGCCAAGTATCGCCATGAAAAATTAAGGCCGTATCATCGGCAAACGTCACAATCCTACCATTTCGGAGCTGGAGATTGCAGAGGTCGTTAATGTAGGCGAGGAACAGTGTGGGGCCTAAAACACTGCCTTGCGGCACGCCGTAAGTTATGGGCAGATCGCCACTAGTTACCTCCCTGACCCTAACCCTCTGCCTCCTATCCGTCAAGTAACCGGTAAACAGCCGAAGCTGATTACCCCTTACGCCCATACATTCCAACTTCTGAAGCAAAAGTGGTACAGAGACCGTGTCGAAAGCCTTGGCTAGATCCAAAAATACTGTTATAACTTTTTTCCTTCTATCCAGTTTAGTGACAATTTCATTGACCAGTTCGTGAACTGCATCATTAGTCGAAATGCCAGACCTAAAACCGAATTGCGAACTGGATAGAAGGGATTTAGATTCCAAATAGTTGACCAAGCGCTTATTTAAGAGTTTTTCTATTACCTTAGAAATGGTAGGTAGAATAGAGATAGGTCTATAGTTATTGACACAGTCTCTGTCACCACTCTTGTATATTGGAATGATCTCAGCACGTTTAAATTCAGGTGGAAAAACACCAGAAGATAACATTAAATTAAATATGTGAGTTAAAGGTGGGATCAAAATTTGGTGGTACCGTTTAAGAAAGGTTCCTGTGATGTTATCGCGCCCCGAATTGTTTCCTTTTTTTAAACTCAATATACAGTTACGAACCTCTATTTCATCTACCGAAGTAAGAACAAAGGAGCCAGAATACGTGGTTGAAGAAAATCTATGATTAGTTGAGCAATCAGATGAAATTTTCTCAGCTAGATTTTTCCCAATGTTGGCAAAGAAGCTATTTATGTCATTCGCTGATTGAGTAGGATTATTAGGAGAGATTAAATCATTAGCCGGATTTATATGTTTATTGCAATGAGTTACGTTTTTTATAGTGTCCCATAGTTATTTAATATTTGTGTTAGCAGCTTGTACTAATAGATTTTTTTCGTATTCTCTTTTTAGTTTTTTTAATAACCAATTACAAAAATTTCTATATTTTTTATAAGTAATAGTTAATATTTCATTGTCAGGGTTTTTCTTAAGTTTTTTGTGAAGTTTATCTCTATTTTTTATGCATTTTAGGAGACCAATAGTAATCCAGGGTTTTTTTAATCTTTTGCGATTGGAAACTGTAATAACGTTGGTGTGTAGTTGGATTTTCGATTCAATTGCATCGATAAGTAAAGAAGTTGCCCTGGTGGCATCAAAACATTCAAAAACAGGGTTTAAGCAAATGGTTTCCATATCCTCATCCAACTTGCTATAGTCAATCCTTTTAACCTTGGATAACTCAATATTAGTACGGGTGTTGTGTTTTAAAATGAAGATTACTGAATAGTGATCCGTAACTGTAGTTTCAGCAACAAGGCAGGAAGCATGGAGTTTACTTTTAAGCATAACATGATCTAAACAGGTTTTACCATGTGTCGGGAGACAGTGTGCAGGTAAGATACTATGGGAGGCTAGTAAGTTTAAATAATCTGAAGAGTTGACATCCTTGTTATTATCCATAATATCTACGTTGATGTCTCCTATTATGATGATATTCGGATAATGCAGGCTCTTGAGTAACACATTAAGTGATTCAATGAAAGGTCCTGCATTCTTATAGCCCGCAGGTCGGTATATTGCGACTACAATTGTGCTGCTGTTAACCTTTATTGTTAAACAGTTAGCATCTTGTAGATCAGGCTCAGATATTAATGGTCTCATGCCATGCTTGAAAAAAGCAAGGACACCTTCATTCTGTGTTAGATGTTTAGTAGTATGAGCATAGTCATATCCATCCAAACAAGGGATGGTGGGATTGCGTCTTAACCAGCATTCAGTTAATATAATTAGGTCCCACATAGTTTTGGACCTAGTAAGTAGGGTTAGTAAACCTGAAAAATTACGGTGTACGCTGCGGATGTTTTGATGGACAACCTTAAGAGAAAGAGTAGGATCTTGTATGAGATTAGGACACCTTCTATTTCACATAGAGAAGATTGAGCGATTCCAAAATTATCAATATAGTTATTAATTTCAGCATTATTATCGAATTTTGCTACAGTAATACATGTCGGTGAAAACTTTGTGCGTTGATATGTAAATAATTAGATGTAAAGAGCTTATGTCAGTCACGGTAGTTTTTTTGCAAAATAATGTTTTACGAGTATAGATGTAAGAGTATAATGGTACATAAACTACAATGAATAAGGTTGACTTTATGTAGGATATAGTATGCACATATGGGGTAGGTTGAAATTTTTTATGTAAGTTGTTATTTTTTACATGGTTGACATTAAATAAAAGAAACTTGGGTAATGCAAGTTTATACGAGAGTAATGTATGTTGGACGAATGGGTGTAAGTGTGGGGTGGGTGTGCGAGTGTAGTACGTAAGTGATTTGTGTGTAAAAAATGTGTGTAATTGAGTGGATTGTTTAGAAAGTAATTTATCAAAATAAAAATTGTTTAAGTATATAGCCAATAGTAACAAAAACAGTAGAGCCAAGAAATGCACGAATAGACGTAGAGATTCTACAAATAGTCATTTAGGTTGAAGCTTTTTCAGGTCATCTTCACAGTCGATGCGATGCGGTGGAGAATTCAGGGTAGTTCTTATGAATATTTTACCGTATGAGCTCCAGGAGCTGTGATAATTGTACTCTTTAACATACTGCCTAGCCAGGAACGATAATTTCCTCGCGAAAGGAGTCAGGGACTCATCTATATATATAGGTTTATTAGGTCCTAAAATGTGTATATTCATTCTCACGTTAGATAAATTATTATTATTATTTAGGCATTTAGTTACATTTTACAATTATTTCAATGATAAATTTACAAAAATAACTACCACCGAGTTTGAATTAATTACTGTCTTATTAAATTCATGTCTGCCCGCCCATATGATATTATCAAAAAATATGTTACACCTAGTGTAGTCTATTGAACCGCATGTGAGTAAATGAGTAATATTCCTTCAATATTTAATGTTTAGCCGGACTAAATGTGCTGACTCTGAAATTATAAACTTATTTTTAACATACGTGTCGCTTAGGAACTTTTATCTTTTGACTGTCGATGTTAACCTTCTCAAGGCCCCATATACATTGAAATTAAAATATCGCTCTCAAATTCAGCGCTTTATATTATTCTATATAGACCATAATAATATGGTACCTGGAAAAATACGTTTTTCGATATATACTTACTTGGGCTTGAAGCACGTTAATTTTAACACATTTTAATGTACATTGGGGGTTTAGCGCTTTTCCCATTGTTGTTTGCTAGGTTCGCACCATAGATGTGCAAGATACGTAGGCAGTATGAAGATGCGTAGCGAAACTATGAAACAGTGTATAGCTGAGCGGTGGTAGGACGAATAGCGGACTCTTTGCAGCTGTGCGCTTGTGAGATGCGGTGTAATGTGGTGTGCGGATGTGACGGCGAGCTTGCTCGCGTACCTCGCACACATTCCTCGCTCGCATCTCTCTCACACATTTCTCGCACACATCTTTCACTTTTTTTGTATGTAAATTACTATTATAAATTACAATTACTTAACTCCGCTAGTCCTCTTCCACCGGAACTCGAATCATGCGTAGAGTCGTATTATTAATCGAGTATTACTTATTTGACAGTAATTATTTCGAACGGGTGTCTCGGATGGAGAACGAGAATAGCCGTCTAAATAATGTCGAGAGTCGGGTATACGCCGCGCTGGCTTTGCGTGCGTTGGCAAGACGCTAACGCTCGAAATATACGCATAATGTAAGTGCCGCCATGGGGATTTAAAACGTCTATAATAAAATAATAATGAAAGGTGCCTGTGACGAACAGCGCTATGCAACGCGAGCGCATCGCGAGATTATGCGAATGTGTGCATTTATACTTCCCACTGCTAGGCCAGGGTCTCCTCCTAGGCGAGGATTTAGGCCATAGTCCGCCAATTAGGGTTGGGGACTTCACACGTTTTCCGAGGGTTGTGAACATTCTTCATTAAAGATGTTTTCCTTTATAGAAAAGTTCATTGTAAATTCAAATAATGGAACCTAGATCTTTCCAGAAAAAGGAGACCTGGGGGCCTACTATGAGCTTATAAGCAGCCAGCCAAGTGCACTCAATGTTCAAATTCACTTGATGTGGTAAAACTGAATTGCTTAAATTCGTGTCATGATCTGCACAAAGTTGAACGGGAATGGCATGACAAGATGACGAGTTTTACTTTTCAAACGTTAGTTATTGTCTATGGCTGGCTGACTGACATCTAACAAGAGCAAGATGGAACTACATACTAAAATATATAAATAAATAACTAAATAACGCACACACTCAACATAGCCCCGCACTAGGGAAACCCTGTGTCGCGGGTACCATGGACACACACATAGACAACCACAAATTACACCCAAACTCACGAGAGAAATAAATGTAAGCCATACAAACATTTCTCCCGGCCCGGGAATCGAACCTGGGACCTCTGCGTGGCAGTCCGGCATGGTAACCGTTCGGCCACGGAGGCAGTTGAATAAAAAATATGTAGGAAATAGATGTACTATTCTGGGAAAGTTCAAGCACCATTAACCGATTGTGATTAAAATAAGAATAATTATACTTTTTATTAAGAGCTCTCATGCCAAAAAAGTTTTGACGTTGGCTCCGCCCAAATTTGTGAAACAAATATATGCCTGAAGTTCGCGTGACATGCGACAGGAGATGTTGAATTTTGCGCATTAAAAGTACCAAATTCGTTTTAGCGGAGTAACTCTAAAACTAAAGGGATTAAAAAAATCCGTAGTGACAGTTGTCGATCATGCATAAATATAATTAATTATCTAATTTTTGTCCTAATAATCTGTAGCACTTCGAGGATAAATCGAGAAAATGTGAAAATTAGAGGTCATTTTGTGATTTTTATCTATCGAGGAAACTTTATTGTTTTATGTTTCTGATAACTGTCTATGCTTGAATATATCGTGTAGTTACTCATACAATATTTTATTTTTAACTTTAAAGTGGATATACCCCTCTAAAATCAAATCGAAGATTAGGAATTTTTCTCTGCTCCCTCTTAATATTATTATTGATTATACTTATTGCGTTGTTTTGTAATACCGGCAACTTTTCAATCATACTTTACAATTTGTCGTACGACAAAATTATATGTCATGTTCTAGTCATTATCATTGAAATGAATAAGGTGAGTTTGTAATTTGATAAAATAATTGGAACGTATCTTGTATTCGTATATTTTCATTGCTTGCATTAAAATAAATTTGGCACAATTCAAAAGTTATTTTACGATTTTCGCTAAGTCAATAAAATTATTAAAGTGATTAAAATTCCATTTAAAAATTGCAGTAACATTCATGCTAATAATTTGTCAATAACACTTTAAAAATTGGAAACTCGAACTAAAACATTCAAAAAACGAACAACAGTTAAATAATAGTATTTATTTACTGACAATAGGCTATGTAGCCTAAAAAGACAACAAATAATTATGAAACTGGAAATATAATAAAACTTAAACGAAATTTCTTAAAATGTAACAAATCTAAAAAAAGTTAGTCACGGAGTAACTTTTTTTGAATTGCTTATTTTTATAGATTTGCATGGCAAATGGGACGTCATGATACGAGTTTGCTATGAAAGAAAAGTTGAACGGATTTCGGATGGAGAATGTAAACTGCATGGACAGTGAATTGTTTTTGTGAGGTCATAGTACGAATTTGACAGGCAATCCAACTTACAGGCTTAAATAGGATTGCTCTAAGAGCTCATAGTAGGCCCTCTGGATGTACATAGGTTGTGGACATTCCCAGAATTCACACGAAGCTTCCACATTTCCAGCGGCTAGAGAGTGGAATTCCATACCTGCGTACTTATTTCCCAAACGCTATACCTTTTTAAGGCGAAAGTGCATAGGCATTATTTAGGTGTGCATCCGACCTCATAATCACTTTCGATCAGGTGAGATGAAGGTCAAATGCGCACATTTTTAATTTAAAAAAAATTGATTATATATTATATATGTATATGTTATATATATATGTTGTATATGTATATGATATATATGTATATGTTGTATAATCTTCTTGAAGGCTGCTGGTCATAATAAAGATACTGTCTAATACATACCATACACAGCCTCATTTCCATTTCTATGCCACCGAGTAATATTCAAGGGTATACTAGTATGTTTCTGCATATCGTGATGAACGGAAAGACGTAACAATTCATGAGCTAACATGTCTCTATTTAATGACTCTAGGTCATTTGAAACTGTTTTAAAATCGTAGAGGGAAAATGAAAGAAAGATCTTGTATTATCTGTTTTATTAGAAATAAGAATAAATGTTATGACTGTTCATAACACTGCTGTGCTAAAAAAAGTCCACTAAAAAAATCCGCAAATTGAAAAAGTACTTTTGTACTTACTTCCAATAAATAAATATATTATAAGAAGTGTTTTTTTTTGGAACAGTATGGGGAAATTCGAAACCATAGAAGATACAAGAAAACTGTCTTAGGAACCATTAAGTCTTTTTTGTGAAACATTTATTTTTTCGGTCAAGCGTGAGTTATCCACAAAATGAATAAAATTGATCAAAATTTTTTTTGCAGCTAATCGACTCATATTTATGAAGGGATCATTTCATTGCATGGGACAAAAAATCGAGACAGCCGAAGTTGGTCAACATTGATAAAAAAATTTCATAATATAAAATTAATAAAATTGACATTTTTTTTTAAATGTTTTTAGACTCAGTTTCTTTTAAGGATGATTTCATTGTAAAGAAAAAAAAAATCAGGACAGTAGAAGTTGGTCAAATTTATATATACATCGTTTTTATATTTTAGTTTCATAAGAATGAAATTTATTTTAAGTTAAACAAATTGCCTGCATGGTTACTGGACTATATTTTATATTATTTTAAGAACTTTTATATTACCCGTGTGATACAATGAATTAATGAAATATGAATAGGAAATGCTTATAATACAATCCTACTGTAGGCACATAAGGTAATTGTTATTTTACCAAATGTATACACATGACATTGCCAACCTGTAGGTATTCTGGTATCCCAATATAAACGCGTGCCTAAGAAACCCCATTTGTGCTAAAAATTCGCCAGGAATTTTCATACTTGAAGGTACGCTTTTCCACGAAAATTGAAGTGTTCACCCAATTTTCACGCCAAGTGTACCTACATACTTTAATGTATTCCATAACTTCGTTGCTTGGGTACGCCTTTTTAAAATATGGGTTTTTTTCTGTCGCCTTCTACTTCGTATGTGCTGAAGATATTTCTATTAAAATATAACTGAAGTTTTGAAACTAACACTCGACTGGAAATGTTTTAATTCGAATATATTAAAAAAAATGAATATACGGGGAATATATTTATAAAATACTGATAACCTCGTAGGGCTATAATTATTACTAACATCTTTTTTCATAATACCAAGTGCTACTGCTCTAAAATACTCTTATAAATCATCACTGAAATACTTTCAAAGGATTAAAAACTTAAATAAAAAATAGCTATTCAAATCATACAGCTTCTTACAAAGAATAACACATTATGGAATTCCTGCTCGCCGACACTAATAAAGGGTATACTTCCCTGGACGAACTCTTTCGCAAGAGCTCTACTGCTCTAAAAACACTCATAAATCATCGCTAAAGCACTTGTAAAAGATTAAAAACTGAAATCAAAAATAGCTATTCAAATCACACACCCCTTACACAGAATAACGCATTAAGGAAGATATTGCCTGCTCACCGACACTGATAACGGGTACTATTCAGAAATTGCTCTGTATTTTAACTTTAGCGTTCATAAAACGTTCTTTAGTGGGTCATTTTCGTGAAACAATGCATTTGTGGGTGACACATATTGCGGGTTGATTATTTTTAACGCATAATCACGTGCAGTATACATATGGCGAAATATAAATTAATTTTCTATATCCGTTTAGTTAATGTCTCATCAACATTATAATCATTACACCTTTTATATTTCCCACCGTTGGGCAGGGGTCTCCTCTAAAGAGAGTGTTTAGGCATTAGTCTGACATACTGACTCAATGTGGGTTGGAGACTTCACGTCACTTTTCTAAGGGCTGTGAACCTTGTTTTATCACGATTCACAAATGTTATTAACTCTTTAAAGTCGGACCGCAGTAATGCAAACAGTCCTGTTTTGCGGCAGTAATAGGTAAGGGGGCAACACTTGTACTACAATGATATAATTTTTTTTTATACTATGGGAATATACCGTCCGCTATCCGAACAAGTCAGTTATTCTAAAAGAAATTTCACACCTACTTGACGGTTGTGAAGTTTTTGACGCTAGCTTGTTAATGGCTGGTCGAGAGTGGATTAATGGATGCGGACTGACAGACAGTAAGACCCGGGACACGTTGCCGGGACATCACAACAATGATTTTTTAGTTGACGAATAGTAATGTACCTTAATATGATGATTCTTTTAATTCCACTTAATAAGAGTCATGTTTTCGAGAGCACGTCAGGATCTAAAAGTAACTTGTGATTCTTCAATGCACCTCTTGACTATCCAACAAATCGTCCCAACGTTTGACCAACCAACCCGACATTTACACAAAAATTGTTTTAATTGAAACGATTACACAGCAGTGCTGGCTTTTACTGACTCCGCGACGCGTTTTATAGGCCGTAAACTTTAACATTCTGGAAATTACGATGGCACATCAATACCTGGAATGGTTTAGTGGCTCGTCTTTTGTCAGTTGATACATTAGTTTGCAGAGAAATTGAAAGAGACAACAGATCGTAAGTGACATATATTTTTTTGAACTGGTTCATAATTCTTAGATAAATAATTCATGTTACATAAATCTTCATAATCTCTCAGTACTACAGAAATACGAGTAAAAATCCCAGTATGTATGTTTATTAATACAAAAATCGAACACAAAGAAAAATTCCTTCAATCTGACTCGACCAGAACCTGCATCTGTATGCCAAACAGGACCACTGTATACAATACAATAGATATCTCATATACAGTACAAAAGACCTGTTACAAACACAAAATAGAAATTCATGACCCGATCTGCAGCTCAATCGATAGAGAGGTGGCTCTAGTTTGAATTTGGTGGAATTGTTATTTTTGTTTGATATTTGTATTAATAATTATAACGACCAGTGGAGTAATTACACAAGAAACAAATGAATGTCATAGTAGAGAAACATGATATTCAACAAAAATCAATATTCCAGAATATACTTTTCAAATCCCTATGAAAAAAACAATTGGTCAGTTCCTATTTTTGTGACAACTGTATTTCACGTGGTATTAAGGCCATCCGATTGGTCAGCTTGAAATTCTTAATGCGAATTAACTATTTGTTCAACCCCGACGAAGGTCCGCACTAATCCGTAGAACTTTCCCGAGGGTCATTGCTGAGTCCAATTTTGAGCTACATATCCAATTCCAGCCCTTTATGCTGTATTACGTAAGGGTTGCTGTACACTTGTTTTTCAAATTGTGAAATACAAAGTGCTATTTTTAGAATAAAATAGAATATTGATTATTGCAACCGTCGCTTGTACACCTAGAGAAAAAAAATTCGGACAACAAAAATTGGGACACCTGCGATACTTCGGACCGTCTTTTGTCGGATTCGGGACTTATCAACTTATATCACAGAGTGACAAGCGTAGAGGCAGTGCCCTTCAGATTTTTTCCATTTAAAGCTCTGATTGGCGCTGCAACTACTATAGGCAGACACGTCGCTTACCACCAACCGGGTGACTTGTTCATCCCTTCACTTGACATCATAAAAAAATACAAGAAAATAATAGTATCACATCTATATGTGATAATAGTATCACATCTATATGTGATACTATAATTTTCTTGTATTTTTTAGAGTATAGACCCTACTAGGGTAAATTCTAGCAGGGTATAGCAAAAATTAATGTATTACCGTGTGCTTCACGGATATCCGTATAAAAAATCTTGTTTGGTTATGAAACATTTTATATGAATTCTTAGTAAATGTTTCCTAAAAACATAATTAATTGATTGACTAATATTTTCTTCGTATGGCGTCACCGTATCTGTTAGTTTGTCACAAAAAAGCGGCCAAGAACTTTCCGCCATAAAAATTTTGTTTTAAAGGTTTAAACTAAGTGCTAAACATAAATATAGGTAATAAGTAGATCGAGGTCATAATGGTAAAGATCACTACACTGAATGAATGAATTGATGAATGATGGAATTCTGGGACTGAATAATAACAAGCTTTTTTATAGGATATGTCTTTATTTTGTTAGTAAATATGCCTGAAGAATATTGATGAACGGAATAGAAACAAATTTAAAAAAAAAATACTACTCTTAATTAAATTTTTATTGAATTGATATTCAATTATTTTTTGTGAAATTACTCCACTACTTTGTTATAATTATTAATACAAAGATCGAACACTCAGAAAAAACACTCAGAAAAAATTCCTTCGATCCGTAATACCGTATCCGTAATCCGTAAAATACTACTCTTCTTAACATAAATTGCATTTTCATAAATGTACTGTGACCCTAGTGTAAGAATTAATTATTTAATTAATTTCTTTAAACTTATCTCTTAAAGACACACTTAAACTGTAAATTACCTTAACCCCACGTTTCCGCACAACAAAAGCTCTATCTATATCGGCAGCATGACCTTATAACATAATGGCGTATGTCATTGTACTGTGACAGGTAGCTGATGTTAACCAATCTAGTGGTTTCATGAACTGAAAGATTTCATGTTTTTTAATCGTGTGCACTGCACAGCTGAGCCGCTTTGATAACGTGCTTGTTTGTGGACCATGTTGCTATTTTGCATATAAAATTATACATAACAATGTACATCCTATTGAATAGAGAACAACCCAAACCAGGTTTTTTAAAAGATAGTAACTGGCAGGACAAACAGTCGTCATCGTGAGCAGTTGCAATGTTACTCAGTGTTTTAAATTGCAAAGATCTAAGGGACGCTGCCACTCACAGTTCCAGTGAACCTGATACATAAGTTGACAAGTCCAATGTGTCTGTAATTTCGCCAGCACAAAAAAGGCTTCAAAAAAGGAATGCAGTAATGCTCATAATATTGCTTGGCTGCAGAAATAGGTAAGGCAGTACTTCCCTGGACTATAAGTAAAAACAGGACAAGTATGGTAACTCCGTACAAACGCAGCGCGACTTGTATGTGCGCGCCTGTCGCGTGGCTTGTACGAATGTACTCATTTGCATAATTTCGCGATGCAATTACGTTGCATAGCTCTGATCGTCTCACGAGCTTTATTATTACGCGAATTTCCCACCCACCCAGAATACCCACTTTCATTATTACGCAAATGTGTGCGTTCATACACGGCGTGCGGCGGGCGGCGGGCACGCACACATACGAGTCGCGCTGCTACGTGTGTATGGAGTTATCATACTTGTCTTATTATGCCTATGCTTGCACCAACTCTTTCACAAGGAACTCTACTGCTACTAAAACGTAGAAAAGTTTGTCACGCGGATCTCGCGTAATAATGATAGATTTATTGTAGAAGTATAACAGCGAAAAGTAACTGTAACAAAAACAGGTACCAATAATATAAAAACACTACCGACAGACTAAAACTTATTACTTTATTATTACATGATTTAATATAATAATAATAATATGTTCACTACTTACCTTAAAAGGGCCTGTACTCGTACTGTTGCTGGTTATAAGCAGTTAGGTTACAGGATTAAGAGTATGTCTGCTCGCCTCGAGAATTTTGTTTGGAGTAAAAATGGCGAAGAAAAAAAAATTTGAAAAAGATTCAAATTTTCAAAAGTGGCCAGGAATCAGAGGAAAGGGTAATAAAGAAGTGAGGTGACGGTGAAACAGGTCACATCGTCACAAGTTTATTTAATATTTTAAAACCATTTTGAAATATGTTGCTGAATATACCTTAAATCTTGCGAATCTTGTGTATGTATTATTTACCGCATCATGTTTGAGTCATGTTTGCCAAATTACTTAACCAATATTCGATAATCTTGTCTTCCAAGAAACAAGTAAACATCAACCCCAACAGTAAACATATCTCTACCTGTCCCCGAATTTTCGCATATCCCGCCCCGTACTGGATTAAGGTGAGCGGGCTGGGAATTAAGATAATGATATTATACATATTATATTAGTGCAATGAAAACTTGTGAGTATTTGATAAGCAGTTCTGGAAAATTGTCATTTAAGAAAAATGAAAAAAAAAAAAAACTTTGGTATCGTATTTCAATAAGAAAAACGAATTCATGGGTACAGTTGCGGGCGAAAATATATTTTAAAATTTTTGTTACAACCTCTTTATTTTTTTAAATAATGCTTATTCTGTCCAATCTCCGGAGAACTAGGGTACGTTCGCGTTTTTAATTTAGTTGTATTGTATTTGTTTCCTTTTTTTGGTGTACAATAAAGAATTTTTGTATTGTATTGTATTGTTCGAACAGAGTCTCTCGGTGATAGGGACTTTTTTTTGGGGACCGTTTGTGATTATTACAGTGTGTTGGTTTGACACGGAAAAATAAGGTGCTGGAATTTACTAAAATGTAGCTATAATTATAAACGGTATATGTTAATGCAATTCAAAGGCATGCAGCAATTGAGTCGTTTGCTAATTTGAAGGGTCAAGTGGACATAACTTCCGAATGCTTTAATGAATTAGGGTCACTAGTTGTGCGAGATATTGTAGGGCTCGATTTACATTACTGCAGAAGGAAACGGAAGTGAATTTTTGTCATGAACTGCCACCAAAAACCATTCGAACCAATATTTTGGTTCTAATGGGGGTGATAGACTGTACCTTGAGTTTTCAGATATTCACAAATGTCAAAGTGACAAAATGACGAATATTTGTAAAAATTAGTTTGTCTCCTATAGCAGTCTTTTTGATGGATATGTCCAATAGTTATGATGATCAGAAGCATTCAGGTCATTCTTTTGTCCAGTAGCAAAGTCAAGGTTAGCAGTGGTCAATTGCTAAATGGCCCTCAGGACAAATGTTGGGTCACCTTTATGGCGCTATAAACTCGGCGCTTTTTGTTAATCCTGGAGTTTTGTTTCCTGCTCGCAATCCTATGGGACACACTTTGTGCGATGTACAAATATATTTCATTTAGCTAAAAGTCTGTGCGTCAAAGTTATTTTTTTGGTTTTACGCAAAACTTTGAACATTGCTTACATGCTTCTATTATATCAATGTCCATCGGCAAACTTAGTGTCTCGGCAGTCGTCGGGTTTTTTTAAAATTGCCCTTTGCCTTCGGTACAAACCGGACGCTTTCAGTTGACTTGGAAGTATATAGAGTTGCTATTACATTTTTCATTTAATATGCAATGGGAGGAATAATTTATAACGTGCACTTCTATGTTTTACAATAAGCCGATATATGTTCGAGTAAAGCGCAAAAGTGATTATTCCATACATAATAACATGGTTATGTCAGAAGAAGAAATGCGTTCAGATCCGGACTGAATTGAAATGATTATTAACCGGAAAAACATTGATTTTTAATTATATAAAAGAAGCACACTTTATTTACGTTATATTTTTGTTAACTTGCTTATTATTATTTTATTAACATGGAGTAATAAATGTTATTGAAAATAGGGAAATACATAGTTTTACAGCTCTTTACAGTTCATACGTAAATCAAAGCAAAACAACAATAAAGTACGTTGTTCAAAATTAAAACTATTATTATCGAGTTCTTAGGTTTTCGCGATTGTTACACATAGGAAATGAAACTATTTTTCCGGATTTAAATCGCGTATATTTGTTTTTTCAAACAAACCGACGTTTCGGGCCCTTTACAGGTCCCATGGTCACGGTTGACTGAGGTGGTACAGTCTTCAACCTAAATCCTAATAACACCCTAGGCCATACTGTATTTCGAAAGAAAACCCATACAGATAGGTACCTCAATGGTAATTCCCATCACCATCCTAGCCAGTTAGCTACCGTGGGCAAATCTTTGTTTCAGAGAGCATATGGTGTCTGCGACAGTAATCATCTGGCGGGGGAACTTCAGCATATAAAGCAAGTCCTACATGCGAATAAGTTGAGGATTCCACGCCAACGCCGCAGACCCCGTGTGAAACCACCTACAGTCGAGCGAAGACCTGCCATCTTACCTTGCGTGAGAGGTGTTACAGACAAGATCGGAAGAGTCCTCAGGCGTGCATCTATCAAGACCTATTTCAAGCCCCTGAGGAAGATTTCTCAGTTCCTGAGACCCGTGAAATGTAACATCCCCTTACAGGATGCAGGAGTTTACAAGCTTGACTGTGAGTGCGGTCTCTCTTATATTGGACAAACAAAGCGAAGTATTTGTACCCGCGTCAAAGAACATATAGCTGATGTCAAACACCGTCGCGTAAACAAGTCTGCAGTCTGCGAGCATGTCATGGATAAACCTACACATTCAATGAAGTTTGACAAACCCCAGGTCCTTGCAAAAGAAGTCCGTTATCTACCCAGGATGCTGCGAGAGGCCATTGAAATTAAAAAACATCCTAATTTCAACAGGGAAGATGGTTTCTCCGTACCACCTGTTTGGGATCCAGTATTTCCTCTAATGAAAAATCCCAAACAGACATAAGACTGCAGTACTAATTAATATGTTTTAGTTTATTCTAATTTCTATTAATAATTAATAATAAATTAAACCTAATAAAAATTCATTCAATAAAATAATTTGTAAAACTTAATGTAGCGTAAATTGGAATGTTTTCTTTGTAAAATTAAAAATAAGGTATTTAATTAATAACTATTGTAACTATAGTGAAAAAATAGGGTGGTTTGCATTAATATTAGACATAACTGGTTGAAGACTGTACCACCTCAGTCAACCGTGACCATGGGACCTGTAAAGGGCCCGAAACGTCGGTTTGTTTGAAAAAACAAATATACGCGATTTAAATCCGGAAAAATAGTTTCATTTCCTATAAAACTATTATTGATTTTAAATGTAATATTTAATGGGCATGGAAATTAATATTCGTGTGCATTCGAAAATCCGATGATTGCCGAGGGACATTGACAAAATAGAAGCACTGTATATATTTCTTTGTATAATATATAGAGATCTTAGGTTTTCGTGATTAAATTTCAAAAATATTATTCAAATGTATATTTATTTATCTACAACATTATTTCAATAAACGACAAAATACAAACTGTCTAACACGATCTGGTAGCATTATTCCTGAAGATGTTCAATCGGCCAGCTAGAGGAGTTCAAATTGTGCCATCTCTTCATTTCATTCATCTTAAACTAATACAATACAAGTAAAACAAATGTAAATAAAGCTATTATAGTATAAAAATAAGCATTAAGAAGGGGACTGAAATTATACAAACTTCATAGTAAAGCTATGCATTTTAATATTAGAACCTAATGTGTAATTGCGATGCCTAAACTACGTAAATGTGTACTTGTATTTTAGGCGTCTTTAAGCTTAAATGTTTACTATTAAATAAAAAAAGAAATAAATTATTTTACGAACCCAGTGAAGATTAAATCATAGTAAAATAAGTTAAGTGTGGTAACTCCATACAAATTAACAGCGCGCCTTATATGGGTGCGCCGTGTACAGACGCATCAATCGCATAATGATGAAAAGGTGCGTTGGAACGTCTATACTTTGTCTAGCCATTTATTATACTTTTGATATAAACATGCCAATGAAGTTCAACAATTATTGATAGACAACCATAGACAAAAAATGCAATACTTCGTGGATGTTGTTTTTTCTTCTGTACTGTAGAGAAATATATAATATACTATGGCTAAAATGGCTAAATGGCTGTAAATAGTACTGATTTTTTTTTCATGAAGTTAATTTTACTTTAGACGTTCTGCAGTGGACGTGTTTGGTGATTATTAATCATTGGAAATAAAACTATTGTTTCGGATTTAATTTACGTCTAATTGATTTTTCAACGGGATTTTAACAAGTCCCATGGTTACAACTCAGCGATAAATGTGGATGATTACATAAAAATTGAACAATCAATACTACACAAACATGTGTGAAAAAGCTGTGCTCTCTGTGGATCCTACACAATTTTACTGAGGTTCAAAAAACGTATCGCGTCACTTGGTGCAATGCCATGCTTACCAGATTTAACGAAGGGGCGTAAAATTTGGTGTGGAATATAGTAACAGGTGACGAAACATGGATTTATAGTTACGATCCCAAAACAAAGCAGCAATCGAGCATATGGGTCTTTCGAGATGAGCCGAAACCAACCAAAGTGGCGCGCGTACAAAGTGCCACTAAGCGGATGGTTGCTTCTTTTTTAAATAAAACTGGACACTTGGCTACTGTTGCTCTGGATAATCGTTGTACCGTGAATAGTGATTGATACATGACCATTTGTTTGCCGGAAATTATTGACAAACTATAATATAATGTAATATAACATAATGTAAAAATAACCGTAAATGCCGTATCGTCTTACGATATATCATCACTACGATAATGCCAGTTCTCAACAAACAAACAAATGAATTTTTGAAGGTGAACAACGTTGACCTTATGAGCCATCACACGTACAGTCCCGACCTGACACCTTGTGACTTTTATTTATTTCCAAAAATTAAGAACCAGTTACGCGGTCAACGATTTTCATCACCTGAAGAGGCTGTCGAAGAGTATGAAAAATATGTTTCAGAGATCGTCACGGAGTAGTGGCATAAATGTTTTCAAAATTGGTTCATTCGTATGAAAAATTGCATTAACGCTAACGGAGAATATTTTGAGAAACAATACATTCATTTCTGACCATTTATAGTTTAGTTTTTTTATTTATTCCGGAAACTTATAGTGCGCCCCACGTATGTATATATACATATATATATATTTTAGTCTTGAATTTATGATAACTTTTTTATTCACAAAATTCATATGTTCTTATTTCTGAAGTACAGTAGTTGTTATTGATATTATTCCTTTTATTGTTTTAAATTAGTATTTTAGCCTGTTTTCTATAATCTGTACCATTACAATAGAAATAAATTAAATGTTTAATATAAGGCAATGGAACAACGAATAAGTAACAGCTTTGTGTTAAACTGTGTAACTTAGAAAACAAGTACTTACTGAATTCCAAATTTATACCCCAAAGAGACATTAAATCACGTTTGTCATGCCCAAGTTTTCAACCCTAGTGATCTATCTTCCTTCTATCGTACGAGTACTAAACTCTTATTGGACGCCACCCCACAATTCTCTAGGGCATTATTATCCCATTCAAGAATGTCCCTTTTATCCGCACTTCGGAAAAAATTCCAGCGCAAACGAGTAATTTGGGAGTTGTTTAATAGTATTGCGAAATCGGACTCTAAACGGTCTGATTTTCAGTCTTTATTTGTTTGTATTATTACGAGTATGTTGATTAAAAAGATTTATAATGAACAGAATACTTTTAGTTTGATCGAAAAGTACACTGTGTTACAATGTCGGTAAACAAGTAACGATGACCATTGGTATAGATTCAAAGCATGGGTCCGTCTCTTACTCAAGGTTATACGATAAGTGTCCACCGCTGAATGCGCCGACGTCGGTGCAAGTTCTCGTATAAATCTTTCATTTATGAGCATTCGTATTCGCACGACTGCACCCGGCGGGCAACGTTATTTTCACCTCTCTAAGCGTATATTTTTCCTCGTAGTGAGCGCTTGGTGTCATTAGTCAGATTTTGTAGGATATTATAGCGTAGGCATTTTCGATTTTGTATGAGAGTGACGCATCTGTTACGTAGTAACTATTAAGTAATCTGTGTTTAAAGCCCGAGTCGAAGGCTCGAAATATGTTGGCCCGAACATTTATAGTTGCTGTTCCGCCCGTGTGGCATACAATGTTTTTCATCCTAAGTGTAAAGGCCTTTATACTTAGGATGAATGTAAATGGTTAGATGGAGAGAGTTTCTCGCACGCTTCGTGACGAAAACTCGTAGGCGATTATCGTAAGCAATAATCTCCATAAGATTATCGTATCACAATGTTTACACTCAGGCAAGAACTAAAATCTCGCCTACGATTACTTATGTCATACGAGATTCGCAAGCAACTTAATCGCCTCCTCGACTGTTTACACAGAGAAATATGTAGTAAGGAGATTATTGCTTACGAGTTTTCGACTTGTCTAAACACGATCTCGTATGACATTTTTTCAAGTTCATACAATTATCGCACAAATCGGTTCGAATCGTTTTGAGTGCGAGAATCGCCATTCGAGTTCAGTGATTACTGCGGTATTGACTATGGACATATCGAAATGACGCAAAAATCATTCAAATTTGGAACTGCTGATAATATTAAGTTCATTGCATTGTACAGAAATATACATTTTTTTTTTCAAATTTTATAACATTTCTTAATCCAAAATTTTTTTTCGTTCTCTTTTCATCAATTCTTGTCTTAGAAAAGCAGTGATAATCAAGACACCCTCGCGCACTGCACTCGTGGTAGAAACGGCTGCCACTGAAACTCGAAATACGATTTTTGCTTTCGAGTAAGTTTACACGGAGACGTTCAATATTGAAAGGCGAGGCGATTATCGCACACGTGGAAGGGCGATAATCGCGAATGTTTAGACGAGGAAAGTTTTTTATATTCTTTCGATAGTCGTACCTTCGAGACGAGAAACTCTCTCCGTCTAAATGGGTCTTAAGACAGTTAAAAAAAATGATTTCTACTCTATTAATATTAATAGAATGTGTGCAATTATCTCGGTGATTGATTGATTTGTTTTTGTGATATCAGGCGTACGAACAAGGTGTGCGCCCGGTGCTAAGCGACTCGCCTGTCCTGTTGCAGTGCCACTCAGAGCGTTAAAACTTTTTCTTTGACATTGTACATATAAATGAACAAAAAAAAAATTTATATTCCATGGTATTCTTTATACTGGTGTACCTTATAAAATGATAAATATGTTAGTTCAAGGTTCATTCACCATAGTTTTGATAAATAAATAAGAATAAGAATAAGAATAACGCACACACTCAACATAGCCCCACACTAGGGAAACCCTGTGTCGCGGGTGCCATGGACACACATATAGACAACCACAAATTACACCCAAACTCACGAGAGAAATAATTGTAGGCCATACAAATATTTCTCCCGGCCCGGGAATCGAACCTGGGTCCTCTGCGTGGCAGTCCGACATGGTAACCGTTCGGCCACGGAGGCAGTTATTATAAATTCTTATGTTAGTTTGAAAAATAATATAAAACGTCCCACAGCTTTTGGCATCGCGGCGGCGTGGCAGCTTTGGCCCAGCCGGGAATTTATTCCCGTTCATAGTGAGCTTAGAAATAAAATAAAACCATTATCGCCCTAGAGCTGTAGGATAAAAACATTAAATTAGTAGTATTTACGAGCAAGTGATTTGAAAGAACATCAATGTGAAAATAAAATTATAACAATTGGTACACCTGGTTCACTGGTTCACTGGTGGAAGGGTTCTTCATTCAGAACAGGATATATCATGGAGAGTGTGTGAGGGAATTGCATCTTGCAAGCATTTCACTTCCACATTTTTGTAGCGAACGGCTATAGAGTGGAATTCCCTGCCTGCAGACTTGTTCCTTTAATGGTATAACTTGGACTTTTTCAAGGCAAGAGTGAATAAACGTTATTAAGGTGTGCATGCTACATCGTCGACCTCATTGTCACTTTTAATCAGGTGAGATGGAGGTCAAATGCATATTTTTTTTTTATGAAAAAGAAAAGACACATCTGGGATAGTGGTTTTCCTATTTCTACCACAAACAGCACTGCTACTTTCCGGATTGAAAAGGACCGCTAGTGTAATCACAGGCAAGATACGTCAGACTTTAAGTCATACGGTCAGCAACGTATTAGCATTGAAAGTTATTTTTTAATTACATCAAATAACTGTAACCACTTACCGTCATTGTAACCATTTTTTTTACTAAAACAAAGCAATACAATAGGGATTATCCTATTGTAAGTTAGTAGGTAGTTGTAAGTTAAGGATTATCTTAGCAGTCGTAATCATTAATATTTAATTCCTTGGTTTTTTTTTTCATCAATTTATTATTATATATTTATTTGTTGTTTTATTCATCAGTTCTTTAGATGTGTTGTTGTTACCAAAATACTCTTATAAATATAATGCATCTTGACAAGTATCGCTACATATAAGGAAGAGAGGCAGACATTAATAACAAATTTTTTTTAAACGTATTCATTAATAGATTTTTCGATGTATTTATGAATTTATTTATGTTTGGGTCTATTTTCAAATATGCTGGAGGTTTTTTAGTAGTTAATTATTAATATTATTAATTATAAATAAGTTTTAATATAATTATTTATTACAATTGAGTTTTAATAATTATCATAATTAAGTTAGTAAGTTCTTTTGTTTTCATTTTTGTTTTATCATGAATCCTAAATATTTTAGGGTAGAATACAACATAAGAAGTTGTGTGTCATAATTATAAATAGAAAATTACATATTAACTAAACTAACGGGTAAGTCATGTTTTTAAGTCCAATTTTTAATCGACATGCTTCGAGCCAGTCCGTTGTCCTTGATCACGAGCTTCCGTTGCGGTGACTCGATGAAAACTGATCTAGTAGTTTAATTGTGTTTCATCTGGAATTAGTTGTGAATTCAGTCAAATTCTTTTATGACTCGGATAGATATAGAACATAGATTTGTTATAGATGTAATAACCGTCGATGGAGCTTAATAAATAAAACAAAAACAAGCGGTCAAAAACAAAACCAATTTATTAAAATTTATTTTTATAAAATCGTTTTGTATTGTACTTCAATCAGGAATTATTCTCATTCCGTCACAATGCGATCATAAATTTCACGATTGGCGATTGAGCATTGACGAATTAATTCCCTATAGGTTATACGTTTTGTCAATCAAAAATGTTTGTTATTCGTAAAAATATTGAGTTTTTAATTTCATTTTATGATTTTCATTGTCATAACAAAGGTTTTTTATAAATTGCTGAATTTATTACATGTACATAAGGGCTAATTTGCAGCATGTTTACTGGTGAAGTTACAGGCACGTGTGACTCAACAATTTGTCTTAGGGTGTATTCGCAGTGCCCCTCAGATCTTTGCGATTTAAAGCTGTGAGTGACACTGCAATTTCAATGGACAGGCATATCGCGTACCACAAGGCGCACCATTCGTCCCGTCACTTGGTATATCATAAAAATATATATAAAAAAAATATTATTATTAATACAAAGCGCGAACACCCAGAAATATAAATACAAAGCCACGAAAACAAACACATAGAAAAATTCGTAAGGTCCGCTGGTTCGTTCCGTTGCTTAGTTGGTATAGCGTCTGACACGGTATGCTAGAAGACGTTCGGTTCGAATCCGGCCGGATCTAAGGAGTTTTTTTTGAGTGTTCGATCTTTGTATTAATAATTATAACAAACTAGTGGAGTAATTTCACACAAAAAATAATTGAATATCAATTCAATAAAAATTTAAAATTTTATTAATTCTTTAGGTAGCTTTTGTAACATATATTTCTAGATTTATAATGTAGCATCTTCACTGGTATACACGGACTTAGTTTGTTAAGCCGGTTTTGCATTAAGCGTTTGCCGGAATATCTTGCTAAAACTGTTGCTAAAAGATGTCCCGTATGGTCAAGAATAAACTTAACGTAATGCATCGCTGCATGTTAATATTTCATGTTCAATATGCTCGTTCAGTTTTTCGACCGTTTTAAATGTTGTAAGTATGACGTCGAATTGAGGACGTCCTAAAGAAGGGCCAGCTCAAGCGATGAGCATCTATGACAGCATGTACGATATGATGTGTGTCAGGATTGTGGCAAATGGAAGCATATGGTTTCTGTCTGCCCTTATTAAAGGCTGTGAAGATACATCACAACGCTTAACGGTTGTCTATCCCGAAAAGTTCTTAAGCTCAAAAGACAAGAGTTATGTGCTGTAATTGCGGCTTTAATGGGTCATGGTTTATATAATAAATATCTTTCCATTTTAGTTACCACGGATAGCCCCACGGAATTCCGAGGTTGCTCCTCGTAGTTTTCAGCAAATGCAGGAGGACACTGAGATTTTTGAAGGAGATCGGGTGACCCGAGAAAAACCACTGAACACAAAATAGCCGCTTCGACATAATATTGTTGTGGACACCAGCCCGATATACCATATCATAAGGGAAGACATTTAATGTTGTGACTTGTAGTCAACAATATGTGTTGCATTGAAATGGGGTAAGAGTGTTCAACTCGCCCTTTTGTTGGGTGGCGCAAGGTCATCGGCAACCAATTGCTAAAAAAACCGACTCATTGAGTCATCCTTTCGTCCTCACTATCTGATCACCGTGCATTAACTTGTTTAGCAGGGCGTAGAAAAAGCATTACTAGCATGTTGAAGGCGCACATGTTGTCTCGCTCTTGAACTATACTATTTCTTTATAACGTACATACTCGTACACACCCATAGCCTCGCACTAGGGAAACAATGTGTCGCGGTTGCCATGGACACACACATAGATAACCACAAATTAGGCAACTCACGAGAGAAATAAATGTAGGCAATACAAGTATTTCTCCCGGCTTGGGAATCGAACCCTCTTGCGTGGCAGTCCAGCATGATAACCGTTCGGCCACCTAGGCAGTTAGTTAATTTCAAGTGATATTCGTGTTATTGTATTTGTTCGAAATGTCAGATGTTATTCCTGCAAGTTAATTGAACTAAAATATAATCGGATTTTTTTCTTACACCCTATATAGGAAGAGAGGACATCAGATCAGAGTACAATCCAATTATATTGAACGATTCCCAATGCGCCTAAAGTGCAAGCCTGGAGTAGCAATTCGATAAAACACTTGACAAAGCTAAACTGTAAATGGTTGAAAGTTTAGTAGGGAATGGCAGAAATTGTATTTATTTTATTATAAATTTCATTAGATACGGTATGACGTGTGACTACGTACCGGAATATCTGGTGATGATTTTCGAGTGAGATGGCGATGATTAGGTATCGGTGCGCTATGTTCCGTTAAATGAGCACCATCAATTCCACAAATGAGTTGCTGGGCGTGGAACAAAAGATCTTAGTCTCCTTTGATTATGATTGCGCTAGCTTCCTCCACCCTTCAGTCCGGAACACAGAGGTAAATCTTTGTGGAATAAATATGTAGGACTGTGATATCTCTACCTAGGCGGAATTTGCATAAAATGATTTCGAACAACAAAACGTGGTACGTAAATTTTAATTTTGCCGTGTATAAACATTTTACGAGGGTAAGCGTCCCTTAAAGACAATAGAGAATAGAAAAGAAAAGATGTTTGCTCATCTCTGATATGTCAACACAGTTTTCTTGGTAGCATCATAGAAGAGGACGAGAAAAAGGGAATAAGATAATGTCGAGTTGGATCAGGAAGTCGAAGTTAGGGCGCTGAACAGAGATCGTCGGCGATTACTGTACCGACAAGAACCTAGCTCTTACGTCATAAGAAAAATAAAATGTTAACATCACATACGTTGCTCTGATCCCAAAGTAGATAAAGCAATACAAGTAGGTACAATACAAGTACAATACAATACAAATATTCTTTATTGCACACTGGGAGAAATATATAGTAATAATAAAAAAAGTACAACAGACGGTCTTATTGCTAAATCACAATCTCTTCCAGGCAGCCTTCAGGTTACAGGAAAAACTGAAAGATAATTTAGGGTGCAACGGTGTACGTATGTAATTCACATATTGCACATACACAAATAAAATGTAAAAAGTACTTAAGTTTTTTAAAAATAATAATAAATAAAAAAATATGTAATTATATTGTAATAATAATACAAGATGAACGAGCTTTGAGTAAAGTTTTGAAAGTCTCAACAGACAAGCACTAAACTCGTGTTATGAATATTTTATTTATTTATTGTAAATAAAATCGAATCAACGATTTCCGAACGAGATCGACCCGGAATTTCAGAGATGTCGCCACCGTGAAAAGCGGTGTGCAAGCCACTCGACCAATGAGGTCGTCTAGATGAAGAAGAATGGACAAGTAGTGCGCCGGTGGCACCTAAGCGACACGCCTGTCCATAACTACAGTACCGCTCAGAGCTTTAAATCACAAAAATCTGAAGAGCACTGTCACTGCGTCCGTCACTTTTATACATACATATGTTGACAAGTCCTATGTGCCTGTTATTTAACCAGCACCTTTACCCTTCAAAACCGGAACGCAATGCTCATATTACCGCATTGTTGCTGAAATGGGTAAGGTAAACATTAGCGCCAGTGTAAATTAGACTATCAACACATGAACAAAGTGTCTTCTCCTTAACTTTAAATTCTTATTGAATTGATATTCAATTATTTTTATGTGAAATTACTCCTTTGTTACAATTATTAATACAAACGCGTCCCATCGTCGGTCACATCGTCGCTTAACATCAGGTGAGATTGTGGCCAAGCGTGTGTCTATTATATATTAAAAAAAAAAAAATACAATAATCGAATACTCAAAAAAAATTTCTCCGATCCTAAAAAAGTCGTTGAAAAAACCAAATACAAAGACACGACATCAAGAACATAGAAAAATTCGTGAAGTTCGTTGGTTCGTCCCGTGGCTTCGTTGGTATAGCGTCTGACACGGTATGCTAGAAGACATCGGTTGGAATCCGGCCGGATCGAAGGAATTGTTTTTGAGTGTTCGATCTGTATACTAATTATTGCAATAAGTTATTTTTATTTTAGAAAATTGTGTTAAATTAAAATTTCTCAAAAGTCTTGCAAAAAATGGCTAGATTGTAATTAGGTGTATGATTTTTTTTTGCTTTAATACAAACTAAAGAAGTGTAGGTACATCTTCTAAGAATTAGTTTTTAAGACGACAGTTTTCCTTTTAGCAAGTGACAATTACAAAACTTAACTGTGCGTTATTAGAAAAGGCTCACTACTACAGATACTTATTAGTAGCAGTAGAGCTCCTTGTGAAAGAGTTCGTCCAGGAAAGGACTGCCACCCTATCTATTTCTGCCGCCAAGCAGCAATGCGAGCTTTACTGTGTTTCAGTTTTGAAGTATGCTGATGAATTACAGGCACATGAGACTTTTTTGAAATAATAAGTAACGGGACGAACAAGTCGTTTGCCGGATGGTAAGCGTCACGCCTGTCCCTAACAGTTGCAGTGTCACTCAGACCTTTAAATCACAAAGATCTGAGAGGCACTGCCACTGCGCCCGACACCCTGAGACGTAAGTTGACAAGTCCCATTTGCCTGTAATTTCACCAGCACCCTTACCCTTCGAAACCGAAACGCAGTAATGTTCACATTTCATTCACAAACAAGTCGAGTCGTTTAAGTCTTTCAAGTCGTTTGTGTCTTTTGAGTCTTTTAGTATAACGACTGAGTCTTATTAATAAAAACTCGATCGCACCAAGTAAAAGCCGCAATGTATTACAAATTATTATTATTATTATTAAATTAAGACACTGTATAATGTTGCTTTGGGTATATATATCATATTATTTATTATTATAATATATATATGTAAGTTTATTATGTATGTATAATAAGTATGTTTATAGTATGTTATTTATTTATACCATACAAATTATCGATTAGTTTTCTAGTATATTGTTCTTGTTTAAGTGTAGCACCAACCTATTGTGTTTTTTTTTTCTGTTTGGCCCGAAACCGAAACGCAGTAATGTTCACATTACTGCTTTGCGGCAGAAATAGGTAAGATGGCAGTACTTCCCTGGACGAACTCTTTCACAACGAGCTCTCCTGCTACTAAAACTTGTCAACTTATGTCTCAGGGTGATCTTTGCAATTCAAAGCTCTGAGTGGCACTGCATTTGCTATGGACACTTTTTATCATAAAATACCCAAATGGGAATCGAACGCACGATCTCCTATATTAGGATTCAAACTTTCTCCCAAATAGAATTATCGCTATATGTCTCGTAGGTATATGGTAGCAAGCAATTGGTAACACAAAGTGAATTGAACCTCTACTAGCGATAATGAAATCACTCAAAGCTCCACGTTCCATTTCCTCACGTTAATCTGATGCAATTTCGGTGCATGTCGACGGTTGAAAGATAACAGGAACAGCTACACCTAGAATGGAAATGAATTATACCTTGATAGATACACACGCGCATTTAGCGGAACATTTAACTGCCGAACGGTTACCATGCCGGACTGCCACGCAGAGGTCCCGGGTTCTATTCCCATCATATTTCATTGAAATCACTTATCGAATAGAGCGCGAAACCAGATTCATCCCCTAGTTTGCCACCTTTAAAGAAGATCAATGGGACAACTACTGAGGTAATCTCTTTCCAACTAAAAAAGAATCATCAAAATCAGTTCACAAATGCCGTAAATGAGTAACCGTGTAACATACACACAAAAAAAATTAAGTCGAACTGAGAACCTCCTCCTTTTTTGAAGTCGGTTAAAAATAAAAGAAAGTAGTAATTAAATTTATATTGACTTAATACAGCCTCTCTCAACCTTTATTAAAAAAAATGAAATTAAAAAATGCATTAATTTTAGATTTTGGGACAAAGCAAATACGGCTGAAAATTTCAAAGTCATAATAAAGGTTAAATAATCTTTGTTTCACAGGTAAGCAAACTACTCAAGTTGCTATAATGAGAGCCGACCTCCGGTATGAGATGACACCCCAAGGAGAAGAAGAAGAAACGATTTGCACTTGAAATTGTTGTGATGATTTAACTCTACTGCTCGTTCGTAAGGCAGATTCCTCTGAGAGGAATGACCAAGAAGACTCTAGGGGTTGCTATTTGTAAATATACATTTGTTCACAGTTATCATTTAAAAGTTTACATATTTATAAATTGTAATAATTTTAAATTGATTTAATCGAAGTGTAATTCACTGTTTGGTTGGGTGTAAGGTTTCCCAAATGCCTCCAACTAAGCTGAAGGAGGTCACTCGTCGCATTTGGCACTACTCGTCGGCGGATTGGGATGGTATGCGCGACTACTTTGCGTCCATCCCTTGGTTGCAGCACTGCTTTGCGGGAAAGGATGCCTCAGCAGCTGCCGATGCTGTTGTCGATGAGATTGGAACGGCTATGAATTACTACATACCGTCTTCCAGTGTCATCGCCAATCGCAGAGGACGCCCTTGGTTCAATCGCGAATGCATGGACGCTGTTAGTGGGAAACAGGCTGCATATCGTGGTTGGATCAAGTGTCGTGTAACAAAGGATCCCAACCTTGCGTCCCTTAAAGCAGCCTATAACAAAGCAACCAAGTCTTGCAGGAGGGCTTACATAAGAGCGGATGCCCAGCGCGTTTCACGGATTGGCCAGAAGCTGGTAGCCCATCCCACCGGTAGCCGTGCCTACTGGAGCCTGGCCAAAGCCGTGCAGTCCAATTTTTGTCGTTCGTCGCTGCCGCCTTTGAGGTATCCCAATGGATTTTTGGCCTATGGCCCCGAAGAGAAAGCCAATTTATTGGCCGACCTTTTTGGGGCTAACTCGCGCATTCACGACCAAGATGCGCAACCGCCGTCAATTCCCCACTGCGGAGTCACAATGCCTGATATAGTTATCAGGCAATGTGATGTCCGCAAGGAACTGCAGACTCTTGACGTGCGGAAAGCCTATGGTCCAGATGGGATACCTCCTATCGTCCTTAAAAGGTGTGCGGCGGAGTTGTCTCCCGTACTGACGCGCTTATACCGCCTCTCATACCAATCTGGTAACGTGCCCCTAGCTTGGAGGGAGGCCAACGTGCAACCTATCCCCAAGAAAGGAGATCGGTCTGATCCGACAAACTATCGCCCAATAGCTGTCACTTCAGTGCTCTGCAAAGTGATGGAGCGGATTCTAAATATCCAGATAATCCGGCACCTGGAACGTCACTCCATTCTTAATGATCGACAGTACGGGTTTCGGCCGAACCGATCAACGGGTGACGTTCTAGCGTATCTAATGCATCTCTGGGGTGAAGCTATCGACAAACAGGGCGAAACCTTAGCGATAAGTCTGGATATTGCTAAGGCCTTTGATCGGGTCTGGCACCGTGGTCTCCTCTCCAAGCTTCCGGCATATGGTCTTCCCGGCCGCCTTTGTGAGTGGATCTCCGGCTTTCTGCGCGAGCGAAGATTGCGTGTCCTTGTTGACGGAGGCACTTCGCGGCTCGTGACTGTTAATGCTGGGGTGCCACAGGGCTCCGTGCTGTCGCCCACGCTGTTCCTTCTGCATATCAATGACTTGTTGCCTTTTGGCAACATTCATTGCTATGCAGATGATAGCACAGTGCACGGTTGCTATTATAAGCAACCGTCAAGCAGCCGGGAGGACCCTGAGAGAAACCGGGAAAAACTTGTCGCTGAGCTCAACCATGTTTTGGAACATATATCGTCGTGGGGCTCCCGAAACTTGGTTGAGTTCAACGCCAAGAAAACCCAGGTATGCGCGTTCAGTTCCAAAAAAACCCCATTCCTTCCACTTCCCCATCTTCAGGGTACAACGCTGACGCTGTAGGACAAGCTCAGCCTGCTGGGGATGAGCATCCGGAAGGACATGAGCAACAAAGACTATATAGAGAGCGTCATCTGTACCGCGTCGCGCAAGCTTGGCATCCTGAACAAGGTGCACCGATTTTTTACTCCAGAGCTGCGTTACCTGTTGTATAAAGCTCAGGTCCGAAGCAGCATGGAGTACTGTTCGCACCTTTGGGACGGCTCTGCCAAGTACTTGCTCGATGCCCTAGATGGACTTCAGCGCTACGCCTTCCGTGTTGTCAACGATCCTCATGTAACTGAGCATGCGGAGTCGTTACAGCTTCGCAGAGATATAGCGTCTCTTAGCGTATTCTATCGCCTGTACCACGGTGAGTGCTCTGAAGAGTTATTCAACCTTATCCCTTCCTCTCCTTTCCATCAGCGGACCACCCGTGACGGACTGCGTTGCCACAGTTGGACGGTCAGTTCAATACCGTCCCGCACTAAAAAGTTTGGCAATTCGTTCTTATGCCGAACCATCAAATTGTGGAACCAACTCCCGGCGCATGTATTCCCTCCCCTCTATAACATCGGGTCCTTCAAACGTAGTGTGATGAAGCATTTGGCCAGACCGGCAAAATGATAGTGACGGAGTGAAGATATTTGTGTTTTTCATCCGTTACTCTCATCTCTGGACTGTATTCGCACTTTCCATCAGGCGCGGTGCAGTCATTTTGCCGAGTCACAATAAAAAAAAAAAAAAAAAAATTAATTAACATAAATCAACTACCGAGTTCTTAGGTTTTCGCGATTGTTACACATAGGAAATGACTCAACTATCAACTAAATTATTAAGAAATTTACAAAGTGGAGTGGAGTGGAGTAGTCAATAGAAAATTAAAGCAAATACACGAAAAAACATTTCCTTTTTTATTTTGACCTCTATGATTCTTAAAATAATAAATAAAATAACCTGCTAGATGTACGAAACATCGCATTAGGTACTTTGGGGCTTTTGCCAGTGTTTCGTTAAATACGTAGTAAATTTTGTGAATAGTCGAAGAGCACCTAGCGAAGCTTTCTTGGCATCCCCTGAAATTGAATTAAATTACTCGCCCGTTCCTTGACCGTTGACCGTTGAAAAACAAAAAAATATTTTAGAATCAAGTTCACAGATAGTTAGTCAATTATTACATTTTTAAGGGTGGTTTACGTAATAGAAACACAGCAACACAAAAACAAATAAACAACAATTAACAATATCCGACGACACGCAGAATTGGATGCAAATCCACGACGAGTTAAGCAATCTCTGTTCCCGCCGAGGCATGGATAGAATTTTTCTCAAACAATGTGAGAAAATGATTAAAAACTAAAGAGAGGAAGATTTATAATAGATAAAGTACAAAAATATTAATTATAATAAATATAATATAATAAAATAGGTAATATTAATATAACTTGAAGCAATTTTGAGATAATACTATCTTATTTGTCATGTGCGAAATATACATGGCACTTGTCAACTTATGTCTCAGGGTGACGGGCGCAGTGGCAGTGCTCTCAAATCTTTGCGATTTAAAGCTCTGAGTGGCACTGCATCTACCAAGGTGCACCACTTGTACGTCCCGTCCTTAGTATCATAAAAAAAACGGGTGAACAAATTTCAAAATGGTTTTATTTAAAGGCTGATTTGATAAATATCCTGTTCAGCTGTTACAAGATCATCAGCTCTTTTCCAAGTTAGTGTAGGAATCTAAACCATAAAATGAATGTTTAAGCATGAAACACATTGAGATCAGGTGCGGGTCGGGTGCTTGTCGGGTCGGGTGCACGGTGGGTGCAATAACGTGTAGTCTTGAGACTGTCCTGCCTTTATTATACTGTAATCGTATCTCTATACATCTATTACCATAGTGAATCAAGTTTCTAGTCAATGGAACAAGTGATAGTAATTAAATTAAATTAAAGCATAATACTTCCGCTACCCGCGCGACGGAGAGGCATCCTAGGAGGATTGCCCCACAAAAAAAGGGAGTACGACCGACCCGACCTGTGCCCGTCTCGCACCCGAATGTCACGTTTTGTCGTCCACGTAAAAACACGGAATTACACCCGCCATGTTCCCGACCCGACACGCGCCCGACCGGCACCCGCTGTCAATGTGTTTCACGCTTTAATTTAATTACTACCACTTGTTCTATTGACTTGAAATTTGGTTTACTGTAGAGATACGATGATACTATAATAAAGGCGGGACAGTCTCAAGACTACCCAAATTCTCAACTACAGTAGAACTAACAAACAGAATTCGAAAATAAATAAAAGTTTCTACTTATGTATTTATTACAGTTAGTAGTAGGGTGTTAAACCTGCCTCCGCCAGGCGGAAGAAGCTGCGCCGCCGGAAGTGCGGTGGCAGGAGCGCCGACGGGCGTTCGAGAAGTGGCGCGAGAGGCTGGAACAGCCGTGGATCTCGCGCCAGCGCGCCGTCGGCGCGATCCTGCCAAACCTTGAATTCTGGTTGAGCCAGCGAAAGTGTGTCACCACGTTCCGACTGACACAGATACTCACCGGGCACGGATGCTTCGGTGAGTATCTGAATCGGATCGGACGCGAGTCGACGACGCAGTGCCACCACTGTGGGAGGGACCAGGATTCCGCCCAGCACACGCTGGAGGAGTGCCCCGCATGGGCCTCCGAGCGGAACATCCTGGTTGCCCGGATCGGGCGAGATCTCTCTCCGCCAGGCATAGTAGCGGCTATGTTGGCGGATCAAGAGTCCCATGAGGCAGTGGTCTCCTTCTGTGAAGCGGTGATGCTTCAGAAGGAGGTCGCCGAGCGTGATCGGGAGAGGGCCGATCCCGCTCGGCGGCGGCGTACCTTCGCGGCTGCGGGCGATCGGAGCGGGGGCTCCGTTCGCCAGTAAGTTAGGCAGCCGCGAGGAGGACGACGGGGCGGTGTGGCCCGCTTCGTCGTGAGGAGAGGAGGGGGAGGACGTAGCTCCTCCAAGGTGCTGGGGGGGTTCCGGTGCGCAAAGTCGATCCCGGATCCTTCCCACTAGAGCACCCGAGAAGGCCACCGTGGGGTTTTAGCCGGTAGAAGTCCGGCATAACCTCCCGCTGCCCCCGCGGCGGAGAGGTATCCTAGGAGGATTTCCCCACGCAAAAAAAAAAAAAAAAAAAGGGGGTTAAACCTCCTTGTTTTTCATTTTTTAAACACCACGGCCTGTTTATAAGTATTTTCATATATGATTTATTTAAGCATCCATGTTTAACCATCATCATATTTAGATTTTTTTTTTATTTTTGGCCGGTTTTATGTTTGTTTTTTTTCTTTACGTCATCTTGTCACTCAAATCAGTATGGTCATAGTAAACGTCAATCCTAATTTTGCTTATTTATGTTCAAAATTGTTATATACTTAGACAATAGTGGAAACACAATTGAAATACGTTGATGAACAAACAGTTTTATGTTAATACGAGTTGTCGAGGACAACAGCAGTAATGATACCACACAAGCTATATACTAATGATCGTTTTTGCTGTAAAGGGACGGAGTACCACCCCACTGACTTTAACCATTAATAACTCCTCTGTTAGTTGAGTTATAAACGTTGAGAAAAACAACATTCATGTTCATTCCCAACATACACACTGTTGAAGAATTATTATCGATTTTGAACATTGACAATTGAATCAATAGAGCAGAAAACAATTTTTTTTCGTTTGAAAATCACTCACAAAGTTGCACCCTTTATTTGTAATATCTGGTGACAGGACAAACTAGTCATGCGCCTGATAGTAAGCTACACGCCTGTCCATAATAGTTGCAGTGCCAATCAGAGCTTTAAATCGCAAAGATCTGAGGGATCACTGCCACTGCATCCGTCACCCTGAGACTTAAGTTGACAACTCCCATGTGCCTGTAAATTCACCAGTACCTTCTTACCCTTCAAAACAGAAATAGGTAAGGTGGCAGTACTTCCCTGGACTCTTCTATGTTTATAATTTTCAGTATGTTATTAAAAATTTAAGTCGAGTAGCCTGATAATTCTAAAGTCCTGGTAATGGACTATTTTAAATCATTTGTGTTTGCATTTAATGATTGTAAAAGCGACGCCTGTTACGAAGCGACAAATATGGCAAAGAATACGCACTTTTTATAACACGTTAAAACAAAACATTTTAATGACGCAGTAAACTTTCTTGGAACCGATATTACGCATAAAATTTGCAATTTTGTACATTAAGATCACCTTACTTTGATGGATATTAGTAGCAGTAGAGCTTTTTGTGAAAGAGTTCGTCCAGGGAAGTACTGCTACTTTACCTATTTCTGCGGCCAAGCCGTAACGTGAGCATTATTGCTTTCCGGTTTTGAAGGGTCAAGGGTGATGGTGAAATTACAAACACATGGGACTTGTCAACTGACAGACATCTTGGGTGACGGGCGCAGTGTTAGTGCCCCTCAGATATTTGATTTAAAGCTCTGAGTGGCACTGCAACTGCTATGGACAGCCATGTCGCTTACCACAAGGCCCACAGCTTGTTCGTTCCTTCACTTAGTATCTTAAGAACCTCAAAATTTAGGTGAAAGTGTTATTTCTTCCATTTATTGAACAATTGCTTAAGGATTTTAACCAAACCTGTTTATTTACCTTTAATCTAGAATGGGTTGAAACTAACGAATCGGTTGAGGTACTAACCCAGATTAATAAAAAACAAAGTAACTAAATAAATCAGCTTAAGTGTCTTTCAAACTGTTGATGCCGTACTTTGTAAAGTTTATTATGTCATGGATTTCAGCGCAAGTATATTATCGTGATGTTATTAATGAATGTTAAAGCCCTCCACCGACAGAAGACGCATGTAATACAGCACAGGGTGTTGAACAATTATGTTGCATAAAGAAAATATGCATTTAGTAACACTAGTGCTCTTTGTGAAAGAGTTCGTCCTGGGAAGTACTGCCACCTTAACTATGTCTGCCGCCAAGCAGTAATGTCAGCATTACTGTGTTCCGGTTTTGAAGGGTAAGGGTGCTGGTGAAATTACAGGCACATGAAACTTGTCAACTTATGTCTCAGGGTAATAGGCGCAGTGGTAATGCCCCTCGGATCTTTGCAATTTAAAGCTCTGATTGGCACTGCAACTGTTATGGACAGGCGTGTAGCTTACCATCAGGCGCCCGACTTGTTCGTCCCATCACTTGATGTTATATAAAAAAACACAATTGACCATAAAGTTCAATAAGTTATGTTACAAAAATTCTCTTCCACTCCGTTCCGCTGCAATATAAACTGAGCCTAAGAATGCTGGTGAAATTACACTTGCGTTTCAGATCTTTGCGATTTAAAGCTCTGAGGCAACTTTAACTGTTATGGACAAACGTGTCGCTTACCACCAGATGTATTACTTGTTCGTCCCGTCATTTAGTATCATAAAATAGTAAAAGCATTTGCGCAATGCAGTATATTGATAACTCAGGTGCATTTAGCATAATTAGTAGATTAATGTTTCACCTAATTTGTGTCAAAAAATGTCAAAGGTAATGTGATTTATTTGCCACGTGTGATCTGTTCTACTAATGCACTCATATTAAGATGCTACTTTTACATAAATGGTAGGAATAAGAAATATAATAAATGTAAGGAATGGTATGCATTATACAAACGATGTAGAACAATTTTGTTCTGTAATGCGCCTAAAAGGGTGATTATGTCAGGGTAAACACATAGAAGAAAAACTTGCTTTACCATCGTGTTAAACAACACATGTTCAACAGCACACAATTATTTAGTCACCGGTTTGCGGTGCGCCTAAGACATAGCGTGACTTGTGTGGTTCATGAACTTTATGAGTAGTTTTGTAATGTAATTTAAAATAACATTTCAATATATTAAAAGCACAGCAGAGTGATTACCAGTTATTCATAGTGATTAAAGGAAAGTTCCAGCGTGTGGAAAGCAGGTATTCTGTTGAAATTAACTCCCTTACTTGTTCTTTTTCTACTATGGAAATATGGCAAATTTTATTTTAACAACATTTATAGGCACACCTCTACACTGAAAACTCGTACACGGAACTAGTGGGAGAGGAAATTCTTAGTAGTTCTGTGTATTTATCAACAGAACAATTGGATGGAAAAATACCAGTAGTTCTGTCAACAAAACTAGTGGAAATAATGGAAATTTTAAATAAAAAAAAATCTATAAAAATTAAAAAAATCGCCGCTAACATCAAAAGAGGCAAGCATCTATTTTTCAGAAAAGCAGTGCAATAAATCTGGCAATTATTTAGTAGTAGAAGAGCTCCTTGTTAAAGAGTCCGTCCAGGGAAGTACTGCCACCTTACCTATTTCTGCCGCCAAGCTGTAATGTGAGCATTACTGCGTTCCAGTTTTGAAGGGTTAAAGGTGCCGGTGAAATTACAATCACATGGGACTTGTTAACTGACGTCTTGAGTGACGGGCGCACTGGCAGTGCCCATCAGATATTTCCAATTTAAAGCTCTGAGTGTCATAGCAACTGCTATGGACAAGCGTGTCGCTTACGACTAGTTTATCCCGTCATTTGCTATTATAAAAAAAGCGGAGATTAATGGAATCAATCACACTTCTTGATTTGATCAATTACGACACCATTACATTTATTGCTTAAAATCGTTGTACTTGACAAGCTCAAAACATCAAAACCTGGTTGATTCCATCAAGAATTGTGATTAATTCCATTAAGCTCCAACTGATAAGTGCCAGATTTTTTCAAAGACAATAGAAAACTTTTCATTACGGATCTCTCTATTAGTTGCTTTATAAAGGTCATTTTTATCTATTATAATAATAAAGCTGTTAAATGTCACCCTTTTGTGACACCATTGTCGAAGTTTTGAAACAAAGTTTAATTCACGCTATTAAAAGTAGTAATTCGAATTAAAACTCGTGATTAATGGGTCATTACTAGCCGTAATGGGCTTATTTATTGGTGCGTACGCGCTTAACTCAAGTTGCTCAGACAGGCGGTGTCACTTTGTGACAAATGCCATATGATTACGTTGACCCTTGAAAATCTGGTACCTATATTTATATCTCACATTATTCACCCGCGTTAAGGCTACAATGTTCTTTTAAGATTTCTTAAATATAAAGTAGTTTGATATTACAGAACTACTTGGTACTTGGTACTTGGTGCAACGGGCTGGTATCCGCAACTCGACGACAAAGCGCCTATTTTGCCTATTATCCATTATCTCCAAATTTTTAGAAAATACATGACAAGCACATCTTGGTAGCTGATCAAAATAGAAATTGCATTTTTAACATGTATCAGCAATAAAAAGTAATGAGTTCTTAGGTTTTCGCGATTGTTACACATAGGAAAGGAAACTATTTTTCCGGATTTAAATCGCGTATATTTGTTTTTTCAAACAAACCAGCGTTTCGGGCCCTATACAGGTAAAGGTAAGTTTCAATTTCAATAATAACAAATAATTTAATAAAAAGATCAATGACACATTCACTTATGAATAGGCATGTCGCTTACACCAGGTGCACGACCTGCTCGTCCCGACACGGTCAAACATGTAGGTGCTCTGTGGCGTAAATATTTTCCCTCGTTCAAGGATCCAAATCCGAACAAGACGTGGGCCTGGGGGTAAGCGACACATCTATCCACAACAGTTGTAATGCCACTTAGTACTTTCTATTGCAACGATCTCCCGTCGTCCGGGGACATAAGTATGGACCTGTTAACATGTGCCTGCAATTTCACCAGCATCCTTACTTAAAAAAAAAGGAATTAATTTTTGCGTTAATAATTACAACGAATGTCAAGAAAAATGCTCCATAATTGAAGAAGAAAAAACAAATTCAATCAATTTTCTCGTAAATACTAAAATATCTCCCAAAAAATACTATAATCCGTGGTCGGTAATTGAGAAGCAATTAACACAAAAGGAAGTAATTACTGAGAACCCAAATAATCTCTTCACGGAAATCGCTTTGACTGAATGAGATCCAAACCCGTAAAATGCTAATTGCACGTTAATTCGACCTTTACGTTACTGCTCGGTATATGCACTACCTAATTTTCCTTTTTTTTACTTTACTTACCTAATTTTTCTTTTGTCCTTATAACATACAAATTCGAAGCTAGTTTAATGATTAATAATGCAGCTATTGTACTCAATTGTATGTTTAATTATTTATTATAGACAAATTATGAAGTAAGTGAGTTTGATGCTTATGAAAGAGTGCAGCCGCCAATTAGCTATATTAATCCAGTTTCCAGACAGTTTTTAGAATGAATTTCGATATTGTGTTAATAGAGTTTTAGCAGCAGTAGAGCTCCTTGTGAAAGAGTTCGTCCAGGGAAGTACTGCCACCTTACCTATTTCTGCCGCCAAGCAGTAATGTGAGCATTACTGTGTTCCGGTTTCGAAGGGTAAGGGTGCTGGTGAAATTACAGGCGCATGGGACTTGTCAACTTATGTTTCAGGGTGATGGGTACAGTGGCAGTGCCCATAAGATCTTTGCGATTTAAAACTCTGAATGACACTGCAACAGTTATGTATAGGCGTGTCGCTTACCACCAGGTGCACGACATGTCCGTCCCGCCACTTGGTATGTTAAAAAAAATAATAAAAATAAAAACATTGTTAACTACACACATCTGTCGGCCAACAAGTATACATTAAAAAAAAACCTCGATATTATATCTCTTTCTCCTCGCGCGGTACTCCCCATTACTGTCGTGATTCCCCAGCGGAAACAGTTTCTAGACACATACCATGAGCCGTACTAACATGGTCTATCTTGTGGGACAGTTAGACCGAGACCCCTCGGACGTTTACCGTCCATCCGTCTGATAACCATTAACTGTTCCAGGTTGTGCCCGTTTTTCCTGACAATGTGACCAAATAAATCAAGCAACTTTTACTCAACTTAATTATATACTGCCCATTAAATTTCGTACGACTATTTGCTCATTCAAAACTCATAGAATGTTTTGAGGAACCCTCAAATGATATAGTTTCGAAATTCTTTGTAAGAGCCCTCTGGAGCACTAAATTAGGACAGCTACTTGGCACCCGCATTCACTATATGCTTCAAAACAACTTTATTTTTTTTATTTATGAGTGTATTTTAAAAACCATGTAAGTACCTAATTCAATATAAAGAAAAGAAAAAGCATTTTTTTAAACATAATGTGACTAAACTGTGCGACGAAGATCGAAAACGTTTCTCAGTCGCAACGATGTCACCCTATACAGATTCAGCAACATAATCACGACTACATCAGTGCTACTCATTGCAACACTTGTTAATTCACATGTACATATGGCAGCATATTGAAGTTACACATTGACGGATTTTGCTCCGTGTTTGTGAATTTGCGGACTGCATTCGATTCGTATTGGTTCCCAATCCGAGACTACACAAATCTAGAAAACTCGGACCCTTCGGATGTCCCTTGTGCATTAAGTCCTATTCGAATCCGAGAAAACGCGAATATCGCTTGTACACCTAGAGATAAAATTACACTTCGGACACCTGTGATATTTCGGACCGTCATTTCTCGGATTCGGAACTCTTATTGGAGGTTATATTTAAACAAGAGTGTATAACTTGACGTGCCTGCTCTACTTACTGTACCTACTAGCTAGTTCTATTGTTGTTTTTTCTAATTTTAAGCCTATAATTAAAAGTCTTAATTTTTCTCTTCAGTTTGGTTTATGTTTTTATTTAGGTTTTCAATCTTTAACGATATCAGACGTGTAAGTCGTGTAATTATAAATAGCTTTATAAATAGTTTTCTAGTAGAAGAGAGTTTTCCATTGCAAAAGGAGGCGATTGTTTCCTTCTTCATAGGTCTTCATTAGATTATCTATTAAAACATACAATATATTTATTTGCTGAAAAATTTCGTTAGCATTGAACGTGATATAAGTATATTACATTAATATGATGTAATGATATGATGATTAAGAAACTTTATTCATTGCTCTTAGTAAACAAACATTTGCACACATTTATCATATGCAATATTTATTTCAATTATCATACATCGAAACAACCCGTAAACGCTAATTAGTCATCTAAGTTCGCACTTTAGTGTACACTTTTTGTTTCACTATAGTATTAAGTCTCGTTGTAATACATGACAGGAGAAAAAGGTAACTTTATATAATTATAATTATGCATCCATAGCAGTAGAGTGAAAGAGTACGTCCAGGGTAGTACTGCCACTTTACTCATTTCTGCCGCCAAGCGGTATTGCGAGCATTACTGCGTTCAGGATTTGAAGGGTAAAGATTGCCGGTGAAATTACAGGTACACGAGACTTTTCAACTTATGTCGACGATGACGGGTGCAGCGGCAGTGCCCCACCAGGCGCACGACTTGTTCTTCCGCTCACTAAGTATCATAAAAAAAAATTAAATAATACACGTAAATTATGTTCAGAAAGATGAATGAAATGAAAAAAAAAACAAATTAAAATATTTTTGCACGTAATAATAATGACGAAGGCTTAATATACGAATATTGATAGAAGTCGAGTTTTGCATTTTATAAGGATATAGATTTTTCTAAGTGGCTGAAACACATAATTGGAAATTAAAACATTTTTCGGGTCTAAATTGCGTAAATTAATTTATCAAACAAACCAACGTCCTGGTTCCTTTACAGGTCTCGTAGTCACGACTTAATTTCATCGTCAATGTGTAAGCTTTACAAACATCTAAGAACTCGATATAATAAATAAGCAAAATTAAGTTCTTATTGAATATTAGAATGTTTCACCACCATGATATTGGGAGAAATAACCTATCCTCAGGCAAAACTCCTACGTGCATTGTATAGCAGGGTACACAATGTGTGTTATAATTTAGCTACACTTATTCTGCATTATGTTAATAAGAGAACATTCTTAAGAAATTATCGACCGAAAACGTCTACGAAATAAACTCTGCGAACCACTTCAACCTCATATTCCCACAACCTTTTCTCGACAGCTTTCAATAAATTTTACCTCAACGGGCACGTTTGAAATGTATACTCGCACATAAACTTTGATAGCTGATATTTTTCTTTTTTGCTTTTATAGAAAATCAATATTTTTAGGGACAGTCGCGTCTTTCAGTGGTTTCAATTGGTAGTAGTTTCGATTTGTTGTTAAGTAATTTTACTTTTCTTAATGAGCTTTTTCTTGGAGCATAACGTCAGGGTGTCAGTGGACCGTGTCCAAAATACTTAAACCGTAAATTGAGTCAGTCTATTGGTTTTTTTAACGTATCGCGGGTGCCATGGACACACACATAGACAACCACAAATTACATCCTAACTCATGAGAGAATTAAACGTAAGAATTAATGCAGGAGGCAGTTAAATAGTAAAGAATTTGTAAAGAATTTTCTTTGCGCTCTTTATTAAAACTTGATCCAAACGACGAGTAATATTCGCCATTAAAGTTTTTTGGGGACGACCTGGTACTATCTACACATCCAGCATAAAAAAGGGAAACCATAAAATAGTAAAGTTTCTATTCAAATAAATTAAAATTCGATATAAAGTAGCAACTAAATTAACACCTTTTAACGTCGATTTAGCAAAACATTACTAATTTATCAGTGATAAAAAAAATTAAATTACACTAAATTCATTACGACAAACCTGTACATTAATTAGGCAATTAAAACAAATGAAACCAAAAGTATGTACAGCCGAATATTAATTTATTTTCAAATTAGACCTAAAATAAAAAAGTAAATTAACCAGCCAGACATATAAAACCACTGTTTTATTTTGGGAACTTCACGGGTGTTGCGCTAAATGTGCCGGTGTGTATATCTCCGTCAATAACCCACCCGATATTGACCATTTTTTGCACGCTTTATGCTTGTGCTCGCTTTCATGTTGGTTCCTTGCCACCCCAAACCAGCGGTTTCCCGCCGTAACTATAATATCGTCTTACTAACCAACTAATGGTCTGAAACACTCAAGAACCAAAACTATCATATTTCCAATCTACAAAATGTTTATTTGATTGAAAAAACTGGTACAACTCTACCAATATCCTAAAAACGCCTATAGCTCAATTTCATCTCATACCCTACGATGACCTCCGACCGGAATGAATCAACTACCGGCACGAACTTTTATAAAATATAATTTCTACGCTAACATTCTATCATAATGTTATATCCATTGGAAGTGATACATAAAGTTTGTTCCAGTCCAATACACCAGAAAAATAAGCAAACGGATTTGGATAAAATTATAAAGTGATCACTCAATGAATGGAATAGTAACACTAGTAGTAACACGGTAGTAACACTTTCACGTATATTTTGAAGATTTCGACTTGATATCTCATCACTTTTTCCAGCAATATTCATTTGAATAACATATTAAAATCTTATTTGAAAAATGTTCAAAAGTGAGGTTATTTCTCAAATATAGACTTGTGAATAATCTATGGTTGCATAGGGCTGTAACTCATTAAAGTTTTTGTAATCGATTAGAGAATCGAAAATTTAATCACAATTGAAAGCATAATTCTCCTCTTTGGATGGATCCTCTTTATATTAATAATTATAAATCGCGTAGCCTATAAGACGATATGTCAACTAAGCCACGGAACGAACTAACGGATTTCACGAATATTTCTTTGTGCTTGTTATTGAATCTTTGTATTTGGTTTTCAACGACTTTTTAGCCGTAGCGCCATCTATAAGAAATCAAAACAATTACTGTCAAATAAATAACACTCGATCAAATTGAAAGATACATGATGCAAATGAAGCTTCATACTCGATATTGAGAATCAATAAATTTGAAATCCTCCTCAAATCCTGAAGGATTAACTTTAGATTCTTCCTTAAAGATTTAAAGAAGGATTTAAAAATTGATTTCCGAAATTTTATAGGTTATGTAAGAAAAAAATTCTAATCTCATGTATCTCACTCAGTATTGAATCACCTACTTTTGTAGTAATTAGCTGTGAAATCGCAAAACCCATTTTATTAATATAAAACCCAGTTATTCCAACTGATTCAATTAAACAAATACATTCAATCAATTAATTAATCGATTTGTAGTTGGCAGTACAGTTGTCCATCACTAAACTGTCTATGGTCGGGTCAATAATCTGTTTGTTTACTTTTCCGGTACAATGAATTGGAACAGACTTTACATCCGTTGGCATGTATTTTTTTTCCATCCTCTCAGGTTAGCCTAAATCTTTTCAATTGTCAGTGTCAAGTAGGAACAAGCCGTGACTTGACAGACGGCTTCTAGAGCCAGTGGATTTCGTTCTCGTTCGACAGTCTGCCCGAAACAGTTACTGTCAAATAAGTAATACTCCACCAAATGTCAAGTGAGAAGCTTCATTTGCATCATTTTAAATTTGTCGACTATATTACTTATTTGACAGTAATTGTTTTGGACGAGAACGAGTTGTTATTGTACATCATATATTTCGAACAACGAGTTAACATATTTAAAGTACATGTGATATCTAAAACTGACATGTCAAAAATGGAACTTCGAAGTACTCGGAAGTAATAAAAACGATGCTCAATAAATTTATACATGAAATTTCTAAATTTTTGCAACATCAAAAGATTTCATACATAAATTTGTCACGCTCAGGGTAGAGTTAAAAACAAGTTATCAAACTTTAAATTACATGTCATCCGACATAGTACATTTTTGTCCTACATCCCTTTTAATTATGGTTTTATCAAGTTTTTGGGATCCTAAAAGGTTGACGTCGTTGTCATCTGATCATCACTCGATGTTAAAGGAATTCGGTTGGAATATATTATCTTCATTATCCGTTTATTATGTAATTATAGGATGATGGACTTCAATCTTAATTCTTTAGAAAGAAGGGCTATTTTTAACAGACTTCAAAAAAAGGAGCAGGTTCGCAATTCGACTGTATGTTTTTTTCTTATGTATGTTACGCGGTAATCTGTGAAACGATTTTGATGATTCTTTTCTTGTTGGAAAGAAGGTATCTCAGTAGTATTCCCATTTAATTTGAAGAAAATATTCCATCTCTAAGGGTGGCAAACTACGGGATGAATGCCTTTGAGGGCGATTTTTTTACTTCTCTGTACTGAGATTTATCAGCTTGTACACTATTCATACTGGCATACATCGAAAACATTCAACTGATGCGACATTTGCGGTTCATACGGAGCATTGATATTATCGCAAATGTGATGTTGGTCTTATGAAATAGTAGTTAATGTAACTATTACACAATGAAAGGCTGCAAAATACGAGAGAAGGTGTATGAAACTCGCACATATCACGAGTGTTTTAGTGCCTAATTTTGTACAGTTACATACACTCTCTGTGATGTGTTCAGGAACTGCATGTTACGAAATGGCGGCAAATAAAAACTAGTTTTTATTTTTAATTCATAGACAAACTAGAATCGGCCCCAATTATTATAATGTTCGATATCAAGTAACGTGTGAAATTGTCAAAATTGTTTGCTATTGACATTTCATTTCGAATACAACTTCATCTCAACTGATATTAGAATTAAGGTCCAATCAAATTGTTTTGTTTTTCAGAGATGTTCGAAATTTGAATGTAATAATAACATCGGATTCGATGTTATTATGAAGCAATAAATAACATTTTCACAGATAAGAAATTTGTTTTAACAAAACAGTTTACCTTTATGCTGGTCGTAATTTACGAATTTTAAACACATTTTATAGAGTTTATGATATGTGTGTAGATAAAATATTTTTTTATGATACCAAGTAATCAGACCAAGTCGCTCGCATGGGTGTAAGTAACGCACTTCTCCATAGCAGTTTCAGTGCCACTTAGAACTTTAAATCACAACTTAAACTCGTCACCCTGAGACGTGAATTGACAAGTCCCACGTGGCTGGAATTTCACCAGCACCCTTACCCTGCAAAATTCAGAAATAGATAAGGTGACAGTCACGGTGACAGTACTTTCCTGGACGAACTCTTTCACAACTACTGCTACTAATAACGTACGGTGCGAATTAACTTATATTTATTTGTAATACTAAAAAAACTATAGTTCAACAGTCAATCATGTTTACTTAAGAAATACGGTTATAGTTTTTCGATGCATTTATTCCACGTAGTGGTCAAAATGTATGTATGGAGAAAGATACCCCGCACCGGAACCCCGCCCCGCACTAGGGAAACTCTGTATCGCAGGTGCCATGGACACACACATAGACAACCAGAAATGACTCCCAAACTTATGAGATAAATAAATGTAGGCCATACAAATATTTCTCCCAGTCCGGGAATTGAACCTGGGACCTCTGCGTGGCAGATCAGTATGGTAACCGTTCGACCACGGAGGCGTTGTGCCGCCTGTGCCTATAATTAATGTAGCTGACTCTACCCTGCTTTACGGTAACGGTATCAATCCTGGGAACTTTATTTTTACCACATATTTTACCAAGTGTTTTTGTAACGGAGTCAAAATGTACAATAATTTACCGAAAATGAGAAATCCCTGACTTCACTGCCTAATTTTTTATATTTATGTATTTATATTGACGTTATTCAAACTATTATTATTTTAACATCTAGTTACATTTTACAATTATCATCGTAACATAGACCCCAATAACACCGCGTTTAAATTACCAACTAATTTATTAAATTCATACGTCATGCATCATCTAGTTGAGTCTTTTGAAGCGCATGTAAATATACCTTCAATATGTTACTACGTCTAACGTTTGGTTAGACATATTCTGGTACATGTCAAATTCTATACATCCCGTGTTTTCACAAATAAATGAATTATGAGCCTTTTTACTTTAAGTAAAAATAAGTTTAATAGTTTTATATAGGGCAATGGACAAACAGGATGGGAACGTAAAGAGAGCCTATGTAGACTAGTTGGTCGCCCCAGATATCGCTGGTGCTACGTCGTGGAAGCGGACCTTCACGAACTCCAAGTCAATATTTGCCGAGAGGAAGCACAGGACCGAAGAAATTTGCGTAATCTCGTTTCAGAGGCCACAAGACATATTTTAAGAGTTAAAATTTAATTATCAATCATAGTTGCAGCAGAGCTCCTTGTCAAAGAGTTCGTCCAGGGAAGTACTGCCACCTCACATCTTTCTACCGCCAAGCAGTAATGTGAGCATAAGGGTAAGATTGCTGATGAAATTACAGGCACAGGGGACTTTCCAACCTATGTCTCAGGGTTATGGGCGTTGTGGCAGTGTCCCTCAGATCTTTCCAATTTAAAGCTCTGAGTCGCACTGCAACTGTTATAGACAGGCGTGTCGCTTACCATCAGGCGCACGACTTGTTCATCCTATCACTTAGTATATAGTTGTCCCGAGTACAAAAGAAAACTCTTTGCAGGGAAATAAAGGTTTTTCATATTTTTATGTTAGAACCAATTAGAAAATGACATTGATAACTCAGAACCAAAATAAAAAATTGAAATTGAATAAAAGTTAATCTTAATTATCTAAATGAACTTGTTAAAAGGTTAGTTCTGCAAGAGCGCTCAAACGAAGTTTCTTTGAATACTAATTACCTCGGCACGATCTTGAAACCAGTACACAAATTTATAACCTTGTCTTGGTTTATAACAAATTACATGGGTTGAAATAAATTAATGCAAATTTTTCAAGACGAAACGTTTTTCGTGAATTTTGAAATAATGAAGATAACGCTGAAAAATTTAACGAATAATGTATAATTAAAAAATAATTACAACTATAATAATATTACCAAAAACTTAAATTATCCCTTCGTCTTGAGATTATTGCTCTTTATTCTGAATAAATTCAATACCAATTTTAATAAATAAATATTATATTAAGAATTTGATAATTTTAATCAATTAATTAATTTTATCTCAATCAAATTGGGGATGTTCTAAAAAGACCGGTTTAAAAACATTAAGAATAAACAGACGTATACGATGGAGGTTTATCAGAAGCGTATCAGGTAGAGATCGATGGTCTTTGACAACCTATAGGAGATAGGCGTGATGATACATAGGGCGCACTATAAGTTTCCGGAACTGGCCACTTACGTAAACAATATATAAAAAGTAATCACAACATTTCAAAATGGATTTCTAGGGCTATAGAATACAGTTTGTTTCACCATCTGACTGTCACTTGTTTTTACATTGTCATTTTAGAAATTGGTTGTCTACATCGCCATGGATTTAACTCGTGAATATTTTCGTAGTATGATTCTCTAACACTTTAAATGTAATTTGACAGCTCAGCGGAGCTTCCCTCGACTTCAAATTGCTTTAGGTGATGAAGCACCATGCAAGACGATTATTTATAGCTGGTTTGCAGAATTCAAACGCGGTCGTGTAAATCGCAATGACAAATTTCGTGATAGTCGCCCGTTCACTGCTGTTAACAACAAAAACATCGATGCTGTGCGTCGTATGATCAAAACAGACAGGCATGTGACATACCATGAGATTCGGGCATCTTTAGGCAGAGACATGAGTCAAATACAATCAATACTACACAAACATTTGGGTTTGAAAAAGCTGTGGTCTCGGTGGATCCCACACAATTTGACTGAGGCTCAAAAAACGTATCGCTTCACTTGATGCAATGCTATGCTTACCAGATTCAACGAAGGGGCGTCAAATGTGGTGTGGGTCATAGTAACAGATGACGAAACATGGATTTATAGTTAGGATCCCAGAACAAAGCAGCAATCGAGCGAATGGGTCTTTCGAGAAGAGCAGAAACCAACCAAAGTGGCGAGCGTGCAAAGTGCCTCTAAGCGGATGATTGCTTATTTTTTTTAATAAAACTGGACACGTGGCTACTGTTGCTTTGGAGAATCGTTGTACCGTGAATAGTGATTGGTACACGAACATTTGTTTGACGTAAGTTATTGACAAACTCCGTAAAAATAACCGTAAACGCCGTATCATCTTACACCACGATAAAGCCAGTTCTCACACTGCCAGACAGACAAATGAATTTTTGAAGGTGAACGACGTTGTCCTTATAAGCCATCCCGCGTACAGTCCGGACTTGGCACCTTGTGACTTTTATTTATTTCCAAAAATTAAGAACCAGTTACGCGGTCAACGATTTTCATCACCTGAAGAGGCTGTCGAAGAGTATGAAAAGTCAAAGAATGTCACGGAGGAGTAGCATAAATGTTTTCAAAATTGGTTCATTCATATGAAAAAGTGCATTAACGCTAACAGAGAATATTTTGAGGAACAGTAAAATAATTTCTGGTCATTTTTTCATATTTATTCCGGAAATTTATAGTGCGCCTCACGTATATATACAATTTTCATGATAAAGATTTGCACAAGAATTAACAATTATTATAATCATTATTCACTAGTAATCTATCTAACTTTGGTGTTAAGTAATTACCTAAATAGAATATATCGTTCTTCTGTAGAAGAATAGACTGTAGTCTATTCTCATAAAATTAACTCAAATGAAAATTTAAAAAACGCCTGATACAAAACAGTGCACTCCAAAAGTCAATAAAATCACTGCTCGTGCAAGCAGCAATAGCTAACATCTCGTAGAGACCAATTTATCGAACCCAAATACAATAGTTCTACGGTAGTTGAGGAGTTGGGTAGTCGTTAGGAAAAGTGGAAATAAAATAAATATTCTTTTTAACCGACTTCAAATAATGGTTCGACTGTATTTCTTTTTTTTTTGTGTTGTATGTTACGTGATAACTCTTTGATAACTTTTGATTACGAGATAACAAATTTGTGAACCGATTTTGATGATTTTCTTTGTTGGAATTAGGGTACCTCAGTAGTGGTCCCTTTCAATTTAAAGAAAATATTCCATCTTTAAGGGTGGCAAACAAGGGAATGAATCCGGTTTCGCGCACTTTCCGGTAACCGATTTCATTAAAACTTGGCAAATAGATGTTATTCCACGAACTTTTGAGGTTTTTTTTTTTTGGTACTCTATACTGAGATTATAGTGACTGAAACTTTTTTTTATAATATCAAACTGTTAACGGTTGCGTTTTTGTGACATTGTTATAAAACTTACATTTGTATTTACATTTACATTTAAGTTCTATCATCGATAACTCTAATTACAAAGTAGTACAAAAAGCAAAAAAAAGCGCACCAGTAGATCGGCAGCTGAACAAAATAGACGGAAGAGAAGAGTGTTTTTTTTACAATACTAAGTGATGGGAAGCCGTGAGCCTGGTAATAAGCGACAAGCCACTCTCTAACAGGTGCACTGCACTCAGAGATTTAAATCACCGTGAGACATAAGTTGACAAAGTCCCATGTGCCTTTAATTTCACCAGCACCCTTACCACTCTAAACTGACACCAGTAATGCCCACATGCTCACATCACTGCCTGGCGGCAAAAATAAGCAAGGTGGCATTACTTCCGTGGACGAACTCTTCCACAAGGAATTCTACTGCTAAAAAATTGTCAATTGCTGTGTCATTGAGAGACAATTTTGGAAAAAATGTACAGTATTATTAAACACAAACTTTTATTAAACAATCTGATTAACAACATCTTTGTTTGAATTTGTCGAGTGGAATGTGAGATTGTTTACATTATATTAACTGAGAAATGAGCTGATGGTCTTTAAACACCTGGACAGACGTTCATCAAACATAAGTCCATCCCGATTAAACTAGCTTTGAAATATATAAAAAAACTACTTTGAACCGTTTGGAAACTACTGTATCACAGCAGGTACGCAGAATACACCATCCGTAAAGAGTAAGTACATAGCCGGGTTTGAAAATTACCAAATATCTTTTTAAATAGAATCGCTAAAGCAAGTTAACTGCCTCCGTGGCCGAACGGTTACCATGCCGGACTGCCACGCAGAGGTCCCAGGTTCGATTCCCGGGCCGGGCGAAATATTTGTATGACCTACATTTATTTCTCTCGTGAGTTTGGGTGTAATTTGTGGTTGTTTATGTGTGTGTCCATGGCACCCGCGACACAGGGTTTTCCCTAGTGCGGGGCTATGTTGAGTGTGTGCGTTATTAAGAAAAAAAAAAAGTCTAGTTTAGTAGCAGAAAAGCTCCTTGTGAAAGAGTTCGTCCAGTGAAGTACTGCCACCTTAAATATTTCTGCCGCCATTCAGTAATGTCAGCATTACCGTGTTCGGTACGGTTTTGAAGGGTATTAAGGGTGCTGGTGAAATTACAGGTACATGGAACTTGTCAACTTATGTCTCAGGGTGATGGGCGCAGTGACGGTGCCCGTCAGATCTTTTTGATTTAAAGCTCTGAGTGGCACTGCAACTGTTATGGACATGCGTGTAGCGTACCATTAGGCGCACGATTTGTTATTCTCGTCACTAGATATAAAAATAAATCTGAAAAATAGAAAATTTGTACCAAAAAAAGCACAAAAAAATCATCTTTTCCTCGTTGACCGTACTTAACGTCAATAAGTAATTACGTTATAACGTTTAAAAGCTTTCGAACTACTTCGGCTGTAAAAAACACGTTTTCCCATTTCCACTTTAATACTCTGATTCAATTTTATGTTCCGTGTGATTTGAAATATTAATAAATAGTAGAAAACTCGCTTGAATACAGGAAACGTTTTAAGATTGTATACTCAACGTCTATTCCCAATTACTTTATACTTCAAAAGTGCCACTCCCAGCGAATTAGAATCAATTTGCTACACAATTGAGTCTATGAAGTTAAAGGAAAATATTTTCAAATCAAAACGTAGTTATAGCATTCAATTCAGGCAGCAACGCATGAATGACTAAGTAACATGGATGATGAATGAGAGCCTATGGTACCTCATGGGATCCCTCCCTCCGCTCGCTCTTGTGGAAACTCTTTCCATTCCAATGCACTTTCTCGCCCAGGCACACAAGCTTTGAACTTATTTTCCACTCTGGCTATTTGTTTTCTTTTTATCCCATAGGTTTTTGTACAGGTATTCAAACGCACAATATCAATGTTACGTAAAATTTATATTTTATTTTCTGAAGAAAATACACAAAAGAGAGAATCCTGATTGTGTGAGCATTTCTTAGTAATGATAAATGGTTTCATGATTATATTCAATCATTGAAGGATTTACCTTTTTTACCCTAGGTATTTTCTTTCTTTTTTTTGTTGTATCTTCAGCGGTATGAAAGTATTTTCAAATCTTACGTAAAAACATTCATATCTATCAATCAACACAATGAATGGATTTAACTAACCAAACTACCTCCTTCTGCTTACAGAAGTACTACTTACTTTTTCTGAAGGCTTACCTTCAGAAAAATAAGCGAGATGTGCCAATCTAATTATTACTAATAATTAAAACTTAATAATTACTAATTATTAAAAATTAAAACTAATAAATGTCGGTATTGATAACTTCTCAGTCCAAAATGATCTAAAACTAATTTTGAAATTCTGAGAAACTGAACAATATTCTCTAAAATGTTCGTGACAGACATAATCAAAAGCTTTCCACAAGTCAAAATTGTAATTTATGACGTGTATTCAATTAACGCTAGACAAAATTATGTGTACGTTTTATAAATTAGATTAAATAGAAGCAACGAAAAGGACGACGCCTTTAAAATCAAATAAATTACTTCACGTTGACGTCCTTTGGAACAAACATTTTATATTCATGTTACACGGGTTAAAGATAAAGAGTGACACTTGAACTTAATTACCCTTGCAATAAGTTATGTATAAAATTAAGGATTACCTCTTATTAAAGAAAATTAAATTTATAATGTTATGACAAATAACTTGAATAGGCATTTTCTAGGTAAACAAATTTTCAACTGCATCGTCATTACCATCAGGTCAGATGTAGTTATGTGCTTTCTTTCGCTGATAAAAGAGTATTTGTAGCTATTACAAGACTTTTAGAGAAATCGAGTAGTGATTGGCCCTTGGTTTGAAACATAAATGTGTTTGAACCCTTACCGGCACTAAATAAATAAATTGTGAATTTTGATTGTTTGTACAAAGATATATAATATATATAATAGTCTCCTTCCAGTGCAGACAAGAGCAAGAAATTGCTATACGCACTCAAAATGCCTGGAGGAGATATTGATCCATGAAAGATCTTATGCGGGGTACTCTCCCAATATCTCTCAAAAGGAAGCTGATGAACACGTGCATCCTTTCCATACTAACTTATGGCGCGTAGACTTGGTCACTTACAAAGATCCAAAAGTCCAAACTCGAGGTCTGTCAACGAGCAATGTGTGTGTGCATCTTCAATGTGTGTGCAATTCAATGAGTGCATCTTCTCCTGGTACACTGTTATATTTCATGCTTTTGAATACACATGAACTTTGGAGCCAGTAATAGGAGGTATTGTATCCGGACATGAATATATATTTTCAATCGGTTGTGGTTCCTCTGGGGTAGAGGGCTTAGAATACAAGGCTTTATAAAATTCAGTACAAATTTTTAAGATTTTCTCCCTGTTTTGATGTATTCCGTCTTTGTCCTTCAAACTAAAAATCCATGATTTTCCATTCGCAATACCTTGCTTCGCAATTTTTTATGAACAGTTGTTGCTTATGGCACTTTCTATTAAACTTAGATTGTATTTTTGTACATCTTTCCTTATACTCCTCTTTACTTGTTTGTCTTTCATTATGTAATTTAAGCTAGTTCTATCCAAACTTAGGCTCGATCTTTCCTCTATTAACTTCTTAGTTTCATTCGACAGCTTTTTCTTGTTGCGCGGCTCTTGTTTTATTGTATGGCTAGCATTTTTTAAACTGAATTCTATGGTATTATATTGTTCTTGAATGTTTATGTAGTCCATATTAAGTATTTGAAAGCTATTTTTTAACTCTAAGTTGAACGTTTCCTTATTATTTACGAGAGATTCTTTATATAGCTTTTTGATATTTTTATTGCTTAAATATTTTTTACGTAGTAATTTTATATTTAATACCAATGTTTTTAGGTTGTAGATAAATTACAAATTTCTTTTTATATTTTATTTTTTTGTTATGTAGTAAGCAGTGTTTCATATGGCCGTTAAAACGTTGGTTTGTTTTATGTCTAACATGTAGCAATCGCGCAAATCTAAGAAATCGATATTATGTTACATGATAACTTACTCTCTCTATGTCTCAAATAAACACTATATATGTATTTATAAAAAAAAAAATTTTGTTTTATTATGATTAGTAGCATATTTTTTTCTGACATAGGAGAGTGTCAGCTAACGGTTTTCAAAAAGCGCGTCGCACTGACCGTATGTTATAATCGTGTTGGTATCGCTGTCAGAACATTATACGTTGTATGCATTGACTTTTTGTAAGTCAATGGTTGTATGTCATATTTTAACCTATAGTTCTATAGGTTAAAATATGCAGCTTAAATTCAGCGCAGTGGTAGTGCCTCTCAGATCTTTGCGACGTAAAGCTCTGAGTCGCACTGCAACTGTTATGGACAGGCACACCAGGGGCACGACCTGGTCGTCCCGTTACTTGATATTATATAAAAACTCGACACGTGTTTCGCCTCTTCACGAGGCATCCTCAGGGGCTGTTGATTGCTCGACTCTCGGCCGAAGAATGAGCTCGTTCAGAATGATGGTATATTTGTATCCAACAACCCCCAGGCAGTGTTACTATTGTGAAACCCGAAAATACCCGTAATAAAGGTGACGAAGCAACATCCAATTGTTATTTATTATACAACCTTGATGATGAATGATTCTTAGCGTATAGATTTGTTTCTCCATAAATACAACATTAGCGTTAAACATGAGCGAATAGGCGCTTTCCAGGATAAGTCTGTCTGTAACATTTACCATCGTAAATAATATTGGGGTTAAATACTTTCTTATAAACAAAAAAGCGGAAAAAAGGTAAAAATTACACGGAAGAATTTCGATGCTGTAGAAATGGCTCTAAGGGTCAAGTGACACTGAAAGAGCAGTTGCTGGAGGAGCATTTTTATTGCAAATAATTTCTTAGCATTTTGAATCTTATCACCTAAATACAAAAGTTCAATTGATTTGAAGTGATACAATGTAAAGTGCAACACCGCGAGCAGCCATAAGGCCGCGCGGCTCGCGCGACACTTGTACACTTTAGCTCAAAGAGGCACTGTGCTAGCTCTTCCGGCCGGTACTTGACTCTGCTCTTTCAATATGACTCGACGCGTAGCATAACGGGTACTAAATTGAATTTTAGTAGCAGAGAAGCTCCTTCTGAAAGAATTCGTCCAGAGAAGTACTGCCACCTCATCTATTTCTACCGCCAAGCAGTAATGTGAGCATTACTGCCTTTGGTTTTGAAGAGTAAGGGTCCTGGTGAAATTACAGGTACTTAGGATTTATCGACTTATGTGCCTGGGTGCTGGGCAGTGTCCCTCAGATCTTTGTGATTTAAAGCTCTTAGCGTACTGCAACTGTTATGGACAGGCGTGTCGCTTACCATCAAAGGCACGACTTGTTCGTCCCGCCTCATGCCTTATGAAAAAAAAAACAACAATATAAGGCATCCACACTTAGTCACTAGTTAATGTAATTTTGAAGAAATCTGTACAATTTAACGTCATTAAGAATGCTAAATATGTTAACGTTACTTGCGGATCACTTGTATGATTTGTTACTTTTATAATTTGAAAAATTTGCTGCCTGAAAAAGTTTCTAGTGCCTAGTGAAAGAATTCGTCTAGGGAAGTACTGCCACCTTACCTATTTCTGCTTCATTACTGTGTTCCGGTTTTGAAGGGTAAGGGCGCTGGTGAAATTACAGGGACGTGTCAAGTTATGTCTCGGGGTGACCGATTTTTGCTCCGACCTCAGATACGATTATTCCTTAATTATAATTATTAATACAAAGGTTCCTTGGATCCGGCTGGATTTTAACCACCACCTTCAGCACACGACATTCAGCATAGTCTGATGCTCTCTTCACTGAGCTTTGGAACGAACTGGCAGACCTTAGGAATTTTCTATGTGCTTGTTGCAGATCTTAGTTATAATTATTAATACAAAGATAGAACACTAAGCACCCAGTTACACGACGGGAAAGTTTTCGCGCGGCCGCTCAGTTACCACACTTTCATGTACATTAATGGCGAATTTGAATTCCATTTACTAGGCAACAAAATATTTCGGGCGACATTTTAATAGACGTAATAAATGAGATAAATCTTAATTACTTGCAAATTCACTCTTGACAAAACAAATTACAAATCTGAAATTTTAACGCATATTTCGTCGGATAAACTTAATTATGAAGATATTGCGATAGTTCAATTTAAACTTTTAATTTAACTACATTAATTTAATGTACGCTTAATTTAACGTTATAATTTTTGTTAAGACGAACTTGAGTGAATTTCCAGAAAAAGTAAGTTCACAAGCGCACTTATTTCGTACCAGGAAATATATGGTCCGAAGAAATATATGTAAAACGGCCCTATACAAAAATAGCGTTGTTGACATGGTACCCAAAATATTTAATAAAATTCCACACGCAATAAAAAATCTTAGTGGAATGCAATTCAAGCATGTATTAAAACAATTATTAATTGACAAGTGTTACTATAGCATAGCAGAATATTTTAATGACAGTTTCTTAGAATAGGTAAATGCTGACAGTTGGGTACCATTTAGTTATTAATATTTTTAGACTTTTTAATTATTATTAGTTTTTTGACATTGTATCCATTTTTCTTTTATTTTTATTTTGACATTACATTTTTATTCAATTGACTTCGTATGCCACTTTGGCTTATTGCAGATATTCCATAAAATTATTATTAACATCTATATCATGTACATGTAATAACGAATGAATAAATGAATTGAATTGAATTGAATTGAATTGAATAATTTTAAGGTTACAAGTTCAAAAACCTTTTATCGTTATTGATTGAGTTTTATTGCTTAATTAGAATTGAAACCATTTTTTGTCGGACCTAAATCACGTATATATTTATTTTTTCAAACAAACCAACGTTTTGGGGCAGCCAGTCGTGACTATGGAACGTGAGAGAGACGCGGTTGTTTTTTTGAAAAAAAAAAAATGTTTATATGCGATTTAGTAGCGGTAGGGCTCCTAGTGAAAGAGTTCGTCTAGGGAGGTACTGCCACCTTACCTATTTCTGCTGCCAAGTAGTAATGTCAACATTACTGTGTTCCAGTTTTGAAGGGTAAGGGCGCTGGTGAAATTACAGGGACGTGTCAAGTTATGTCTCGGGGTGACCGATTTTTGCTCCGACCTCAGATACGATTATTCCTTAATTATAATTATTAATACAAAGGTTCCTTAGATCCGGCTGGATTTTATCCAGCACCTTCAGCACACGACATTCAGCATAGTCTGACGCTCTCTTCACTGAGCTTTGGAACGAACTGGCAGACCTTAGGAATTTTCTATGTGCTTGTTGCAGATCTTAGTTATAATTATTAATACAAAGATAGAACACTAAGCACCCAGTTACACGACGGGAAAGTTTTCGCGCGGCCGCTCAGTTACCACGCTTTCATGTACATTAATGGCGAATTTGAATTCTATTTAATAGGCAACAAAATGTACATGTAAAAATAAATGGAACACATTTTGCCAAGCGCGCTCGGCGACCGCGCGGCGGCCGCGCGGGGTGTGCGCGATGAAATTCGTGTCAAATAAATGCACCCTAAGAAGAAATTTCTTCGATCCCGCTGAATAAGCCACAGAACGAACCAATAGTGAAGGAAAAGTTTGAACTGCCTCGGTGGCCGAACGGTTACCATGCCGGACTGCCACGCAGAGGTCCCAGGTTCGATTCCCGGGCCGGGAGAAATAGTTGTATGGCCTACAATTATTTTTCTCGTGAGTTTAGGTGTAATTTGTGGTTGTTTATGTGTGTGTCTATTGCACCCGCGACACAGGGTTTCCCTAGCGCGGCGCTATGTTGAAAGTGTAAAAAAAAAACAAAAAAAGGGAACTCGAATATAAAGAAAAGAGGATTAAAAAAACTTAAAAATTACATATCTTTGTTTTTGGTTTTTAACGACATTTTTTGCCGTAGCGCCATTTCTAAATTTGATATTACTGCTTGAGTTATCCACTTACACCATCACTAACCACTTAATTGAAGCGAAAATTTTCATCCCGAGTGAGATGAAACGGATATTAAAATACTGAAATATGCTTTTATAGCGAAATATTTGAGATGTTAATAAGGAAATGTGGCAGACAATCACACCAATTAATGCGTTATTTCCCGGTTATTCCCTGTAGATTACCAGAGTTACTGAAAAGGGAAGGAAATATTTGAAGAACGTACGTCGCACATGCTGTAATGCGAGAAATTTTCTGTTCCATACTGAATTGGAGAATTAATTGCTTAAGCAACAGAAATCGTGTTATGACCTTTCGCTACTGCTACCAAAAATACTTACGTTAAACCTCAAGACGAACTGGGCTAGATCGAGACAAGAGCGATCTAATCTAGTCAATCGAAGAAAATATCTTAAATTTTTGTTTGAATTTTATATCAATAATAATAACAAGGTTGTTATTATTATTAGAGGAGTCTTAGTATACTTAAAGTTCATTTCCCAAATTGATCCTGCTGGGAATCTTGTCCGGGGCCTCCTGATCCAACGCTCACATTGCAAACTGTTGAACCACTAAGGTCATCTTTATTTTGATAATGAAAATGTCTCTTGACAAATCTGAAAGTTTCGATGGTTTATTTTTCCTTGCGTTATTGTTTGATTCTGTTTCGTTATTAATCACAGAAGGCTGTTTTTCCGAAATATTTGGCTATATTTAGATTTATCTAAAATAACGTACGTGCTTAGTTATATTAACGTATCCATTCGTACCTATATGATCGTAATAATTTGGTCCAAGCCTTTCCTTAGCGTCTCGCAATTCCACTGGGAAACACTTCGAATATCTCGCTCGTAGATATACGTTTTCACTACGTTAGACTCTCTCGTGGTAGACAAATGGAACAGAGCACATATCTACTCACAAATATTCTGGGTATCACTTCAGATCATTATTGCCACACCGAAATATTATCTTGCTTATTTATTTTTGTTTTATTTGATTATTCGTACAATATCTGGGTGTAATAACGTACTCTTTTCTTCACTTTTGAGCAGTAGAGCGCCTTACCTATTTCTGCCGTGATATTTTGAAGGGTAAAGGCAGGCACATGGATATTGTCAACTGGCATATCATCATCAGGCGCACGACTTGTTTATTTCTCTACTTGGTATCATTAAAAAAAAACCTTAACCGTACTAGATGGAATGAATGGAATCGGTTTAAAGTTACAACCTTTTCCATTCTCATTTCTCTAAGGCTAGGCTGTAGCCTAATCGAGGTGCACAAGATTTATTGTAAGAGATGATAAAAAAGGAAAAGAAGGCTGAAAATGGCCTATACGAGTGTAACTGTATAATTTTAATAGTAATCAATGTGAACTTTAACAATAAGGAAATTAAGATTTGTGATTAATAGCACGTCTTTTCAAGAATTTTGACGGGAGTGACGACGTATCAAACAAAACTAAGAATGACGGGATGATGACGAAGTAGGTCAGCATCATCACAGGTTATGCATTATTTGCTTAGATACCAAAGCATATCTAGGTATCTCTCCGGTTGTTTGCATTAGTAATACCACATATTTGAGCAATGTTGATAAATGTTGTAAGGTTCAGTTGTGTAATCGTTAAATACTATTTTATGTAAGATTATGGATGGGGAGATAAAGTAATACAGGGTGGTCTCAAATGACGGCGCAATCTAACAACAAACACAAAAACGGCTCATTTCATGCTAGCTATATAGTCACACCACTTCTACACCAATATCAATTAACTTAATATAATAGTTTTCAAACTAGAGTGGTTTAGTGACTAAAATAGAAAATTTTCAATAAACTACATAAAAATTACTACTCCTAAACTATTGGTTTATGCAAAACTAACGTTTATTTTAAATGAGTCGATACAATATCCTCTAGCTAAAAAAAAGTTTTGAACCACTGAAAAAGGTGGCTATATAAACAAATTTAATATAATGCGTAAGGCAGCATAAGGTTCAATTGTCATTGTTCAAGTAATATAATTATATAATTTGCCTTCAGCAATTTTTCCTAAATAATTCTTCTTTGGACACCGAGCGATCTAGTCTCAGAGAATTTTATATCTCAGAAAGTTATTTAATATTATCACCGATTAGTGTAACTACACAGCAGTAATTAAGATTAAAAAAATTATAAAATAACTACCCAATCGAAATCAGCGAACTTTTAAAAGCCAATAAAGTCAACATTTGCCTATCTACCTCTCAGCAGGCGAACGACCCAAAAATAGACTGCCAGAAAGTACTTCAGCAGCACAACTCAACAACACGAACGACCGAAAACCGGGCTGCAAGATAATTCAACGGTATTTTACAGTTCGATTTTAGAGACATTTTCTATAATAGTGTGTGTAAATGTAAATTTGTACATATAGCAATTAATTTATTATCAAAATCAGTCTTTCAACTGTAGTCGAGTTTAATTTATCTCCTGTTAGCATCCTCTCACCGTGTCCAAGACACCTTTAGCCATCAGTAGATCGGTCTTGTGAGACTGTGTGACCGGCAGTGAGAATATCCATCCCAGTACACCCTTATTTTCTTCCCCCCGTCCGTCTTAGGTCTCACGGCGTAGGTATTCTGTACTTATCTATATTCAGCACATTTATAAGGTTAGAGCTAGGACCTGTTAGGTTAGGGTGACAGGCACACACGTAAGGGCGCTAGGGTTTTTCTTGTCCTAACCTTAGTAATTCCTGTTTAGTTTGTCGACGACCACAGACATATAAATATGCATAACACAGTGCAGTTGTTATTTTACAGACATGGCATTATTACACCAAAGGTGCTATTCATATTATGTACAGACCTAGACTTTGGTTTTGAACTATTTCCTGTGACCTTGAACATATCCATTTTTTATATAACGCGAAAACAGAGAACCTGGTAAAATACTGATCCGTAAGATGAAAAATTTGAAGACAGTATCTGAAGCTGGCCGTCGTTAGCCTGTAGATTATTTATCTTAAGATTGATAAATTTCTCCTTAAGAATTGACATCAGATTACAGAGAAAACACTCTTTCACAAGGAGCTCTACTGCTTCTATTATTTTTATGCCTCACTTTATAATAAGGATATTCATTTTCCTAAAAGCGGGATTATAGACAAACATTAAGTGATTTAATTAAAAAAGTCCTTTCCTCAATGTAAAAGTTACAAAGATACATATTTACTTAAATTTTACGAATCATACTATCAGTTAAGTCGACGAGTTTTGCTCGCATCGACGATTAGAATCGATCGTCTGCAGCTTACTTGTTCTTGTCCAACCAATGGTGTTTAAGGGCTAAATCATATTTTTATTAAGAACAATATATTTCCACAAAAAAGGGTAAACAAGGGACGTTGAAACCTACAATCTCCGCTAGCAAAAAAAAATTGATTTGGGACTGGAAAGGCTTCAACTTTGCCTATAAGATACAATGGCGCTATAGAACATATTGTAAAACAATTCCGTATTTTGTACGAGAAATTAATGTTTTGATTTAATTTACTAATACAATAAATGTAATCTATATTTATAGTGTCATAAAAATTTTACTTTACAAGCACTCAGCCCGAATGACAGCAAACTTTTTACAGGTTCGATCTAATATTTGGAACGTCAAAGTCAATATATGTCAAAAGGCGAGGGCTTAAACTAACTTTGAGTCCCTGAAGTGGTGATTTATTATTTATCCAGGGACAGTAACTTCCATTTTATTTGAAAAAGATTCCATTATAAAACTATGCTGCTTCTACACCACTCGCAATAAGTGATGAGATTTTTCAATTATACGAGTAATTCTATTAGTTTGATAACTCTTTGTTGTAAACAGAGAGCACATGGAAAAGTTGTATTTATATTGTGCTAAACTAAGTGTGTGATCTGTATGTAGTTGGGTAATAATATGCCTATATCGCTACATTAAAGGGTATAATAACATTGGCACTGCGCTCGTCTCCCTGATGATGACAAATCCCATACACCTGCAATTTCACCAGTACCCTTACCTTTAAAAACCGGAACGCAATAATGGTCACATTACTACTCGGCGGCAGAAATAAGTAAAGTAGCAGTACCTCCATGGACGAACTCTTACACAATGAGCTCTAGTGCTACATCCATAGCACACTAGGGAAAACCCGAGTCGCGGGTGCCTTGAACACACACATAGACAACCACAAATTACACCCAAATTCACGAAACAAATATGTACGCCATAAAAATATTCCTCCCGGCCTGGGAACGAACCTGGAATCCTTGTGTCGCAGTCCAGCATTGTAACCGTTCGGTCAAACAGTTACAATAGTAGCTGTTATAATAATAGTAGTACTAACATAGAACTCGCCAATGTAAATTTAGAGAGAAAAACCAGCAAAAAGTAAAGGAACTACTACATTTAACACTGCATCTAATAAGACATTTTTTGTACGAAGATACGTCACGTCACGAAGATACTGTCACAGGTATTCAAAATTTGGAAGTCATGTTATAGTGTCCGACTGGACTGCCGTGTTCACATTTTTGTGCGTAACATTTCTATATTCACGATGCTCATTTTTGCAACCGTAAATGTAGCTCGTAGTGACGTCATTTATCGAGAGACATTGACCCTTTTCAGAAGAGACATATTTGGGACCATGCCAGTAGACTGTGACTACCTTGCGGTTTTAGAGTATTTTTGTCAGGGTCGCTGCTGCGTCTGCCGCCCATATCCGACTAGGAAAGGGTGTCTGGAACGTTACCCATGTCATGTTAGAATTTTGTTATTGAAAATAAACGCCATGAGTGAATGCCAAATGAGACCTATTCTTGTGACGTCACCTAAGAACCCTTCTTATCTTAGTAGTATTGAAAAACAGCTCATAGTGCTCATAACAACCTACAACTTTACAGGAGTGGTTAAGACTTAAAAAAAGAAAAAAAAAATATATCATATATTAAAATATGAAAATCGTAAATATTGATAGTTCATTAGAAATTAATAAAAAAGTATTTTAAATTTTTATTGTAGTAAATATTAATTTGGCGGCTGTTCGCTTGTAGTCTTTATACTATTATTCGTGGGAAAAGTTGTATATTTACTTTAAAATGTAACACAATATTACTAAGTTTTACTATGGACATTAGATTTGTCAATGCGAATATAAGATAGTAACATGGTTATTCTAGTAATTGGTTGTAAATGTTAAAACAACAAAAATGCATTATAATTTTAAAGATTTTTGAAAATTCCCACGAAGTTCAAAGTACGTACTTGCAATATTCGTGCGAGATTGTTGATTTTATTTTACGTGGCATAAACATTGAAATACTGAATAATTAGAAAATTAATTAGAAAATAAATTTGAAAAAGGTAAGGGGTGTTGACAGGGAAAAATCCAAAAATGCAAAAAAAGTTACGATAGAAGCTTTTTTACACGTTTATTCGGTGGGGCCGCCGAATTATTAATGATAGTTTATGTAAGTATTTTTTTATTCGTTTAATATAAGAATTTACGAATTATTATGCTTAATCCAAAATAACTTAGTAGCAGTAGAGCTCCTTGTAAAAGAGTTCGTCCAGGGAAGTACTACCACCTTACCTAATTCTGCCGTAAAGCAGTAATGTGAGCATTACTGCGTTCCGGTTTTGAATGGTAAGGGTGCTGGTGAAATTACAGGCACATGAGACTTTTCAACTTATGTCTCAGGGTGATGGGCGCAGAGGCAGTGCACCTCAGATATTTGTGATTTAAAGCTCTGAGTGGCACTACAACTGTTATGAACATGCGTGTCGTTTACCACAAAGCGCACGACTTGTATGTCTCATCACTTAGTATAATATTAAAAAGTTTGGCTTAACTTGTAAGCTTATTCTTTCACTAATTTTAATACCTTAGAGAAAAGTTTACCTCTGGATTTCCAGCGCAAAAAGCACAAAATTAGTGTAGCACAGGCTGTCGGTGACATATTGCGGTTTTCGCTAACGAGTTTTTCAAAAAATATGGCCTCGTATTGCTATTTTATTTCCTCTATTTATTAGGTATTCTGTGCGTAAAATAGACCCCCTGACGTCGAGTCGCGGATATCAACCCGTCATACCATAACACACCGAAAAGTCTGCCTTTTTTGAAGACGGAGTAAAATGACGGTTCATTGCGCAAGTGTTCTTCGCTTGCGAGCAGCTAGTGATAGCAGTCGATAAATATTCTATCGACTATCGAGTAAATATTTGTCTCGCTTGTGGAATACATATCCAAACTTGTTTCATTTGAATCATCCTCAAGCTATTTATTATTCATCCAATTACTGTGCTCAAGTTCATTTGAATTGTCAATTTTTGTAAATTCATACATACATACAAAATACTTATACATACATAATACGTATTTAGAACTATGTTTATGAAAAATACAAAGAGAAGTCATATTTTAAAGTTTTTCATTTTAATTCAATATAGATAATCAAAACCGGCTATTCTTGTTAAAATGTATATGAATAAAAATTAATCTCAACAATAGTAGGTCAACTGTCAAAATAAGAATATAGAACGCAGTATCGCGATTAGTAATCATTAGAACGTCGTACCATTCACAATTCAGTAATTTTTGGCAAAATTTTATCTTCTTTCAATATCTATCGATAAAACTATCGACAACAACCACGTAACCATTTAAAATTTCATTGAAACTGTTAACGCTACAAATGTAATTTTACTCCGTCTTCAAAAAAGACAGACTACCTATTCTATTATTATGATGATAGTACAAATTATGACACTAATGATTACTACGGAAGTGAAATAAATTAGTTCCTTGAAATTTCGCTACACGCTGAGGAAATAATATTCAATCTATTTTTATAGAGAGTACTTCAAAATTTGCTGCGCACGAATATTCTCTAACGGAGACGGTTTAGGCTATAATCGTCTACTCCACCAATATGGTATGGAGAATTATACGTTTTCCAAGGGCTTTTTTAACGGAAAAGATAGGGTCTTCTTTTATTATAATACCAAGTGACTGGACAAACTAGCCGTGCGCCTGGTGGTAAGCGGCACGCCTATCCACTACAGTTGTAGCGCTACTCAGAGCTCGCAAAAACTTTAGGGGCACTGCCACTGCGCCCATTACCCTGTGTTACCAATCAGATGAGTGGTACAAATAAACTTTAAATGTATAGTAAAAACGTTTAATCTTGAAGTAGTACTGAGAAAATGAATTTATGAAGATTTAACATAAACGAGAGCACGCGCATCTTACTCGGCGTCTCTTGGCGGTCTCCCCGTCCCGCGCCCGCGCCTCCCCTCGCTCCGTGACGTGTCGCGAGCGTTGACACCCTGTGACATAAGTAGACAAGTTTATTTTCCTGCATTTCACCAGCACCCTTACCCTTCCAAACTGAAACGCAGTAATGCTTACATTACTGCTTGGTGGCAGAAATAGGTAAGGTGGCAGTACTTCCTTGGACGAACTCTTTCACAAGGAGCTCTAATGCTGCTAAAACTATGGGACGAAATCTACGATGGACGAGATCGTCCACCAGTCGCATCTTAAATATACTCGGGAAAGTCTTCGGAAACATAGCTACAGGTAAGGAATTGTATTCGAAGGCTGTGCGTATAATAAATATAAGCCAGAAGGGAATATCTACCAAGCACGGAAGATATGCCTCCGTATGTCTGGATGTTCGATGGTCAGCTCATGGGTACACTCACCGAAGTATATTCTGTATAAAACCATCAGACAGGTAACTTTGCTCTGGTGGGTTAAACTATAAAGTTTACATTCGAGCTTATAGGTACACAAGAATCTTTGCCACGCAGGTTTCATCACGAAATTCCCCTCCAACATTACCGAGAGGTATTGCTTCTCGACATTCACAAATATTATATATACAACGATATTTATGTGCTAAGTATAAGCATAGTAAAGTCTTTGAATATACGTATCTTACAAATCGAATTTTTAAGTTTTATGGAATGTCACGATGTTTGACCACCACAATATGCAATTATTTTTGTGAAATTGCTCCATTAGCCCGATATAATTACTAATACGAAGATTGGACACACAAAAAAATCCATAGGAAGAAAGTTACAATGTTCCCCTTTATTCCGAAAGGACGCAACGTAAAATTTTGAAGGAGCAAAAATGTTTATATTGTTTGATTCTAAAGTTTATAATATATGATGTCATGGAAATAACTCGCGCCCTCGGTGTAATAAAGTAACATCTGCAAAATGACAACTTTGCAGAGAGGTTTAAAGATTCTGCTAACGAAATTACTCGATAACTTTTTATGCCTAAATTGGAGAGTTGTATAATTTCACATATACATATGTACATATGCACAACTAAACAAAGTATGTGCATATGCACATACTTTGTTTCATTTAGTTCATTTATTTTTATGACTTATATTTGTGATGAAAACATTTTTGACGTTTGATCAAATGAGACTTTGTTATGCCAAGGCTACAAAGTCGTAGTCAACAATATTTCAAGTTATTTTGTTTTCTTTATTTATATTTATTTATTTATTTATTTGTTTACATTCAGGTTACAAAGACCCATAAATACATACCTTATAGACTAATATACATCATAATACAATAAAAACACTACTGATTAATTATTATTTACGCGTATTGTCTGCGAGGTATGACGCAACGTGGGTGTCCGATAGCCGGCCTCGGAAACGTCGGTACATGACCCCCTTCGGCCAAAACTCATCTTTCATGAAGGTCGACAGATGATGAGTTGGTACTCTCACCACAAATTAATTAAAATTTACCTAATGGCGGGACACCAACTGCTCGACCCTCAGGGTAGCATTGGCTTTCACCCGTATATACTCCACAATATCGGCAGACTTTGCGGAGTAATGTAAATTGCCGTGACACGTATAACAACTTCGTCGGTCTCGCTGGACGCAGTATCCAAACCGACGCGAAATCCAAATTTAGAAACACCTCAGAACCTTCGGGAGCGACGCCTAGTGCGTATCAAGCTTCATGCAATGGTGAGGAAACCTCCACATCAGACCACAATCACACTACGCACACTAACCTAATCTAACTAGCGTGTTCAAACCAGGAGATCATGTGTAGGCTTGCAGCTGTACCTCAGACCGCAGATGGGAGTTTAGCGTAATAACACGACGCCTCAACGAACTGCAAACGGATAACGGCCTTGTAAGGGTTCGTCACTTAGACCAAATTTTGGGAGTTCCTCTGGTACTGAGTTAAGGAATTGGGGCGGAGGATTCACGTGTATCCCTTACTAAGTAACCATACTTGTTTAGTAATTCTATTATTGGCTGATGAATATAAATTATATAAAGTAAATTCCACAATAAGAACGAATTTACTACAATTTTTAGTTTTTTTTTAATATACTCAAATTTGCGACGGCCACAAACCATTACACCTGAAGGCCCGAAACGTTGGTTTGTTTGAAAAAAGAATACACGATTTAGATACGAAAAATAGTTTCATATCGTAATTAACTAAAATTTACGATTTTGTAGTTGTGTCACTATTGAGGTACGCGTTATGATCTCATGGCAAGATCGCGGACCACGTACACACTATGATTTACAAGGCAATATAACATGTAATGTTATGGTTAAAGCTCGCTAGTACACGGCGTAACTAAACACAAAAAGATACAAAGTTTCGTTGAAGGAAAACGACTCATTGTAAATTATGTCGTATAGGTTTATATTTTGAGTTCAATGCATGACAATGAAGATAATTTTTAATTTCACACATATGTGCACACTTACAAGTACTGCCACCTTACCTATTTCTGCCGCAAAGCCGTAATGAGCATTCTGCATTCCGGCTTTGAAGGATGAAATTACAGGCATTTGTCATGGGACTTGTCAACACACATCTCAGGGTGACGGGCAAAGTAACACTGGCCCTAAGATAATTGCGATTTAAAGCAAGTGGCATTGCAACTGTTATGGATATGCGTGTCGCTTACCACCAGACTATAGATTTCTTAATAGTTACCAGGCGCAAGACTTGTTCGTTCCGTCACCTGAAACACACACTGTTATAAATTAAAAAAAAAAAAACAGTCGTCTGCAATAAAAATGTGGAGTTGTTCTGAATATGTCCATGTATTATTATTGGTGCACAGTGATTCATAATTTTAAAGAATATTTCCTTCGATAAACAAATTTTAATTTACCTACATGTCATCATAGACAATCACATACATTGTCCTGATCCCAAAGTAAGAAACTAAAGCACTTGTGTTATGGAAATTGGAAACAATGACGGTCCCACGAACACCCAGACCCGACATATTATACAAAAGTTAGTTTTTCTACACTAAACCGGCCGGGGATCGAAGCCGGGAGCTCAGAGATAGCGACACGTTAAAAACCAGTGTGCAAGCCACAAGTTAAGCACAGAAGCCGTCCGGAAAGGCTTTCCTACATCAGACAAAATTAATTATCCGACTTCAAATAAGCGTTTACATAAATATAACCATATATTTTCTTGTTTCTCTGTCCTAATTTTCAATTCATGATGACGAATGTTCCGCGCTGTGTCGCAACCCTCGCTAGGACGTCCTCGTCAAGCCGTCGGATAAACAAGTTAGTGAAATTCTTTTTAAAAGGCGATAGTGACCTTTTACAGGAATTAAGGCTGTTACCAGACTGACTGTATGCGCGAAGTCAATACAAAACAAATGCATGGAGTCGAAACCGACTACACGCGGTTTTTTTGAGGGACGAACAAGTCGTGCGCCTGGTGGTAAGGAACACGCCATTCCATAGCAGTTGCAGTACCACTCAGAACTTTATTTAAATTGCAAAGATCTGAGGGGCACTGCCAATGCGCTCGCCACCCGTAGACATAAGTTGACAAATCCCATGTGCGTCTAATTTCACCAGCACCCTAACCTTTCCAAATCGGAACGCAGTTATCCTCACATTACTGCTTGGTGGCTAATAGGATAGTATACATTGTAAGGGCAGAATAGCGACTCTGTCCTACAGGATGTTATCTCGTGATGGCGACGACGCCGACGCGGTAACCCATGTTACGAGGATGTTCTTGGAGGATAGTGTTTATTATTTAGTGGAATTAAAGAATGTTTGTAAATTTAAAGTGTAAAAACGTAATATTGTTAATTGTAAATAAAAATGCAAAATTAAATATTGGTTTATTAGTTTTTACGCGATTTCTTCGTAAAGCGCTCGAAACATTGGTTTGTTTGAAAAAACAAATATACGCGATTTACCACCGAAGAATTAGTTTCATTTCTTAAATAAAATATTATTACTTATTGTTTTTTTAAAATAATATCAAGTGACGGGACGAGCAAGTAGTGCGCCTGGTAAGCAACACGCCTATCCGTAACAGTTGCAGCGCCGCTTGTAACTTTTTATCGTAAAGATCTTAGGGGCAACGCCAATGTGCACGTTCACCAGCACCCTTAACCCTTCCAAACCGGAATGGAGTAATACTCACATTACTGCTTGGCGGCAGAAGTATGTAAGATTTTTTATGTTGTTCGGTTGGTAATTAACTAACTTAAAAATGCTTACAAAATGAACACAATAATAATTTAAAACATCAACAAATTTAACTGGGAAATGAGACTAGAACTAGAACTATCTTAGTGCAGCAAAATAAAACTAGAATTAGAAGATGTCAATGCAGCAAATCAAAGTTCAATAAAATAAAAATTTAAAAAAAACTTTATTTCAGATTTCTGAAGGTGGTCCGTACAAAAGTGTTAATAAAACAAAATTAAAATCTTAAGGAAGTAATACAATAAAAATTCAGATAAAAATATAAAATTATCAACAATATACGTATTCGTACATGTGAGTAATATACACTTACTACTATAAATAATTAACAGAAGTTACGTACAGTGAAGTTATTTTGATAGAATGGATATTAAAATTGATTCTACACAGAAAGCTTGTTTGGGAGAATAACAACCTAGAAGGCCTGAGTTTGATTTACTGCAGTTCAGTTTAGTTAGCGTCTGTATTTCCGAATTCGTACAACCCGGGTACCTTTAAGGTGCGACTGAATAGGCATCTTTTGGGCAAGCTCGTTCCATCGTAGATCCTATCTTTACTCCAGAACTAGGTAGTGGTCAAAAGCAAGTCCATTTAATTTAAAAAAAAAAAGGAAAAAGTTTATTTAATAATCAATAATAATAACAATAATAACGCACACACTCAACATAGCCCCGCACTAGGGAAACCTTGTGTCGCGGGTGCCATGGGCACACACATAGACAACCACAAATTACACCCAAACTCACGAGAGAAATTAATGTAGGCCATACAAAAATACTTTTCCCGGCCCGGGAATCGAACCTGGGACCTCTGCGTGGCAGTCCGGTTTGGCAATCGTTCGGTCACTGAGGCAGTTAATTGTTTCAACAGTGCATGCCACATTGCGAAGAAACTTGTGTTATACGCTCATAAAATTCTTAGAAGAGAAATTATATCGAGTTGTTAGGGTTACGCGCTTGTGACGTTATTTTTCCGGACCTAAATCACATATCGCGATCTAAAAGCCATGGTAGCCTAATTGTTTGATCTACCGCCTCTCAAGCAGAAGCCGTGGGTTGGAATCCGGGCTCGCACCTCAAATTTCATTTGAAATTTTAACCTAAGCAATTCCGGAAAAGAAAAAACACCCTCGGAAAGCATGTGAACTCCCAACACGTATTTTTCATATAATACAATGTTCTTTTTAATAACATTAATACGCAGTTTTAGGAGCTTAAAAGCTTTATTTAAATAAAATAATATTTTTCCATTCTGTATCCATCATAGTTTATTGCTTTGCTTACTGAGTTTCCAACATTCACTAACTAACTCGACATTAAACCTTATTTGCGAGAGACTGGTGCCTGAGATAGAGGCATAAAAACGCCTGTATTACAGGTCACAAAATTACTACAATTTTTCGGAAAGAATAAGAATTGAGTTACAAGTTCATAAGAGAAAGTATCAAGAGTAAATAAATTTGTATGTGTAGTTCGGTAAAAGAGAAGTTGGGCTGGTGAGCTTGCGTGTGTTGTAGGTATTTGTATTTCGGTGGGTAAATGTACATATGTGCAATACTTTAATTATAACGTGGGATGCAAAAGGTTTTCAGTTCTTTAAAGCTTGTGATAGTCCAAGAACTTAAGCCACTTTACCACTGCTCGCTTACAGCCGGTAATTGGCAGGTGATATATTGTTGTACTCGACTGCAAAAGTAGTTTAGTAGTAGTAGCGTTCCTTGTGAAAGAGTTCGTCCAGAGAAGTCTCTGCTGCCTCTTACCCATTTCTGCCGCCAAGCAGTAATCTGAACATTACTGCATAGAATGGTAAGGGTGCTGGTGAAATTGCAGACACATGCGACTTATCATCTTATGATTCAGGGTGCCATGCGCAGTGGCAGTGCCCCTAAGATCTTTGAGATTCATAGCTCCGAATGGCACAGCAACTGTTAATGTATAGGCGTGTCGCTCATCACCAGGTGCATGACTTGTTCATCCCGTCACGTGGTATTATAAAAAAATATGCTTCCCGATTATAGTTTGGAAATCCCTTTGTTTCTCATTTTATCGAATATAATAAAGAAGACTGAACTGACTTAGAAACAACAACTGTACCACAAACACCTAGACCCGAGACAATATAGAAAAGTTAGTTTTTCTGCATTGACCCGACTGGGGATCGAACACGGGACCTCAGAGATGGCGACATTATGACAACCGGTGTGCAAGCCACTCGACCAAGGAGGTCGTCAATGATCGTCAAATCGTTTGTTTGGACAAGGACGACCATTTTGGTATATTACGCGCAAGAAGCCGGTTTTTACCAGTTCACATTTTGCACTATCTGCTCATAAGATTCCAATTCATAAACTCGCTGTTGGATTCTTTCCATTTCACTAGTTTGGAGCACCGAGATTTAATATAGAGATATAAAGTTTATTATTTCACTTGACCGACTGTGCTTACGGCCTGTGACCTGTGAAAGCGGGAACGAATCTAAAAACTAGTTTACATAGGGCGCACTATAAGTTTCCGGAACTGGTCTCTTACATAAACAATATTTAAAAAGTAATTACAACATTTGAAAAGGGAACTCTTTGGCTGTAGAATACAGTTTGTTTCATCTGACTGTCACTTGTTTTTACATTGTGGCGTCATTTTAGAAATTGGTTGTCTACATCACCATGGATTTAACTCGTGAAAATTTTCGTAGTATGATTTTCTACGAATATAAGAGTGATTTAACAACTCAGCGGAGCTTCGCTCGGCTTCAAACTGCTTTGGCGATGAAGCACCATGCAAGACGACTATTTATAGCTGATTTGCAGAATTCACACGCGGTCGTATGAATCTCACTGACGAATTTCGTGATGGTCGCCCGTCCACTGCTGTGAACAACAAAAACATCGATACTGTGCGCCGTATGATCAAAACAGACAGGCATGTAATATACCATGAAACTCGTGCATCTTTAGGCATAAGCATGAGTCAAATACAATCAATACTACACAAACAATTGGGTGTGAAAAAGCTGTGCTCTCAGTGGATCCAACACAATTTGACTGAGGTTCAAAACACGGATCGCGTCACTTGGTGCAATGCCATGCTTACCAGATTCAACGAAGGGGCGTCAAATTTGGTGTGGGACATACAAACAGGTGACGACATATGGATTTATAGTTACGATCCCAAAACAAAGCAGCAATCGAGCGTATGGGTCTTTCGAGATGAGTCGAAACCAACCAAAGTGGCGCGCATGCAAAGTGCCAACTAAGCGGATGATTGCTTCTTTTTTTAATAAAACAGGACACGTGATTAATGTTACTTTGGAGAATCGTTGTACGGTGAATAGTGATTGGTACATGACCATTTGTTTGCCGGAAATTATTGACAAACTCCGTAAAAATAACCGTAAACGCCGTATCATCTTGCACCACGATAAAGCCAGTTCTCACATTGCCAGACAGACAAATGAATTTTTGAAGGTGGAAAACGTTGACCTTATTAGCCATCCTGTATAGAGTCCCGACCTGCCACGTTGTCACTTTTATTTATTTCTAAAAATTAAGGACCAGTTACGCGGTTGACGATTTTCAACACCTGAAGGGACTGTCGAAGAGTGTGAAAAATATGTTTCAGAGATTGTCACGGAGGAGTGGCATAAATGTTTTCAAAATTCATTCATTCGTATGAAAAAGTCCATTAACGCTAATGGAAAATATATAGAGAATCAATAAATTCATTTCTGACCATTTATAGTATTTTTTTCTTATTCATTCCTGAAACTTATGGTGCGCTCCACGTATTTGTTAAAGATCATGTCCATCTTAGAGGGCACTTATATAACATTTTGATGATTTCATGGGGTGACAATAATTATTAAATAATAAAATAAAAATAAATCATAAAATTTATTTGTCCTTTAATAATAAACACAAGCATAATAATCTCAGTACAGATTACTAAAAAAACCGACCTCAAAAGTCATTCATCCTCTAATTTGCCACCCTTAGACATGGAATATTTTCTTCCAATTTAGATTAGACCACTACTGAGGTATAATATATATAATAGGAATATATATAATAGGAAAAAAGTATCATCTAAATCGGTTCACAAATGGTGAAGTTACCGTGTAACATACATACATACAAAAAAAAAATTCAGTCGAATTGAAAACCTCCTCCTCTTTTGAAGTCGGTTAAAAATACAGCTTGATCGATAGTGATGTTGCGAGACGGATTAAGCAAATTCGTACTTTTCATTCCTACACTAGGCATGACCTGTCTTGTAGGCAATAGAATTTCACAGAGAATTAAAATCATGTTAGGCGAAAATATCTTTAGGATTATTATTCATTCATACTCATTATTTTTACATTAGGAAATGTAATTTAATTAGCTATGTAATTCGATGCATTATTCGGGGATGATCTGTAAACGTGCAGGTACATACTTCCTGCTGTTTTTTTTTTCATCGCAAGCGAACAGGCGAGCCATTTCATGATAGGAGATCATCATTGCCCAAAGACAGACGCAGTAGAGCTCCTTGTGAAAGAGTTTGTCCAGGGAAGTACTATCACCTTTTCCATTTCTGCCGCCGAGCAGTAATGTGAGTAAGTAGAAAATTATTAAAATACCAAGCGACGGGACGAATAAGTCAAAGGCCTGGTGGTAAGCGGCACGCCTCTTCATAGGAGTTGCAGTGTCACCCAGAACTTGAAACAGGAAATATCTGAGGAGCACAGCCGTTGCGCCCATCACCCGTCACCATGAGACATAAGTTGACAAGTGCCATATGCGTGTAATTTCACCTGCACCCCTAACCTTCAAAACAGGAACTCAGGAATGCTCACATTACGCTTGGCAGTAGAAATAGGTAAGGTGGCAGTAAATCCCTGGACGAACTTTTCACAAGGAGATTTACTGTTACTACTTTACTTACAGTAAGAAGTACTGATACATGCTTAGGCATGCTTAGAAAAACACCAATACAACATGGACGTATATACAGTACCTTTAATGGATGCACTCAATTTGCCCCACATACCTGTAGAGCAAATACTTCTACTTGTCATTCCTGCCTGTAATTGATCGCTTTGTTTTGCACGCCATTGATTGCGGTCCTTTGTCACACTATTGATCTGCTCATGCCCGCAAAGCGGCATTGCTATATTTCGAATTCAAACGCAAAGATAGCCAACCCAACTACAATACAAGCACTATACAATAGATTGGAAGTATAGTTTTTCGGATAAGAATCGCATTTTTTTTAAAACAAAATAAGTGCGCATCTCACTCCTGATAGAAAGCGGCATTGAGGTCGATGACGTAGCATACACATTTAAATAATGCCTATCCACTCTTATCTTTAAAAGGCCCAAGTTATAGCGTTCGGCCAATAAGTCTGTAGACAGGATATTTAAAGTATAAAAGAAGAAAAACCTAACCATAAATTTGTGTACAAATATTACACAAAAGGTCCACTATAACGAAAAGTACTAAAATAAAACAAATTCAATAAAATGCTGTAAAGGCATATTATAGCAAATATATGTGCATATTTTGCCTTTTTTACGAGTTCCCACTTTTTATGTACGCTTTGGAGTCAAATATGAGAGCACAGATTATAAGTATAGCTGTATTATAGAAGCCAAAGTATTATACCGTCTGATTTTTAAATGTTACGTTTGGAAACTATCGTTTATTATTTGGAACAAATTTTGCTTTTGTTATCTTTTACAAGTATTGGTACTCGGAAGAAAACAAGAGGTATCGTCCATTGCTCAACTTTGTATCTGAAGTTTTTCAGGCACATACACGCAAAACTACGAAGCGCATTGAATAGAGAAGCTTAAAAGTCATTGATGAAATATAAAATTAATTACTATACCGATGTAGAATGTTCCTGGAATGTTTTGCAAGGAAATAAATGGAGGGGAATCGTAAAAAAAATCTGCAATGAACGAGAGTATGCGACGAAGTTTCCGTAGATTTTGGAAAACAAATCTTCGAAATGGTGAGAATACCTCAGTTTTTATAAAAAAAAGTTAGTATAAAGTTCCACTTCCTCTTCTTCTTCTTCTTCTTCTTCTTCTTCTTCTTCTTCTTGTTCTGGGCACAAACCTTCTCTTGCAATGAGCGGGCTTTGGATGTAGTTCCCACGCGGGCCCAATACGTATCGGAAACTTCACACACAACATTAAATTGCTTTGCAGATCTGTGCAGGTTTCTTCGCGATATTTTCTTTCACTGAAAAGCTCATGGCAAATTTAAAGTTAAATTTCACACATAAATTCCAAGAAACTCAGAATTACAAGCCCGGATTCGAACCCACAATCTTTGCTTGAGAGGTAGGTAAAACCACAAGGCTACCACGAATTTTCTCTCGGCAGGTTTTATTATTTGTGGAAAATACAAACCACAATAAGGCGTCGTACCGAAATCTGTTTCTTTTGATCCTTTTATTCGTGTAAAAATATCTGAATAGCTCTTAACGTTAGGAAACAAAAGAAAGTCGGCACCTGTTAAATACGTGACTTCCCACAAAATACAAGAGGGAACGAAAATACATTAGTTTTCCCAAGGTTTCCATCATGATTCTACGGATCTAGAGTTATCGGTCGTGTACATAATTCAATATTACTTGACAAGGTACGACTCTTGCGGGAAATATATATCCTCGCTTGCTTTTGTAATGAATGAAGGATTAAATGACAGAACGTGTAATGATTGGTTAAGTTTTGTCTTTTGTGACCAAATCAGAAAATTGCCAGTACGTTTTACTATTACGGTTTAAAAAATTACTCTAGGTTTTCGCGATTGTTACACATAGAAAATGAAACCATTTTTCCGGAATTAAATCGCGTATATTTGTTTTTCAAACAAACCACCGTTTCGGGCCCTTTACCAGTGTACATAACTGGTTGATGACTGTACCACCTCAGTCACCGTGTCCATGGGACCTGTAAAGGGTCTGAAACGTTGGTTTGTTTGAAAAAACAAATATACGCGATTTAAATCCAGAAAAATAGTTTCATTTCCTAAGTTTACAAGATTATAAAGCAAATATTGGCGGTCAAGAAACTTTGCTATCTTGCTTTAACTCCGCCAAAGGGAGTCTCATGACATTGTGACACAGTGATCTGTACCTTCTTGAAGTAGCAGTTTTCGTCGGTTCTGCTCCAAACTTAATTTTGTACAGGGTTACTAACTAACTAATAAGGGTTTTACACGGAATTCTAACGCATACATATTTAACATACATCCCGTACTAAGACAAATTCGTACCATTTACCTCACAAATAGTTACAGGTCCCTTAAACTACGGAGCCATTGGATATCTTTGTGTACTAACGAGTGTTCAAAGAAACGTTTCGAGCTGGTGCTACTGTCACGTTTCTACCTGGTATACTAAGACCAAGCGAGCATAATGGGCTACCTTCTGATGAGTTTTCTTTGCACTACTACATGGGTTCTATAGAGCTCAAGGCTACACAAGACTCTCAACGGCTGGCTTAAGCAACTCCTGTGTTGTTGCCAATGTCCTTGGGCGATAATGAGCACCTCCCATTCAGACTCCGCTTTTCGTTTACTTCCTTTTGTCTAAATTCTATGTGCCATTCTTCAATAATTATGACTACTTTACTTTTTCAGTAATTTTTTAACAACAATTTGCTGTTGGTCTCCATGTTAGCTCTTTTTTTCATCAAAATCTAAATGATTAAGTACACAGTTTCTTCCCGCTACTTTTTCATGTCATCTTTTCATACACTTGTGGTTTTTTCGGAGTCTTTTCAGTTCCAAGGTCGATCAGTAAAACGCACCACGACTTTTCGTAATATCCAGGCTAAGGTGTTCAAATTAACACTTAAACTTATGTTACTGATCGACAATGAAGAAAACTACCAATCGCAAAAATGAGCATTAATAATCAACCCATGTATACGTCACAGTGCTGGACACGAGTCTTCTTTCAGAAGAGGGTTTAGGTCATAGTACGCCACGCTGGCCCAATACGGGTTGGAGACTCACACGTTTTCCGAGGTTTGTGAACCCTCTTCGACGTACAGGTTTCATCACGATGTTTTCCTGCTTCGAAGAGTTCATGGCAAATTTCAAATTAAGTTTGGCACATAAATTTCGAGAAATTCAGAGGTACGATCCCGGATTCGAACGCACGACCTATGTTTCGAGAGGCGGTAGGTCAAAACATTAAACTACCACGGCTTCTGATTGATTGGAAATAATCTGAAATGAGCAGTGGCTTAACAAGAGCCGGAAATGCCGCAGGTATTTAACATTTCATTAAATTAATTTAATCGAATACCAGCAGTGATTCGCGCACATTCCAAAACATTCCGGAAATCTCTGTATTTATATTTGTAGGACATATTCCTTCAAAGTAATCGTGCGTTATATTGAAGGTTAATAAGGAAATATTGCTTGCAATTAGGACTGGCAAACGTTTGAAATTTGCCTAAGTAGCAAATAAAATTTACTGCCTTAATTGCAGACATATACTCATTTTATGGTTAGCAGACCTAGTGTGTATTAGAGACATGTTCGAAAAGTTATTATTATTATAACGTAATATTAATAATAATGTGTCCATCATCTACACCAATCGTCTGGTCTCAAACTAGAGAATTGTGTGTACTAGGAGTACCAGAGCAACGGAATCCACTCTGGGGCACCTCCCAATTTAGAAAAGTTCATTTCCCAAGTTATGCCTACCGGTAATCGAACCCGGGTGTTCGCATCCACTACCCACAGTGTAAACCGTTAGGCCACCAAAGTTATCGTTGATACAAAGATCGAACAAATATAAAGAAAAATCCCTCAATCCGAATGGATTACTTTTAGGCTACAGACACTGGTTCATGTCCAATCTGATCGAGGGATTTTTTTGTCTTTGTTCGTCTTTGTGTCAATAATAATAACAAACTGGTGGAGTAACACAAATAATGAATCTATTTTGTAAAAAAAAACCGACCCCAAAAGTTAGTTTTTTCGTTTCCGTTGTGTCACGGTCGCGGTCTCCTCGAGGTAATTGAAACACACATGGAAGTCTTCAGCAAAACGAATCAATGAGCCCAAATATATGGTTACACCAAACTGTTGTCGAGTTCCTATCATTTGTCTGCCATTTCTACCATCACCATAAAATTTTATTGTAATGGTAGATCATCAGAATTACATCTATGTGCCAAATTATATTGAAATCGGTTAACGGAAAGTGGGTGAAATTCAATAAACCGGATTCACCCCCTAATTTGCCTGCCTTAGAGGTGGAAAAATTTTCGAATGATGAACGAAAAAAATTTGAACGGTAATGGTAAAAAAAGGGTTCGAAAGGTCAAACAAAAAAATGATCATCGTAATCGGTTCACAAATGTTGAAGTAATCGTATAATATACACACAAAAAAAGGATTTGAGAACCTCCTCCTTTTTTGATATCTTTTAAAAAGAATATTTTGGTTGTAAAAATATCATGGTGATCAATAAAAATGAAAACATCTTCGAAAAGGTTCAGAAAACGTTCACCAAGGAGCTAGTTTCATTTTCCTAAAGCAAGATAATGCGGGAAATAAATATTATTTCCTTGAATTGACAGCCCTACTAAATACTTTATCGCCTTTATATGTAGACCCCAAAATACGGTCCACTCTTTGATGTTGCCCATCGATTTACATCTTCGACGTCTGTTTGAACAAATTGGACTGGGAAATTGAAAATTTGGCGTTAATTTCCATGATCACATGATACGGGTACAAATTTTCTATTTGATGTTCATTTTCGATATATCTTTAGCTTTAAATAACCTTGAGACGGAACGACCTCAAAATGCCGTAGTTTTTACAAATATTAGTTAGGTTACATGATTTAAATCGGAAACTGGTAAACGGATCAAACTTAGTGCTGAAGACGAGCAGGAGTGCTCGCTTCAGGCATTAGATTTTACCTACATTAATTTGATTAAATATCACGATCTTTTACTACCACGATATTTTTTTTGTGAATTTAGACCACTAGCTTGTAATGATTATTAATACAAAGATCGAACACTAAGAAAAATTCCTTCGATCCAGCTAGATTCGAACCAGCGTCTTTAGCATAGCGTGGCTCACGGTCTCCCAACTGAGTTACGGAACGGACCAGCATTTTTTTATATTTGAAGCAAAGTTTATGTTCTGGGGAGCCGAGAACATTTGAATTACGGGATAAAATGATGAAAAGTTTGGTGTTTGTAGATATTTCTTTTAAAACTTATTTAGTTTTTTTTGTTTAGCTTTAACTTTAATAGGTTCATAAAAACTTCAAAGGTCATCTTAAAAACTGGAATTCGAATATTATTCTTTATTCACTTTTTCTTTCGCCTTAATTTATTCGTATAGAAAGTTTGCATCATTTTGTTCACAATTAATTTCTCATTACAAAGTTGGCCAAAACAGTGGAGCAATTTAAAATTAGTACGTGGAACGACGCCATAATTATGAAGGAAGCAATTGAGAACTTTGGATCGTTTGCAGTACTTTGTGCTATTGGTATATTAATAGCCGAGGAAATTGAAAATTTAAGCAATCATTCTAGAGTAACGAAATTGGAACAGAAGTAAGAACAAATAAAAAATGATAATATTATTGACAGCGTCTCCAAAATGCAAAAACGTAACTTAATTTTCACTCATATTAAGTTCTTTGTTCATGAAATGAATTCTGTTGCAAATTATTTTCCTTTTAAGGGTGGGTTCAAATTAGACGCTCATGGAAGCGTACAGTGGCGTCACTGTGGCGCTGCAGCCACACCACTACCTATTTTCATATAATATATAGAAGCACAGTTGCAGCGCCACTGTCCACTGCTGTGACACGCGCTTGCCATTTTTAGCCGACTTCACAGTGGTCAACGGCTCGCCAGTCCTTAACAGTTTCAGTGCCACTCAGGGCTTTAAATCACAATAAATTAATCATCTTGCGTTTAGCAGGGTGATATTTGCCCAAAGCTCGTTGACATGCAGCAGATATGTCTGGTCCAGTTCCATTTCAGGCTTTTGACCAACGGCAACTATTTGTGTTTTGGAGCAGAGTACACAGCGACGACAGTAAATAGTAACACAGGGTGAGAATGACACACCTCTAGCGCGAACTTCAGATGATTCGTCAAATCCGCTAAACGAAAGTCACTAAAGAGAGATTAAAATAAGTATTTGAAAAAAATATATATCACACCTTCCCATCCTTTCTGCCCAAAAAATATCTGCGAATAGCTTTAGTAGGAAATTTGAACGTGTTTACCATACCTCGATTCTAATGTTACAAGATAACAGATTGTAATCAATCCTTGAATGCAAATGTGCTGAGAATAAATTTAGCGTAATTTACCGCACACTAATCCAGGAGATAGGCAGCAGCCTCTCCCTGTGTATATTAATTACAAACAGCATTACTAAACTTCCTTATCAGTCAACCGTAACAGTAAACTATTGCCGCTAGTTACAGGTTTGTTTTGGAGAAAGTTCACAAAACTTTACAAAAATATCTGCTAGCCTATCTTTAGAGGAGACATCAAACTTTATTTAAACTCAAATGTATCTGGAGGAGCTCGTGGTCACACTTGCCGAAGTATCTATATTCTGTACATAATTGTAACTTTTACATTGAGAAAAGATGAACCGACCTCAAAAGTTTGCTTATAGGCTTTTTTCGATTTCCATGGGACCCCCTCATCAGATTCTGATTCTTGGTGACAATGGGACTATTACGGGTTCCTTTGTGGTGGTGACGGTGATTTGTCGATTACATGTATTGTGTCAAGTGAAGTCGACTTTTATTTGCAGAAAATATTTTTTTTAATTTGTGATAGCCGAAACGAACCCGGAACAACATCGCCGGAATTAAGAACCACCTCGAGAGTACAGTCTTTCAAATAAAAAAAGAATTTTCAAAATCGGTCCACAATTGACGGAGAAATCAGTGAGAACACTGACATGCCTATAAAATTTGAAGATTTTCCTCGTTTTCCATGGGATCCCCTCATCAGATTCTGACTTGGTGACAATGGGACCACTACGAGAGTGCACCCTTACAAAAAAAACTCAAAATCGCTTATAATTGACGGAGAAATCGGAAAACATGCATGCAGCCGAACGTATAACCTCCTCCTTTTTTGAAGTCGTTTAAAAATCGACGGACAGGCAACTTTGCGCAGGTGGGCTAAACTATAAAGTTTAGACTCGAGCTTATCGTTGCCAATAAGGGCTTTGAACCTTCACACGACTCTTTGCCATGCAGGTGTCGTCATGAACTTTCCCTTCCCTCATCATCATTCAGCTCAACGGCACACTCACCGAAGTATATTAAATAAAGTATGTAAATGACTGACATCGTCCTCTCTGTATTATATTTTTTTCTGAAATATATTTACCGATGTATTTTTTCAATTATATATTATTCATGCTCATTGCTGTCATTTAGCATTGTCTAAACGCCAGGCCGCTTGTTTCAGGAACTTACCTGTAAAACAAGAGAAATGTATTTTAACACAGTACTTAAAATTGTATTTAACAAAAACATTACCATTTATTATGTTATTGTTCATTATTTGTATGTATCTTGCGTATTTATAATTGTACAATTATAAATAGTAAATAGTTATTGTTTTGTATTTATTTTGTCAGGTCTGGTGAAGTTTCTATAGTTTACATTTCTCCCTCTTCGTATCTTGCACGCTGTTACCCGCATATTAATTTTGTTCTCATTGCCATATGTTCGATGTTTCGAAAATATCTGTTTTAGTCCACCTTTGCTCACCTTTTACAAAATTAATATTTTTTTTAAATTTTTTTTTTTTTTTTTTTATACTTGACAGGCAAATGACTCCACTCCACCTGATGTTATTATTGTATTGATTACGGCGCGTGTGGGTTTATTTAGCAAAATCGAACGATGATGACACGAATCACGTGTAAGTACAGACCTAAAACTGTTTTAACAATTTTGTGGCATATCGAGTTGTTGAGTGCGGTTGGCGATGGTCGAAAGAACGGTTACAGGAACCGTGGCAGTGAGACGCCTTGTTGCACGAAATCGCATCGCAGCAATTCGCGTCGCAGTTTTCTGCGTTGCGAATTCGCATCACGCAAATTCGCAGTTTTGTGTTTCGACCCTAACTCAAGCTGAAGTTGAAGACGAATGACCTATTCTTTGTCGTTGGTTAGTTGATATAGAACCTTTGTTAATAATAATATTTAGATAAAGAGGGTTCGATAAAAATGTGTAATACTAAAGTTCAAATGACATGGATTTTATTGAATATCGTGATGATTTTACTACAATAAAATTCGTATATTTTATATGAAAATACTCCACTGGTTTGTTGTTATTATTCATATAAAGATAATAATAATAAAGCACACACACAACATAGCCCCGCACTAGGGAAACCCTGTGTCGCGGGTATAGACAACCACAAATTACACCCACGAGAGAAATAAATGTAGGCCATACAAATATTTCTCCCGGCCTGGGAATCGAACCTGGGACCTCTGTGTGGCAGTCCGGCATGGTAACCGTTCGGCCACAGAGGCAGTTGAAAGATGGAACAAAGTTAAAGAAAAAATTCTTCAATCCGGTTAGACTCGAACCAGCGACCTTGTCATGCTGGGGCTATCGCTTTCCCAACTGAGCTACAGAACGAGTTAGCAGACCTTACGAATTTCTCTATGTGCTTGCAGATCATTGTTTCTGGGTTTTAACGACTTTTTTGCCGACGCGCCACGTGTGAGAAGCCTATGAAATGTCCAGATGACAAGTTTCGTAAATGCTATAGCCACTCGAAGGCTCCGTTTGCACCGAAAATTCTCCGTAACTTATGGCTGATAGGCGGTGGCTCTATAACACGACGTTCTACATGTCTCATTATTTTTTTTTGTAATATCAAGTGACGGGACGAACAAGTCGTGCGCTTGATGGTAAGGTACACGCCTGTCCTTATGGACAGTTATCTATTTATTTATTTATAAGAAGAACACAAACAGTTACATATTAAACAAGAAAAATATAACAAACATTGATAAGAATAAATAACTAAATATGAACCAACAACATGTTCCACAAATGATTAACAAATTATTCTATCGCGTGACACATGCGCGCAGGCCGATGGAATAATATTTAAAAATGAAAATAAAATTTTTTTCGTCCATTACAGAAACTTAAACTAAACAATTAACAGATATAACCACATAACAATAATATTAATAAATAAATAGCCGCATACAAACATATCAACATATACAACATACATATACTACTTAGACTTAAATATATGCAGAAACATATAGGTGTACATATATTGTATATATATATATATATATATATATATATATATATATATATATATATACATACATTTATACATATATAGTCATATAAAATCTATAATATATAAAATATAATCCATAATCAGGAGGAACTACTATTCAGTATGGCAAAAACTTCACGTTTGTACCTGTAAAGCGGTGTACTAAATATATCCACATCAGAGAAACTGTCATTATAACTAGAACACATCCTATAGACCGGAGAGCGTTTGCCAGCATTAGTACGACAAAATGGGCGTGAGAAAAGGACTTTATATCTAGGTGTACGCACGGGTACTTTGTATTTAATTTTGGAAACTAACTCAGAACAATCAATCTGATTATTTATAATTTTATAGAGAAATGTGGACTCAAGAAGAGCTCTGCGCTGTTCGAGACTTAACATACTAAACTTAGATAACAAACTTCTATAGCCAATATGGTATCGGAAACATCTGTAGCTAACCATCTTGAGAAATTTCTTCTGTAAAAGCTCAAGAGAATTAATATACACCTTATAAAACGGATTCCATATTAGAACGGCGTATTCCAATATTGGACGCATCAAAGTGCGATATAAATATAAATAAGTGTCGGGTTTGTGAAAAACTTTAGCTGTGCGGGAAATAAAACCAAATAGTTGAAAAGCTTTAGTAGTGATGTGGTCAATGTGTAAACTAAATGTGAGTTTTGAATCCAAAAGAACACCGAGATCTTTGATACTATCTACTTTCTGCAATTTTACATTATTAATAGAATAGTCATACCTAATTTGATTAATTTTTTTGGTAAATGATATTGTTTTACATTTTGAAGAGCTAAGCTGTAGTTTATTACGAAGACAATAGCTGTATAAAGAGTCCAAGTCTTCTTGAAGCAACTTGCAATCTTCCTCGCAAGCGATTTTTTTAAATATTTTTAGGTCATCTGCATAAATAATGAAGTGTGAGTTTTGGAAACACTGAATTACATCGTTAATGTACACAACAAATAAAAATGGTCCCAGTATCGAGCCTTGCGGCACACCAGATGAAACAGTGAAGAGATTCGACTCATAACCATTTACCACGATTTTTTGTTGCCTATTACTAATGTACGATGCGAACCATCTAAGCAAACAACCCTTGATGCCATTGTATTGCAATTTTTTCAGAAGTATTATGTGGTCAACCTTATCAAATGCCTTTACGAAATCGGTGTAAACAGCATCAACTTGTGATCCACTATCTAAGGATTCAAACAGAAATGTACTGTATAAGGCAAGGTTACTAACTGTTGAACGATTTTTTACAAAACCGTGCTGGTTCGGTATTATGTGCCTGCCGACAAGTGGATACAAAGATTTGTGTACTAATTTTTCAAATACCTTAGACAAGACTGACAAAATGGTAATCGGACGATAGTTACTTATATCAGACCTTCTACCACTTTTGAATACTGGAGTGATATTCGCAACTTTCCAAACCGTAGGAAATATACCTAGGTCAAGGCTCTTATTCATTATAATATACAAAGGAAGCGCAATGGATTTAGCAATATGTTTTAGAAAATATGGGTGAATACGATCATCGAATACGATACGATCAGTTATCTGTTACAGTGCCACTCAGAGCTTAGAATCACAAAGATTTAAGGGGGCCGGTTTTGAAGGGTAAGGGTGCTGGTGAAATTACCTGCACATGGGACCTGTTAACTTATGTCTCAGGGTGACGGGCGCATTGGGAGTGCCTCTCAGATCTTTGCGGTCTTAAAGCTCTTAGTGGCACTGCAACTGTTATGGGCAGGCATGTC